>NC_056739.1:743870442-744181191 GCF_019279795.1 Protopterus annectens | reverse complement strand
AAGTCCACTTACCTTTCTGCTATTCAACTTTCCACTGATAGGTTTTCGATCCTCTCCTGATCAATTTGGTTCTTCCCGCTCCGTTCGCCCTTCGGGCTCACTCCGCTCTCCTACCCTGCCCCCAAATCTCACCCGCCCCCCCCCCCCACTATCTCAACTTATACCCTCATAACCACACCCCCTTCACCAACTACCAATCATAGAATCACTGCCAACCACACCCTACAATTTCATCTCCACTCCCCTCAAATACAAATCTCCTTCCACTACCACCAGCTTAATCATCCAATACTTAACCCCTACTTATCACCTTCTCCTCTAATACCTACCATACATTCTTCTACCATGTCTTATCTCCAATGTTTACTAGTACTCTCACTCATAAACACTCTTACCACCACTTATCTCCTAACCTCCTATGCACAACCCCTCTCGTTCACTCTTATCATCCCTTCCAAACAAACTCTAACACCTTTCCCAGATGTATCTAGAAGCTTTCACAATGCCATCTACAAACCCAGTTTCTTTCTGGCTAAATATCATCGACTAATTCATATTAAATACTCAATTCTAACCAATAAAAACTTATGTCACTACCACAGTAAACCTCCCCGATACTATAACTTGATATTACTTCACTCCTTAATAGATGGAGACATTCACCCCAACCCAGGCCCAACATCTCCCCCATCCCATACAAACTGCAACCAATATAATACAATCACTAACATCAACTAAACCCTCCAAATCACTCTCAATAGCCCATCTAAACATACATAGTATATGCAATAAAATACCACAAATTCATGTTCTCCTGGATGTCCAACAGTTTGACATCCTCTGCTTAACCGAAACATGGCTTAAACCCTCAATACAAGATACTGAAATTATCCCCCAGGCTATAGTATCCTTCGACAAGACCGCATAAATAGAAAAGGTGGAGGGGTAGCAATTCTTTATAAGGCAGGACTACAAATCAACAAAATAAATCATAAACTACCCTCAGATAACAACATAGAAATAATTATTTCTAAACTGGAGCTTAACTCCCATAAATCAATTAACATCATCTGCACCTACCTTCCCCCAGGTAAAAACCCCACAATACTAGAAGACTTACTTAACTGGCTTTCTTCTAATCTTCCTCAAGAAACAATAGTACTAGGAGACTTTAATATTGACTGGAATTTATGTAACAACACCAATCCATCTACCCTGATCAACCTCTATGGCTACTCACAAGCTATAAACTCTCCAACCAGAATAAATAAACTCAATAATAAAAAAGCATCCTAGATTGGATACTAACAAATTGTCCACAGCAAAACTGTACAACAGGAACCCTCCCAGATGACCTTAGTGACCACTCTCTAATATATATTATCAGACATAAAACAAGTTTAAATATCTCCACTTCAGTCAGAACTGCCCGTAGTAAAAAACACTTTGACCAGGAACTGTTTCTAAATGAACTTAAACAATGTAATTGGTCACCCCTTAAGTTCCTCCCTATAAATGAAGCAGTTAATTACTTCAATACCACTTTCCTAATGATCTTAGACCATCATGCCCCAATGCATTCCATAAGAATGAAAAATAAACCAGCCCCTTGGCTCTCAAATCATAGCAAGAAATTAATCCTTATTAGAAATAAATCTTGGACTAAATGGCGTACCACAAAGAACATGATTGATCACCAAACTTTTAGACAACAAAGAAACCTAACAAAAAAAGCTATCCTACAAGATAAAAAGAACTTTTATATTCAACTACAGCAATCATCCCTTCAACAACCTCTAAAGTTCTGGTCTGCTATTAACACACTACTATCTCCAGGCAAAGCAGCAACACCTAATCCACTAGGCTCCAACCCTGACTTTCCATTACAAACAGCAAATGCCTTTAATACTTTCTTCACTACTGCTATACTAAATCTAGCTAACCAACAAAACCCTAATACCTATAAGTTGCCCAGTCCAAGCTCCACCCCCCCCTTTTCACCTTAAACCTATACCCACCTCCTATATCTCTTCCTTGCTTCAAAAATTAAAACCTACTACCTCCTCAGCTGATAAATTACCAGAATACCTCAAATTAGGAGCCAAAGCAATTGCCTACCCAATCTCCATACTGATCAATAGAACTATAAAAGAAGGCACTATCCCAACAATTTGGAAAATCTCTCATATCATTCCTCTTCACAAAGGTGGTGACTCTACTGAGTTCTCCAACTTTCGCCTTATAGCTCTACTCTCTCCACTTGCCAAAATAATGGAAAAAATGCATCCACAAACAATTAATAACCCACCTACTCCACTATAACCTCCTAGCTAACTGTCAACATGGTTTCTGGCCTTTCCACAGTACCACTACAGCCTCGCTATCATTTACCAACTGTATCAACATAAATCGCAACAATAATATTTTATCCTCAGCATTCTTTGTAGACCTATCTAAAGCCTTCGACATGGTCAATCAACTTCTCCTCCACCTACTAAAGTCCCTCTCTCTTGATAATCCTGCTATGAACTGGTTTACATCCTACCTGGAAAACCGAAAACAAGCAGTTCTCTGGCAAAAGCATCTTTCAGACCTCCTGCCCACCTCCATAGGTGTTCCTCAGGGCTCTATTTTAGGTCCACTACTGTTTTCCATTTTCATAAATGACCTTCATCTCTCTAATCCACTCTCTACCTGTATCCAATATGCTGATGACTCTACCATCATTTGTTCAGCCTCATCCCTAACTGAACTTCATTCTCTAACACAAAAAGCCTTCTCCACTATAGAACAATGGTTCTCCAACCATTGTCTTCTCCTCAACCCCCCCCAAAAAAACAAGCTACTACTCTTTACACCCTCTCACTTGTCTCCCCCTCTTCATTTTACACTTACATCCAACAATGGTACCATTATCTCTCCAGACCCCACCACCAAACTCATAGGAATTACAATTGACAATCAAATAAAGTTTGACACTCACATAAATACTACAATAAAATCTATTAAAAAACTTGGATCCTCTATAGAATAAAACCTTTCCTGACACCAGTAGCCAGAACCACTATAGCTAGAACCCACTTAATCTCTACCCTGTTATACGCTTCCCCCATATATACCAATCTTTCTAAAAATAATCTTAACAAACTAGCTAAATCATGTAACAATATTGCCAGATTTGCTACAAACTCTCTATACAGGACTCATCACTGTCAGAATCCAAAACAACTAGGCTGGCTTGAATTACCTCACCTATTACAATTTAACCAACTTATAATCGCCCACAAAGCCCTGCACCAACCCAACAACACCCCAATTCTCTCTACCTTCATAAGACCACACAATAACTTGAGGAATCTGCGCTCTGCTAACAAAATGTTGATTCATACTTGCTTATCAAATAACTTAGCAGGTGACTCCATATTCTCTAATTCAGTTGGTAAAATAAGAAATCAATTACCACAAGAACTAACAGCCCTATCCTCTCTCTCACTATTTAAAACTAACCTAAAACTTTTCTTCTCTAACCACTGGTTATGCTCTTGTATCAATTCTGACTAACTGTTTTTTCTCTCTTATTATCTGATACCCTCAAAACACATTTTTCTCAACCACAACCCTGCATTTACCATTCTTTATACTAGCCTTTCTTCTTGATTTCTAACACTGTCACAAGTACTACTTATCATGCTTAACTCTCCCACTCTTTTTTTCCTACTCCTTTTTTAAATATTGTTAAACTAAGATGAATTTATTTCATACTAACGCCTTTTTCTAATTTTTGTATTAAATATTTCTGTAAGTTGTGTAGTATGATTTTCACTGTTTTTTACTATTTTTTTTAACTGGAGCTTTTCTCCCCGGGCCTCCACTGAAAATGGATATGTATCCAGTTGGACTAGCCCGGTCAACAAATGTAAAATAAATAAATACATTTTTATAAGTAAAACCAGCATATTTTAACCATCCGAAGACCTTCCTAGATGAAGATGTTAGTAAGCATTCCACATTTTTCCCCGCTTTTTTTCCCCCACATTATGTGGGCTAGTGTTCCTCATTTTGGAGACAGAAGGTCAAGACCTATGACTAAAGTCTTAACTGGCACAGTTTTGCACGCCTTTACTTCTGTGGTTCCTTAAGTTTTAGAATGTTTCACATTTCTCTTCAAAATGTACTGATCCTTAATCTGAGATTTAAATTTTGCTGACAGAATCGATTGAGGCAATCCTTATGCTTCAACATGGGGATACATACACATGCCACATGGCAGATTTCCATCGTTTGCTATGCTATCTTTGATGGGCTGGACTCTAAGGATGTTTATTAATAAAGCATACTGTTTGGTGGTCACTTGTTCCCAGGTGAGTAATACTGTTCCTTTGACCTACCACAATCAGAATGCTGATGTTTGTCTGACTTTGAAAAGAAACCTGTTCTTGGATGCAGCAGCAAATAATGTATTTCACTAATCTTCTGCTCATGTTTGCTCATTGTTAACATTATAGGTTTTCTAATATTCTGGGTATATGTCCTATTTTTTCAATACACTTCCTTCCCTGGGAAGTAATGTCTTCATATAACACTGTGCAGACTACAATACTGTTTCTGGCTGGCAAGAAGACTTTCTCTTGACTGTCTCCTTTGTGCATCAAAGATTCCTTTTTGAATAAAAATATTTTGATCTTTACCTTTTCTTCCTTTTTATTACACCTGTGTATTTTATACTGGGGTACTCTGAAATCCCAGGCATGGTCTTTGTGCATTTACATCTTGTGTGTGACTGTTCTATTCCTGCTGTTTCCTTGCAATTGTTATAATGAGAAGTTTCTCGAAAATGAGGCAAGCAGATCAACAGGAACAACACAGAAGGCAAATATTTATAAAGGTTAAAGATTAGCACAAGCACACTTGGCCAAAGACACATGCACCCACGCACACAATTTAAGCTTTTGTCATGCAATTTCTATGACAAAGTGTATGCTGTTGTGCATATTTGTGTATCTCTAGGACTTAAATTCCATAGCACTGTTTTTTGTTTTATTTATTAATCAGAGTAGATGGTCAGAAAGAGGAGCATTTTCACATTTCTTCAGAATCATAACCTTTTGTCTATTAGATCTTTTACAGTTACTGATCAGGAATTTATGGATAGCTTTAGTTTAGTTAGTTATTAATGGAAGTACCGTTGAAAAGATTTTTAACGGTCTGAAAAATATCAGTCAATTTATGAAGCGCAGAAGCAAATCTCTGGATAAAGAATCATAATTGTTTGCCTTAAGTATAGCAGCAGAAATGGATGCTTATGCAATAAGCATTGGAGGTATGCTGCTGCAAGTATGTTTCATGATGCATAGACAAAACTGGGGAGTTTATCAGTGAACTAGCATGGTTTAAATAGTAGTGTCAAGAAATAAACGTATGAACTTATTTTTGCTTACACAATTTCTTTTATAGATGACTACCAAGCTTTGCAATAAGAAAAATAATATGCTGTTAACTTTTCATTGCTTATTTTATTTGTGAAAACACCAACATGCATGTATGAGAAAAACAGTTGGTGCGCAAACACCAATGAGCTGTGAGCGACTTGCACCCTGCCACCCTGGTTCTGATTTTTATTCTTTCCCCTTTCAAACAGAGTAAGAGTCCAGATCAGAACAGTAAAGGCAACACAGAGTCAGTGTATTTGACTCCTGATACTACTAGTCACTATGCTTTATAAATTAAACAGTGATTCCTTAAATAAATAATGAAACTGGACAAAAGCTCAAAAATAGGGGCAGATTTTAAATATTGCTCTTATAAACAAGATCCTTGGGGTACAGTACATTTGAGGCTATTGTGAGTTCGGAGTTAAACCAGGAATTGTGTGTGTGTGTGTGTCCGTCCTGCGGCAGAATGGCTTCCTCTGGACTCCTGAGGCTTTGGCAGCACTTGGCCGTCAAACAGTGCCACCATCCAGTGGAGTCTCACTTCTGTCTCACTTTTCCGTTTCACTCCAGACTCTTACTATAGTGCCTAAAGAAGTTTCACCTCAAAAGTGTATGTTTTACCTGCACATATTTTACATAGGGAAAACAGGAATTTTAAGAAAACAATGTAAGAACATATTCATGATATACCTATCAAAAATGTCAATACTGCTTTGTTTAAACATAGTGCAACATGTGCAGGCTTTGAAAAAATTAGATTTTGGTATTACAGACAAAGTTAACAAACCCTCTAAAGGAGGTGATTGAGAGACATTACTTGAGGAAAGAGAGCTTTATTCGCAGCTTAGACTGAATGCTACTATAGCACCAGGAATGAATGAGAATGTGTCACTTATACCGGTTTTAAAGCTTAGGTCATTGAAGCTATAAAGTCAAAGCCATTATGTGGTGAATACTACTTACTCAAGATTTTTTTAAAAACAGTATTTATTGAACCATATTATACATTTCTGGTTTTCAATACATAGTTTTGAAAGAAGGGCAGAAGAAAATCTAATCCAAATGGGGGATTTTAAAGGGGGAATTTATAAGTGCAAGTCTGTGTACAGCTTTAAATGTAACAAAGAATATGATTGATCGTTGAGTATATTTACCCAGGGAATTGTTTGTACTGAATGGTTCTGATGAAGTTTCGATATGCAATGAAATGAAAGTGCTCAACCTTTTCATTAAAGAGTTTTTATCCAGTATTTTGCTGTTTCCATGGTGTTGGCATCACATATACACAATTTCTTTGGTTATTAGTTTGGATTTTTGCTGTGTTAGCCCTTTTTTTTGTTTACTCCATCATATATAAATTCAAAATCCAAGCATTCTGCAGCAGATGCATGACCTGCTGAAAATTAACCATGTGGAATTTCACATACCGGTTACACTTGTAGATGATGAAGCTCAGGTGGAAGGGACGCTTCCTAACTACTCTGTAGATAACCAACAGGAAAAGAACCCTGGTCTATTTTCAAAGGAGGAACAGTATCCACTACCTCGCTTTAAGCAGGATCTGGACCTGTGTCAAGAAATCAACACAGAATGCCTGGTCCAAAAGAAAGTGCCTTCTGGATAAAGAAGTTTAAAATGAGGCAATAAATGACTGTGTTGGGAAGCCAATGGATCACAGACAGTCTTAGCATTCAGGGCTGAGACTGTTGGGCTGTAGTAGCATCTTCCTAGATGACTGGATCAGGACAGCAAAGGCAGGCAGACATGGGTATGTTCCTACTACATTAATTTGTCTGAAAGACAAAGCCCTCCTCAGAGCATTAACCATTACTTTATTCACTCTTCCACATCCATTCAACATTTTTCCTCAGAAGCCTCCATACGCAAGGAATGCTGTAATAATGTACATACTAGAAGAGTTTGTCCACAACACTGAAGAAATGCAGTTCTTTTAAATCAAAGAAAAGATCTGGCAACTTAACTGTTTATGAGAACATAGGAATAATATAGATACTTGATAAACCTCATCAACTGGGACTGGTGGCAGCCAGTTATCAAAGATGCATTGTTAATGCAAGTGTTACTGCTGAGCAGCTGAGGTAACCACTGATTGTGCTGTAGTGCTTCACTGTCATAAGACTGATATGGCAGCAGTCTGAAAGGTTAGTTATTAAGTTATCATTAAGCAACTGTTGACATGGTAAAGATATGACAACACTGAAAAAGAAATTACATGCTATGCTTTTGTATGCATGTCAAGTACAGGCAAATAATGATTTTTATATGTATACTCATGTTATACTGTTCTGTGTTATTTCACTTCATGATGGCTAGCAACCTGCCAAACTGCAGCCACAATAACACTGTGACATCACAGCACAGTTTAATGAAACTTGGCTTATGTGGGGCCAGATTAATGAGCATACACTGTATGTGCTTGTCCAATATATGGGAAACTTTAATCGCAACTGCATGAGAAGTCTAAGCACAAGAAGGCAGCAGGATGCTATCTGTGGCTCACAGAGGAGGATAACCCTTTAAATCATCAGAAAGTTATTGTATCTAAAACTGGAAAGATTTCTTGGTAGGCCTCTAAATGGACTGAATATGAAGCAATAAAAAAGCAAGGTCAAAAAAGTCAGAAGACAGCTAAAAGGAAAAGCTGAGCCCTAAAATTCCGGGGTACCAACTGAGTCCTGACACCTGTAGTGACAATCCTAACAATGCCTGATAAACATTTGAGTTGATGATCAAGCAGCTGCAGCACAACACCTGCAATACAAACATTTTAATACAAGAACTAAAAGCAGCTAAGCAACTAGCGGAGTAGCTCTTGACTGGCAATTTACACTTGGTGTTTTGTAATTCAATCAGCAAACTACTTAGAAAGTGTTTGCTGGTGTGACGATAGGATGTACTGCCAGCCATGCCAGCAGAAGTAAGGTAGTAGATGTATGACTTGTGACAACACAGCTAGCTAGAATTTTGTAAATAATTATATGTCATTTGCATATTAAACTGATTTGTACAGATGCTTGTGCTGAAAATGTATTTGTGAGGTTTACTTGTGTTAAAATGTATCAAAAGTGCACCCTGCTAGAATGAAAAGAAATGTATATGTATTATTGTAACTGAATTAAATGTATATGTTTAATAGAGGACTGGGACAGCAAAGGTTAACCAGGTAGCTTACTTTAAGAAAAATAAGGGAAATGTAAATGAGCTGTTAAACCATTAAAACGGCAAACCACACTGCTGAATAGGACTGTAGATGGTGGGTCTGGAATAAGCCTTTGCTCGTTAGCTCAGTAAAAAGAGGGGAAGCCCCAGGCACTGCCATAAACATTTAAGAAGTATATTGTAGCAGTCTATGCTAAATTCCTGTCTCAGCCTCAAAAAGGTTACTGTGAGAACCTAGAATCAGGTGACCAGATGAGGTCATTCTGCAAGTATATATTTTACAGGAAGTAATCTCTAAGGAGGGAGTATTCTGTTTTGGGGAACCTGACTAGAAAGACTGCTCATGTATTTCATTGTGCCGTGCTCTATCAAGTAATTTATTAGAGAATACAAATTCTCCTGGACTCAGTCAGGAATATAGTGAAGATTAGTTTAGAGACTGTTTGTCTATTTGTATTGGTCTGTCTATAAATATTATTTTCAATATTTCCTACGATTAGAACTCTGTGGTTTACTGTGAATATATGCATATTCAGTATTTCATGTGCTTTTATTAATTATTAAATATATTTAAAACTTTTATTGTAGCTGGTCCTTGTAGAAAGTATTTAACCTTTGAGAGTGCTTATATTTAATTTGCTGACACTGTATGGGCCACTCCTGAAGGCCTAGTTATCTTAGTCAACTACTACCATTTATATTAGTATCAATATTACACAGAATAATGGGACACCCTTTAAGGGCCTTAAGTAGCTGATTGTGCAGTGTCTGGTGGTGGTAACTATCTTGTACTCTGGGCAGAAGGGGACACAGCAGGTAAATCTGTGCCAGCCTTTCCCTGGTGTGTGTGTGTGTGTCAGCTACGTGGAGCAGGGACACCAACCACTAGGCTTACAGAAAGGGTGCTGAAGGTCCTGGCTTGGACACTTGGCTGAGGACCTAACTCTACAGCTGTACCAGTGGGGAGTTTACTGGGGATCTGGAGGGAGACAGATAAAGAGATCCAGACCCCGGACTGAGTGTTTTCCCTGTGAGGTCTTAAGGAAAATTGTGCTTGATGCAGACAGGTCTGCATCTGGAAATACTGAGTTTATCCGTTTGTATTCCAAGTGCGCATCCCTTGCCAGTGTCAGTGGTGAGGATTCAGGCTCCTAAAATACTGTCTCTGTGTGGAGACATCACAACTGGTGTCTGCAAACATTTATTCCCGAAGCAGAGGAGACACGCAGCCTTTTTTGTCTTGCTAAATTAATACACTTGCTTCAGGAAGAACCAGAATCCACATTCATGGTTTAAATGTCTTCTTTTACCTGGCTTCTGTACATGCAATGAAAACCAGAAAATGGGGGGAGCATTTCAAAAATAATTCTGACACCACTTCCTGGAGGAAATGGCCATCTTAAGGGATACTCCAAAGCTGAGGAAGACAAAACATTGTTTCCTAATGGAAAGTACCTAAAACTCCAATATCACGTGAACAGAGTACATGGCCATCAAGGAAAACATCTTCCAGGAGATTCAAGTCACTCTCTGGATTGCCAACTGGCTCACACATAGGATGCAAATAAGCAAAATAGGGGGAGTTACTACCTCAAAGAGACTACCTACTTTTCCAAAGAAAAAAGCCAATACCAAAGTGCTTTGGCTGACCAAGTTTGCAGATGACTGGAAGCTAGGAGCAGTCATTGCCATTCTGCAAAAAGGTTTATCTTACATAAATGACTTGTGTCAAAATCATAGTATGAAACTAAATGACAAAAACTGCATTACTGTATCCTTTGGAAAGTCATCTACCACAGGGAACTATTACATTAGACAATACGCCCCTAAGAGTAGACCCAGTTGTTTGGGATTTGGGAACTTATGTGGATAGTGACCCGTCTTTTAACCAACATGTGGCAAATGTTATAAGTCCTTCAATACTGCACAGCTTATAAACAAACAAAGGGATTGAGTCCAGAACTAGGGATGTTATTGTCCTCCTTTACTCAGCCCTCATTAGGTGAATTATTGAATATAATGGCCCATTTGGCATGTTATACATTCAGAAATATGCAGCAACTGGAATGCCCAGAGAGATACCTTACTGAAAGGATACATGGCCTAAATGTGTCCTACATGGACCAACTCAAAAGCCCTGTCACTATACACTGTATCTTACAGACTGCTAAAAGGTGATCTTTTTCTGGTATACAAGGCCATACTGATCCATTACTTATGGATTTACTGCACATCACCAAGTCAAACGGCATCAGAAATACTCAGTCTAGGGATCTCATCCTTTTCTGCAACATCAACAGTGCAGTTTGGGGGAGAGGTGTATTTCAAAGAGTATACTGCTGCTGTGGCACAGACTCCCCATCCACATAAAACAAAGTTCATCCCTGTCCATTTTCAAGCGCAACTTAGACCTATGGATGGGAAAAAGAAAATTAATCCCAGGACTGCCGCCTTTACTACTAATGGACAGAGGCAGCTTCTAAATGATTTATCCCATGCATGGGTCCCTCAAATTATCTATGGTATGATCCCATTTACTCTTATTAGAGGTAATATATAATTATCAACCATGAAATGGGTACGGCCAATCTATAACCAAATAAGATAGGCTATCGCAACCACAAAAAGGAAACTGGTGAGGCTTAAAATAGCCCACAAGGACAGCTAGCCCAGTACTTACCTATGAACCTATACGATTCAAAGTATGAAGAAATAGCTGATTTGTGCATCTTGACCTAGCCAAATCTCTTGAAGGAGGTGGAAAATAACCAGTCAGATTCAGTTGGCCCTTCCTTTACATACAGTATTGGTTCTGGAGCCTGCTCGAGAAATGACCCTCAGGACAGATCCAGGGCAAATGTGTACATACTGAAAAGAAACCGGGGTGGGTGCCATTCAGTTAGTATTTGTGGCAGTAAATGACAGGGTTGCCTAACACCTGCTCTGAGTTCGTAGTCTGTCTTAAGGCCAGTGTGAGCCACCTGGGCCAAAAATTATTACAGACTGTAAAGTCATGTCAGTAGCTCTGGGCCATCCATGCTGAGTCATCAGTTCAAGAGAGTGCTGAAGTGTTGTTTGATCACCATTTGGAGGTAAGATGGGTCAAGATGGCTGGGGCAGCAAACTGAAAAAAACAGAAACCCAAATGAGTACTAACTGCATACTGGGAACAGCTAAAGTAATGTTTGGGTGTGGGTCGAATTCATCTCTTGCTTCCAGAAAAGCTTTTCCTATACACCTGGAGTGGTGGGAATATGCAGTCTGAAAGAACCCTGTTTAAGACCTTAAAAGCTGAAGTGATGGCAAGGTGTTGTAGCCAACGGTTGGCTGGAGCTTGTAATGGTAAAAACTCTAGTAAGGGAAGCCCAAAAGGTTTAAGAAAATGGCAAGCTGTGCAACACTAATGTGTGTGTGTGTGTGTGTGTGTGTCCTGGGGAGGGGTCTGCTGATTTGACCGATAGGTACTGAGAAGCCATGAAGGCTGCAGCTAATGAAACAAAGGTCTAAGACTGGGAGGAGCTTGTCAGGGACACAGACAATAACTTCTGGATAGTTTCAAAGAGGTTCTGGGAAATCATCAAGTGACTCAAGAGAGGAAGGCAGAATACTGGCCAGGCTTTTCTCAGAAAAGATGGAGAAATGCTATTATCCCCTGGGATCATTCACAAGTAGAAGGGACCCTGAGGCAGCCCTGAATCTGCTGAACATGTCCTGTCTTTGAGGTGGTCATGGTGAGAAGCAGATGGTTGACTAGGTACATTTCTGTAGATGAGATCACTGTGGGGTAAGGTTGAGGGACTGGATGACATCCAGCTGAAAATGTTGAAAGCACTGAAGACTGCTGAGGGCTCCTGGAAAACATGAAGGCTAGGACAGGATTTCTGGATTAGCAAAAATGGGGACGGTAGTTCTCATTTGCAAAAAACTGGAAAAGGAAGGTGTGTAACAGTTATACAGAGGTTGCCATGGGAAAGGTTATGTCAGGGTGCTAGATAGAAGACCTCATACAACAATCACAACCTCTGATTCAGAAGCAATGTGGACTTCATCTTGAGTATGGGAATGGTAGACTGACTTTGTCCATGCATTCATACAACAGGGGATGACTATACTACCATACATATTTCTTGTGGACCCGGAGAAGGCATATTACTGTGAACCCTGAAATATCTTGGGATAACTGCAGCAACAGGAAATGGGGTAACAAGGCCACTACTGCTTGCTATTCATGGTCTGTATATGAACAGTAAGAGATTTTCTGCATTGTTGGCATTAAGTCAAATACATTCAAGGTGAGCACTGGACTCCACACCAAGATGGTGTCTTGTTTCTCTTCTTGTTCATGAATTTTAAAGACAGGATATCAAGGTGCAGCCACAGACTGGAAAGTGTACAGCATATGAACATAAGAATTGTTATCTTTTTTGTCTGTACTGATGGTGTTATTTAAGCCACAAATTAGTACATCTTCTGCATGCAGTAGAGCACTTCACTACTGACAGTACAGTGGATAGGTTGAAAATAGATCCTTTAAATTAGTAGTCATGGTACTCTCACAGGTAAGACCGGACAGGAAAGCTGCAGGTTTGGGTGGGTGTGATGGGTTTGAACAGCCAATGGCCAGTCTCCATATCTCAGACAGAGGATGTAGGGTTTTGCAGGCACTATGCTGCTCTCTAGTGGAAACCAGCCCATTGACAGAACAGCCGTGGACAGACTCAGGACAATTTCTTTTCTGTATGCATTCTGCTTACCTAACTATTGACTAACAGTCCCCTCTTCAGTCAGTCAAGTCCATTAATCCCTAATGTTTGGCAATGTGGCTAATGACCAAGATAAAAACAAACTGACGGAATCACCCCCTAGGCAGGCATGAAAGTTGCTTTGTGCTATGGCTGTATGGCAGTCAGCAGCCTTCTGCTCTTTGCCTCACAACACATCAGAATCACATTTATTGGCCAGCTATGTGCACATACAAGGAATTTGACTTCAGTTTCAATGAATCGCCAAGTATGAATTACATAAACATACATACAGCTATTAAGACAAATGACATACATGCAACTATTAAGAACAAGACAGAAAAAATAAAGTAAACATACATATACATACAAGGTGCAAATCGCAACTCAGTGCAAGAAATACTGAAATAAACAATGAAAGAAACAAGTATTAACAATATGTAAACAATACTGCAAAATCCTCGGAGGCTTGGGAAAAAAGAATACTCCAGCCTAATAAGCGGAGTTAACCGTTTATGAACTTGATGGCTTGTGGGGGAAAAAATAAAGGAAGTTATATACTCACCATAATGCTCCATGTGTGTTGTCCATCTCACCTTCATTCTTACTAGGTTGGGTTCGGATCTGATCCTCGGATCTGACTCGGCCTTATACACAAGCTCGAGGTCTTCCACTAACTGTTGGCTAAACCCTATCCCATTATGCACTAGGAGAGATCCCCAGATCTTGTTTGCAGATATAAATAGAATACTAAATGAGTTGCTTAATACCTTACAGAGCAATCAAGAAGGTCAGATATCACTAATAGCTCAACTGTATCAACTCGGTCTTCCAGGAGCAAAGGGCTGGGGGGAAGGAGGGTGGGATGAAGGTGAGATGGACAACACACACAGAACGTTATGGTGAGTACATAACATCTTTATGTGATGTCCTATCTTGCCTTCATTCTTACTAGGTTGGGACAGCATCCCTAGCACCATCTTTCATGGGCTGCTCAAGGGAGAATATTCTTCAGAACTGTGGAACCAAAAGAGGTCCTGTTCCTGAAGGCCAAATCGACTTTTAATGAGTGATAAACGTATGTGGCCTTGCCCATGTTGCTGCAGCACAAACGGTATCAATAGGCAGTTTGTTCCGAAAGGCGGAAGAGATTGCAATGGCTCTTGTAGAATGACCTTCTACTTTATGGGAAATATCTTTATTTTGAGATTTGTAAACGAAGGTTAGTGTCACTTTAGAAACTGGATCACCTTTATTTGAATCTGAAAAGGATACAAATAGTTGGTCAGATTTTTTGAAGTCCTTTGTCCTATGTAAGTAGAAGCGTAATTGTCTATGTACATCCAGTTGGTGCAACATATATTCCGCCTTATTCTCATAGTTAGGGAAAATACTGGTAGTTCAATGGATTGGTTCAAATTAGATTTTGAACATACTTTGGGTAGAAAGGAAGGGTTTGTTCGTAAGGATACTCTGTCTCTGTGGATAAGCATGTAGGGGGGCTTACTGACGAGGCTTGCAGCTCTGACACCCTTCTAGCAGAAGTAATTGCTATCAGAAGAATAGTTTTCCAAGTTAAAAATTTGAGATTACATGATGTTGGCTCAAAAGGGGGAAAAATCAAATGGTATAAGACATAATTCAAGTCCCATGGTACTGGAAGGTCTTTAATAGGTGGTCTTAACATAAAGGTATCTTTCAAAATGCTTTGCATACTCTGCGAGACATAATATTGAGGCCTGATTCACCTAAATGGAAACTGGATATCACTGCTAGCTGAATTCTAATAGCAGCTGCAGCTGCGCCTTCATTGAATAGTTTCACCAAGAATTCTAGAATGGAACCTACTGGGGCAGAAAACGGGTCAATATGGTTATGAGAAGCCTATAAAGAGAATTTCTTCCATTTGCTTCTATACATCGTTCTCGCTGAAGCCTTATGAGAAGAAATCAAGATGTGTTTTACTGCTGAAGAAAGGTTAGGGGAACCTGGCTATGGTTGGAATCGGAGCAGCCAAGCTGTCAACTTAAGAGTTTATAGGGAGGGATGGAGCGTTCCCGATGCATGAGTCAGAAGGTCCAGAATCCAAGGCTCCTCCCAGAGATGAGGCCACAGGAAGGGGAACCAGATTTGACGAGGCCAGTATGGGGTGATGAGTATTAAGAACCTTCCCAAGTTAACTGGCTTTCTGAACAACTTTGGGTATCAGAGGAAAGTGAGAAAAAGCGTAGAGGAGACCTGAGGGTCAATCATGTACAAGTGCATTCCTTGTTGACTCCCCCAGAGGGGTAATCAGAGCAAAGTAGCTACTGCATTTGGCATTCATGGTTGTGGCAAAAAGGTCACAGCAAATCTGGCTCCATTTGCGGAAAATCTTTTCCACTACCTCCTGTTTTAGGGACCACTCATGAGGCATTAGAATCTCTCTGCTGAGCGTCTGCAATCACGCTGGATTTCCCCGGGATGTGCGTTGCTATCAGAAAGCATTGGGAGGAGGTTGCCCAGTGCCATACTTTCAGGGCCTCTTGATAAAGGGGGTAAGATCTAGTTCCTCCTTGTGTATATATACCATACAACTGACATGTTGTCTGTCTGTACTGCAATAGTTCACAGCAGAAGAGAGTCCTGGAATGCTTGCAATGCTAAACGCACCGCTGCCATCTCTAGGACACTGATGTGCAAATAGGCCTCGTGGTCCTGCCAACTGCCTTGGACTGTCTTTCCGAGATAATGCCCCACCCCCACCCTATCTGAGAAGGATCCGTGTTCACTGCAGCTAGTGGCTGGGGAAGCACGAAGGGTCAACCTAGCGTCACGAGTGGTGTAAAGCCATCAACTAAGGTCTTTTTTGCAAGATTCCGTTATCAATATTTTGTGGGACATGGGCAGTTCTTGCATGGGCCACTGAATGGACAATAACCACTGGAGAATTCTCATGTGCAGACGTGCTAATGGGATTAAGGTTATTGCTGCTGCCACAGTCCCCAGGACTTTCAGAACTGTCTTTGCTTGCACTTTTTTCCTGGAAAGAAGATTTAAGACCTGATGTTATAGAACTTGTACTTTTTCTGGAGGAAGTTTGGCCATCATCTTTGTTGTATCTAATTCTGCTCCTATAAAAACGATATGCTGAGAAGTCAGCAAGGCAAATTGCTTGTAGTTTATTGTGATCCCTAGGTGGGAGCAGAGGTGCAAGGTGGTGTGTCTCGCTTTTGTTAGTAGATGCTCGGTGCTGGCAGTTAGGAGGCAGTCATTTAAGTATGGAAACACTCTGAATCCTAGACGTCTCAAGTGAGCTGTGACTACTGCCATACACGGTGAACACTCTGGGGGCTGTAGTGAGGCCAAAGGGCAGAGCTCGAAACTGGTAATGGCTGGCTCCCAGCTGAAAGCGCAGTTGTCTCCTGGATCGCCCATTCATTTTTATGTGGTAGTACACACCCTGGAGGTCTATTGAGCACATCCAATTGTCTTGGCCCAGAAAGGGGAGAACTGACTGCAGTGTTACCATCCGGAACTTGTGGACTTTTTTACAGATTTGTTTAGGTTGCTGAGATCCAGAATTGGTCTACAGCCCACTGTTTTCTTTTGAAATAAAAAGAATCTTGAGTAAGTTCCGGATCCTATTTGGTCTGCAGGGACTGTTTGGATGACTCTCTTCATTTCATGATTCAACTTTTGAATTTCTAGAGGTGCCTGTTCCCTTTGACTGGGTGGAACGTCCGGGATGTTTTTTATGTTTGGGACGGGGAAGGAAAAGGGTATAGAGTAACCTCCGGATATGATGCTTTGTACTTTTGTACTTAGTTGTCTTTTGTTATTGTTAGCCAGGCTTTCAGGTACAAAGCAACCTCAGACTGCCTCCAGAGATGGACAGGTGGGCCTCCCTGCAGGAGTGCTGAAAGGGCTTACCAAACAAAGATTCTCTGTCACCCTGATTCTATGGAGCCCCTCTGCCTCGTGGTCGGCATCTTCCATTACTACTTGCCCCTCTGCCCCTGGGGGAAGATTCACCATGTGTGTCCTGGAAAGCTATCTGGGATTTTCAAAACCACATTTCTCCACTTCCTTTCTGACCTTTGTGATATGGGCAGGAAGGTAGGGAAAAATGGACTCCTATGGCAGTGTGTGCCTTCCCTTTTTGTTCCCACCTGGTCAGTGTGTCCTTGACTTTAGGCCCGAACAGGAAAGAGCCATAAAACGGGGCATTCACAAAAGAAAATTTAAAGGGTTCCGCAAAGTCACACAAGCGCATCCAAGAATGTCTCCTTAGGAAAATTCATGAAACTGCTGCTCTACTCGCTCCATCCGCTGCTTATCTGTAAATGTTTAATTAGCTGTATGAAATATGTCCTTTTATAACATGTGAAATGTAACTTGCAATTATCGTGGAGCTTTTCGCCCTGGGCCTCCACTGAAAACGGGCTCTTCTTGGCCCAGTGGACTTCCCAGGTCATCAAACTTAAATAAATAAATAAAATAAGAAATCCGTCTCATGGAGGAGTTGACAACTGAGTTTAAGGTAAAGAACTGAGAGGAATCCTTCTCTGACACTCCTTCTGCTACTGTACCTTAGAGGGCATCTCCTAGCCCTTTCAGAAGATCTCTCTTTAACCTGGTAAAATGAGTCAGGTAATTCAGAGACTAAGAGCAACTGTTGAAGAAAAAATGGGCTTTCCATATCTGTCCATTGTGCAAGATTCCTTGTTCTGTGGATGGACAGAAGACGATGTCTCTGACAGCTCCTTCTTGGTGGCTGCCGCCACCACCACCATAGCATCTAGCAGAACTCCCTTAGTTAGAAAATTTTTATCCAAAGGAGAGATAATGAACTTATTTGGCCTACGAACCTGGAGACTCCCACGCCTGTCGAGAAGCTAAATCCTTAAGTTCGTTGAAAGACGGAGACACCCAAGTGGAGGAAGGTTGAGATCCAAAAGCCTTCAGGTACACAAACTCCTCCACTGAAGGGTAAGTGGACTTCCAGCGGCCTAAGTATTTCCAAGGTGTCTCCAAAGTAGACATCATCAGGAGGTGACCGTGGGCACCCTTCGGCTTCATCAAGGTCCGTACCCGAAGTGACGGACTCCTCTGGGGAGTCTAAATGCTCCCTCTTGCATAACCTCTTCCAAGGGAACTCTTTGGAGGGGTACTCTGGGGAGGTTTCAGGAGAGTGGGGGGCACCCATTGGGGCATCCTGAGGCTTAGGATCTCCACATCCTATGGATACAAGGGTATAGAGGCACACACTAGTGCCTTTGGAGAAAGAATGTCCAGAGATGAGAGTGGAGCTGCTTGTGGAGACAGCACTCACCTCACCACCTCAGAAACCCCCGGCTCCGAAGAACCGGAGGGATTCCCAGAACCAAGGCAGATGGCTCCAAGGTTGAGGTAAGAGCTCACCCGATGCCCCAAGAGGCAAGTTTGGATCAGACAACTGTCCGATCCAACTCCCCTCCCCGGACCCGACTGGAGAGTATCGACTCCTAGACTCCTCGAGTTCCGATGGAACTGAGGACATTGGAGCAATGTTCAGATGCGAAGATCCTTTAATAGGTCTCGGTTCCAATGGTTCCACCAAGATCAGCTCCTGACATTCTGGCTCTGAGGTCGGATCGGAGGAGGAATCGATGCAGAAGGGGAGGATTTGGTCGGATCTGAAGCCCTCGGGGTTGGATCCAATTTCATCTTGGTGAGCGGTGGTGTCCTTAGCCTGTGCACCACATGATCCACGTTGTTGTCGGACAGGCTCCAGGAAAATCGAGTCGAGGGGGAAGGAGATTTGGAGGGTTGGAGCAATAGTGACCTGAGAGTGGGGGATACCGGTTCCAGTTCAGGGGACCGCCTCCGCAATTAAAACTCCACCGGCACCAAAACTGATGGAGCAAAAGTATTAGGCCTCTCGGATCCTACTGCCTTAGGATCCGGAGCGGAAAGTTTGGACATCTTTTTAGAAGGCTCCGACGGAGGACTGGAAGATGAAGACCTCTTCCCTGACTTCTCTGACTTGGAAGAAGGAGATTGGCCAGATTTCGAAGAATCTGGACCTTCTTGTATTGCTTTAGAGAACGGGTTTTCAGTAGGCCTCTCAGAATCAGCTTGTTCTCTCTCTCCAACAGAGCCCTGTGACTAAAAGAATGACAAATCGAACAAGACTCTTGGAGATGGATGGCTCCTAAACAGTACACACAAATGGTATGCCTATCAGTAAGGAACATTTTTTGTCCACATTCCTCACATGTTTTAAACTCAGAGGGTTTGGAATCCTTCGAAGACGTTGCAAGCACCAAACCAAGAAAGGAAACAGCTAACAATCACACTATATATGTGTATATATATATATATATATATATATATATATATATATATATATATATATATAGTTTTTTAATAAAAAATAACAATAAACAAATCCTAATCTAGAAAAAGTCTAATAGAAAGGATGGCACAGCCCTCTAACTTAAAAGGGCTATGCCCGGAGGACAGAGAAAAGGGAGGGGGAAAGCCCTCTAACTTAAACGGCCTAAGGTAGTTCTCTAACTCAAACGAACTAACCTGAAAAGACCAATAAAAGAGAAAGGAAAATCCCTCTAACTAAAATGTACTATTTAAAATTAAATTTAAAGCCGGGATGGGGGGAAAAAGACGTCCAACAGCAGATTAAACACAGAAATAGCGGAAACACAAACAATTCATTTAAGCAGTTATTAAGCAGAAAGAGACAATAAGTAAAAAACAATTTCTCCCAAATATAAAAAGAAAGGTCTAGCCAGAGCCAGTAAGAAGAGCACCCGATCTTTAGTGGCAAATGAGATCTGGGGAGCTCTGCTAGTGCAAGATAGGATAGGGTTTAGCGACAAGCTAGTGGAAGACCTCAAGCTTGTGTATAAGGCCAAGACGGATCTGAGGATTGAATCTGAACACAACCTAGTAAGAATGAAGGCAAGATAGGACAACATCACATCTGTTCTTATATCTGCTTGTTTTGGTGCGTATTAATCAAGAACGCCAGGTCGATGCTAATAGTTCAAAAATATGGTGACCTGGATGTGAAGGGTTTAATTTTCTCTGCTCTTTTCGTGACTGGAATAGTACAGGTCTTGTAAGGAGGGCAAATTACCACCAATGATATTTTCGGCAGACCTGACTATTCAATGTAACCTATTTTTGTCATGATTAGACAGACATCCAAACCACACTGTTATGGATGAGCTGAGAACAGACTCAATGACTGCTGTATAGAACTGAATCAACCGTTACTGTGGGAGGCGGAACTTCCTTAGCTGTCACAGAAAGTACATTTGCTGCTGTGCCTTTCTTATGATGAACCCTACAGTGGTCTCCCACTTCAAGTCCCGGGAGATTATAGATCCCAAAAACTTGAAGGAGTCCACAACTGACACAGCAATATTAAATATAAAGGGGGTAACATTATAGTATCACTCAAAGTCTACTGTCATCTCCACAGTTTTAATACAGTGTTCAGCTCCTGATTATTTTGACTACACCAAAGGGCCAGTTGCTCAACCTCCCATCTGTATGTAGACTCATCCCCATTCCTGATAAGCCCAATGATAATTGTATCATCTGGGTTACTAGCCCAAGGGACTGACGACAGAGGATAATAACCATTAGTAATCCTTTCCTTGCCTCTGGTTCCAGTGGTGGACTTTTCTGGCAGTTTAGGGCCTAGCCCAAAGCTCTCACTATCTCAAGTGGCTGGGACATTTCTTTTGGCCCTGCTGGTGGCTGGTGTAAGCACTCATGCGCATAACAACCTCCTATTTTCTCTCCTGCGCATGCATATTATATAAACAATGAGCTATCATCACTGTCTCAGGAACACCAAACCCATGCCCTAGTTACTAGTTGAAGTCTATTTACATACAACGAGCTGGATCACCCAGCCCCTCATTCCTAGCATGGGCATGTCAGCATCAGCTGCTGATCTCCGCCAGTGCCCCACCAGCTACTTCAAAAGTTGGATCATTTGAGCTATAGTTAGGGCTTTAACTCCCAATATGAAACAGCCAGGCATAAACTCAGGACAATTTTGAGTTGCTGTGTATCAGCTTGCTTAGGAATACATGGAGATCTCATATGATGAGCGGGAGATTGTTACTGGAGATAGGACACGTTGGTGTACCCTTCATAACTTGTTACAGCATGAAAGTCACAACAGCAAGTGGTTTAGAAAACGGATAGACTGATAAATCTTGGCCATGGAGTAACCAATACCTAGATTACAGAAATGGCTGAACTAAGTCTGTAGCAACCATACACTGACTATAAGAAGAAACACAGGGTACCACTCAACTCAAATGGAGAATCTTCTGCACTTAGTAAAGTATATATGCAGGCTTTTTTGGCAACTTCAGTTACCTCTGACAAAGTCAACAGAGATATCCAAACAAGATTAGCAGGTTCACAAGCAAAATCAGGGCCATGAGGTGAAGCAAATTATCACCTCGTTTTGGGAGTCTTCAATTTTTTTTTACCAGGAAAGCCTTCTGTACTACCGCAGAATTCAAGAACCAGAAACTACATCTGTCTTGGACACAAGGTAAGGTCATATTAATTTTTGCTTTTCCATACCTGAACTCTGCAATTAGGCATAGAATTATAAGAAACAGTAGTAAGAGTAGAGACCTCTCTCTAATGCCACAGGATGGAGAATGCATTCATTTTTAGTTTCTCGTTGCCCTGTTAAACAGCACAATGGGGACAATGGGGAGACTACATCCTCCTGGATGATACACTGATGCATCTCCAAAATGTCACACTTCTAACTTCACCTCAACCCTCACTTTCAAGACAGGAAGTGAGTGGCGGCCAAGGAAGTTGGTCACATTGGACACAAACCTCTAACAATGATGTCTTTGTCTATGGCTCAGATTCAGACTTGCAACACTCTCCGCACAGGAAGTACAAGCATGCTGGAGGAGTTCACAAACCAAATGAGTAGCAGCCATGGAAGCATTTGACATTCCAGAACTTGTAGGCCAAGACAGACAGTTAGTTGATATGACATTCTCTCTATACCAAAGCAAAACCATTTCCCTTGAAATGTGTAAGAACAACGACTATGTTACTACTCTATCAGCAAAGCATTTTTTAAATACCTTAAATTCTCCCTAAAAACAGATATACCTATATTAAAAGAAAACAAACCATATTAGCATTTTTTAACTAACACTAACAAATCATTTCATTAGTTATAGCTATTTTCTCCCACAACATATGACAAAGTACTCTATAGGGAATTTTTGAAATCTGCTAAAATATCACACTCCCAAAAAATATGTTCTCAGTTGCATCTCTTTTCCATACACACCTCCAGCATCTCCAATTGACCCGTGAAGTTGTTCTCTGAAGTTTGCTTCAGATACAAAGATCCAAAACCTTCTGGATATTGTTGCATACTTGGGAACCATACAGATGTCCTCCCATTGCTTCTTTGTAAACTCCCTTACGGTCTTTATTCCCAATCTTTTCTAACCTCCTCTGATTGATTCTTACAGTTACCATGCAACATTTTATATGCCCTACTAATTGCCCATTTTATAAAAGCAGCTTCTGTTCTAGACTCGACTCTACCAGAGCGGATCTAAACTTCTGCTTGGCCATATCTCATTCTATGACATTCCTCTCTATAGTTATTTGCTTCCAATACCTTGGCTCCTTTGTCATTTTTCTCCAGTAAATGTAACCCCCACTTTCCTATTTTCTATACTTCTACTTGCAGTCATCCCTACTGGCAAAATCTCCTTCCTCAATTTCACTATTGGCTTTGATCTTAGAATACATTCTGCTACTTTAATACTATAATATTCTGTATGGCAATTGTTCTCCTTTCGGATCTGCACCCAAAAGCATCTTTCCTCATATCTCAAACATTCCCCGTTTCATCAATACCAATGTCCTCTTTAATTTATAACCTTCTGCTTGTGCTACGTACAACAGCCTTAACTGCATAGCTTTAAAGAACCATTCAAATTAGGTAATCTTAAGCCACCTCGTTGTTGTTGTGTCTTTCGGCTTTTCCCGGTTAGGGGTCGCCACAGCGGAACTCCGGTCTGCTAATGATTGGCAGTAGATTTTTACGTGCCGGGTTTCCAGCCCTGACGCACAACCTTCAATGAAGGTACGCCTTAAGCCACCTCGTTCTAGGGCACAAATTATTTGGAAGGGAAGTGGAATAAGTTAAACTCCTTCATCTCAATGTCCACAACTTCTCATCTGGTTAATAAAAATATGCCTGATCTGCACACAAAATTAAAGGGACTGGTAAAAATACACTTTCACTGCTTGTATCTTACTTTCCCATACCCATAATCAAGAGTTTCCGGGCTTTCATTTTTTTCTTCATTATCTTTTGTTTTGTTTCTTCCCACATAACCTTAGCTGCCTAACAAAATCTATTTTAACCCATAACAATAAATACTTCAAATTATTGCGTCTCCATAAATATGGGTGCTGCTAAGACAATTAATGCAAGGGTACAAAGTTTACCACTATGACCTTTGCTTTATCTTCACAGATGTATTATGAAAAGACTTAAAGCTGTCTCAAAATGTTCCACAACACAGAAATGTCATTTTCTGAAGTATAAAATATCATCTGAAAATAAAGATTACTCTTCCTGATTACCATACCAATTATGTCCTTAAATGTGAGTCTGTTTATTATTTTTATTTTTTTGCCAATAGGTCTAGCTATAAAGCAAGTAGGTAAGGAGTACAACAGTGTACATCTATTCAAACACAGCTCATAGGAGAAGGACTCTCCCCACCTTAATTCTTGCCACCGGTCCCTCATTTATCCTTCTAATTAATCATATTTTTTTATCATGGAATGCAAATGCTTCTACTGCTGTACTCATAAACCCCTGCTGACTATATCAAACATACTAGTATTTTCTTACATCCTGCTTCCTTCTGCATCCTCACTGTTCTATTAATATTTTAAAATGTCTGCCTCCCCTCCATAGAACCACAGAGATCCATATCTATCAAGTCTGGCAACATCTTTGCCATTCTGTTAATGTGAACAACTCCTTTATAATCATGGTTTAAAATTGAAATGGGTCTACATGAAGGTGGATCTGAAGAGTCTTTATCAGTAAAGCATGTTTTATTAGGACATGTGACAGGTTTGGCTACAAGGCACAGAAACCCTTATTCAAGCTGGAAAGGACTGTCCACAACTTCTGGATCCAGTGACAGGGAACCATTCACCAAAAAAAAAGATCCCGTGAGTGTGATGATTCAAAGGCAATACCAAATCATCACCTGTTTTAACAACCACATCCTCAGACATGTGAAAGGCACCATAAAAACATTTTGGAATCATTATGATACAGAACATACAGGCAGGTGCAAGACTTAAAAGACTTCCACTATGTCTTCACCGGGGTGCCAAGACCATAACCTGATGGACCAACTCTGTGGGTAAGAAACCAGACACCAGAAAATTTCCAGCTTCATGCCAATGGAAGCAAGCTACTAAAAAGGGAAAAGAGAGGACTTCTTACATTTTATATCACCTCCATGGATAATACCAGAGTCCCTTCAGCGAAGCCACCAGGAGCCAGTCCAGGTAAGGTAGCACATGGAAGTTTTTCTCCTGAACATCCTTAACCATCAAGTCTAGCACCTTGATGAAAACACTGGATATAGATGAAAAATCAAACAGCAGTGCTGGTGAACAGAAAAGACTGCAAATCCAGGAGAAGAGTTAATTTTGATCATTGCTCTTTTCTTTTAAAATTCTTTACTGCAGGTGAAGAGCCCTCTGTACCCCACACCCCCAGCATATACATACCAACTCCCAAGATCTTCATACCTTACAGAAAAGGGAATATTCAGAGAAACAGCATCTTGGTCTTGGTAAATGTAAGTCCATTCTTTCAGCCATTCAGTTTCAGTGTTTTAGGACTTGCTCATTTTCAAATGGTTACCATTCTTTAAGCTTAGATGACTCCAGGAGAGCTGAAAACTTCCACTGCATGACCGACTAGGGGGACCGAAACCTGAAAAGGGGGGAAACAGAGTTCAGGCTTCCAAGTCAGAATGTGGCAGAAATGATAGAGGACTGTTTTGTCCAACCCTTCCAACACTTTAAATTTCTTGCCTGTCAGTAAGGTGGCTAAATGTTGCTGTATTGGACTCTGGACCAAGAAAAATCATGTAAGGAGTCCTCTCAAGGATGCCAAGTTAGGGGTTATTGCCTTCAGCCAGGGGCTAACAGAGAATATCTGCCTTCCTGTGAGCTTCAATGGCAGAATCTGGGTACTTTCAGGCTGCATATATAGCCTCTTTATTAAAAAGGCCACAAAAAGGAAAATGGCAAGTATATTTTCTCCTCTTTCCCTGCAGGATTTCAGGTGGTGGGGTGTAAAAGAATGGGGTCATAAACCCATTCATGATACACTTCATGAATTTAAGTGCATATCTATTGGAAAAAAAAACAACACCCAAGTGGGAGTGGTATTACAAGCAGTCTCCTTATTTTTATTTGCCTCAAAGTGGATAAACGTCGATATTCTCCGGTTTCTCATGGGAGGCAAAAGGTAAGGAAGGCCTCTACCCACCCCTCCCCAGGTTGGGCATACTTGTGCACAGAGTATACAGGGTTGAGTGTGTAGTGGACTGGCACCAAGCAATAAGACTATCATCATTCACCGCCAATAACGGTACATGGACATAATCTGGCAGTCCTAGGCTAATCACCAACCAAAAAGTGTGGTGTAGACAAACCTGCTAGACTCTTCTCAACTTTAGTGTTGGCCTACGGAGAAAGTGCTCTTGGAGCCCAGTGTGATCACCAGTATATGGCCAGGTGAATTAAGGGCTTGCAATTATAGAGTCACTCAAGTCATCAGCCAGAGTTTGGGCACTGCCTACAAACCACAATGCTCCCCCCCTCCCAAGAAGCACTAGAGCTTGACCTTCTCAGGGTCCTACATCATCCTCTGAAGAGGAAGGCTTTGCCAGATAAGAACGAGACAAGCATGGGACAAGAAGCCATTTAAATTATGAGATTCAACTGCAGAAGCACAGGGTTATTGTTTGCCATCCACCTCTTTAGCTTTCTGAAAATCTGCGAACTAGGGCTGTGTGTGGGGTCCCTCTCCCCCGATTTTCAGTGTGCAGTACATTTATCCAATACAATTCTCAGAAAAGTGAGACAGGCCAAAACTACCACTGCTTATATGCTTTGCAGGTGACTAGGCTAAGCTGCTGGCACTATGGCAAAGCTTCACATATTGGTCCTCTCTGAAGCAATAGAGTCAGCCGGTTTCCTAGCTAGGTATTTGATAGCCACATAGAAACTATAAGATCTTAGAATACCAGGACCTAAGACATGAGATTTTTTCTATGAAGACTACTAGAACAGTTTTTCTATGAAGAATGTCAGGACTGAAATCTGAATGGAATGATCAAAGAAAAAAAAAAAACAAATATTTTAGAGGGATACAGATAATCTCTGGAGCACAGCATGACACGTCCTAGTGGAGTTTGTGCATTCCTCAAAGAATAGAAGCTCATGAGAAAGAATGCCAAATTGGAGTGGATGAACCAATCTGTAGGTGCACCAAGGTCCTCCGAGATTAGATAGGATTGATGTATGGCAGCACTTGTCCCATAATGGGCCTATTTCCTACAAAACAGACAGCCTGGAAGAGTCTGGAGGTAGCAAGAGAATTTTTATTTATTTTACATTTGTTTACCGGGATAGTCCGGCTGGATACATGTCCATTTTCAGTGGAGGCCCAGGGAGAAAAGCTACACAGACAAACTTACAAAGATTACACAGAAGTTACAAACAGTTATAAAAACAACGTGATTATATACAATGGCTTAGTAGTGCTCCCCTAGGAGGGACACACAATTCTCTTCGACAGACAATTAAAAGTAAGAGACATCAGACTGGAAGCAGAGCTTGGTGACGTAGTTACAAGTTATGATAATTACAGAATATACTTTTAGTTTATAACTTAATCAGAGTTGATACATGGGCATAGCTAATTCACTTTGAGATACTGTTTGTGGGGTTTTTTTTAAGAGAATTTTGGAGGATTGTAGGGTTATACAGTTTGGCAACGAATTCCAGGTTTTGCCAATTAAGTTGGCAAACAGGGATTCACCAGCAGAGTTATTAGCTTTGTGGGTTTGGACCAGTAGTTTATCGGCTGACCGTAGGGATCTTAGGTTGCTATATGGCTTAATAATATTTTTAAGTGAGGGGGTATCCTCAGGGTGGTACAAAATTTTGTGCACTATTAAGAGTTGATTGAATTGAATTAAGCTGGGCAATTCTAGCCACTTTAGTTGTTTAAGGTTCTGGCAGTGGTGGGTTCTATAGGTGGAGCCAGTGGCGAATCTAGCAATATGATTGTAGCTATGGGACAGCTTACCTAGTTCGGATTTGTTGAGGTTTGAGAGTACAGGCGAGGCATATAAAAGAGTAGAGAGTAGGTGTGATCAGGCGATTGCAGTCCTGGCCAGTGGGGTTAAAAATGTCTTGTTTCTATACAGTGATCCAAGCTTCTTATTGATGGTCTGTATAGTTTTGTTGACCTGTAGGTCAAATTTGAGATTATTGTCTATGATAACCCCTAGCTGTTCGGTGTGATTATCTTGGGAAATAGTGGTACCATTTTAGATGTGACAGAGAAGTGTGGTGGATCTACTAGTGGGGAGAAGAGTAGAAGTTTAGTTTTATTGGGGTTCAGAAGTAGGCATTGGTTGGTGTGCCAGTTCTCGATAGTGATAAATGCATTTTGGGTTAAGGTTTGCAGTTCGGATAGGGAGGTGACTGAGCAGATGAAAGTGGAATCATCTGCATACTGAATGCAGGTGGCTTTAGGGACAGCAGTGTGAAGGTTGTTGATAAAAAGAGAGAAGAGTAGTGGACCTAGTATGGACCCCTTGAGGGACACCAAGTGAGACAGGTAGCTGTCTGGAGAGTTTGCCATGCCATAGTACCGCCAGTTGTCTACCAGTCAGGTAGGACTGGAACCACTGGATTGCAGGCTTGTTGAGGGAAATAGATTTTAGTGAAAGAATTAAAAGTTCATGGTTGACCATGTCAAAGGCTTTTGATAGGTCAAGAAAGAGGGCGGAGGTTAGGGTATTGTCATTCCTGTTTTGGTTTATGGCAGTAGTAAAGGAAAGGAGGGCTGAGGTGGTGCTGTGGTATGACCTGAAACCATACTGGGAGTTGGATAGTAAGTTATTCTGTGTAAGGTACTGCATTAGTTGCTTGTGTACACATTTCTCCATTATTTTGGCTAGTGGGGAAAGAATGGCAATGGGTCTATAGTTGGATATGTCTGAGGAGCTACCACCTTTATGGTGCCAGATGGTGTTAAAATCACCAAGAACTATGGTTCCTTGTGGATAGGTAGTGGATAACCAGTAAAGGAGATCTTCTATGGTATTTAGGTTGCTGCCTGGTGGAATGTATGCACAGACGATGTTCAAGTGTTTGCTTTGGTTAATCTGTAGCTTGGTTATGAGGAGTTTCACATTATTGAATTGGGGAGGTTGAATGGTGTCTCTATTAACAGTTAGAGTATTTTTATAAAGGAGTGCTATCCCACCTCCTTTCCTTGCAGCACGTTCTAACTGGTGAATATTGCATCCTGGAGGTAGTATTTCATTGTTAGTAGTACTGGGTTTTAGCCAGGTTTCCATAAGACACAATGTCTGGGGAATGGGTTGCTAGGAGGGCATGTAGGTTGGGAATCTTATTGTTAATACTTCGAATATTTAGGTGAAATGCTAGGAGGGAACTAGTGGGAGTATTCATGGGTAGCTTGACTGTGGGGCGTTGTGGTAGGGGAGTGCAGGTTATTGGGTGTGGGTGGGCCAGGGTTGGGATGAATGTCTCCATGTGTTATAAGGTTATAGTGACAGGATATTCTGAGCTTTAGGAGTTTGTTTGTAAGTTTTATATAGTCTTTGTCTTTAGGATTATGTTTTGTGGCTGTACAGGGGTGGTATTTTATAGAGAGTGGTATATTCGGTGTGCTGGAGATGGCAAAGTGTTTGGTGTTATGTGTGAAGTCAAGGGTGTCTGTTTGACCATTTGGGTAGTGAATACCATGGTCAAGTGTTTGTTCGTAGGCAGTGAGATGGTAAAATAGAAACAGTATAGGCATTTGGGTAGTTAGCATTTTTTTGCTGGTTTGCATTTTGTTAGAGGGGGCGGGCCAAAGTTTGATGGCTGACTGTGCTAACAGGATGTGGAAGAATGGGAGAGATCCTAAGTCACTACCTTGGATGTCTGCCCAAAAAAAAGAACCTCTTTTTAGAACATGACATTAAGAAAGATCTGCCTGAGCTGTTTAAGGAGCACAGCCTCAGCTACATCATCCAGTATATGCATACGTGTGAATGTGCTGTCCTACTTACAGTACCAACAAAAGTACACTTAGAACAGGCCACATGAAGTCCACTGCAGAAGACATAGCTAGCAATTCACTAACCCCAAAACTGAGGAGGATATACAGCTTTCCCACTACCAGATGCACTAAAGAAGATGGAAAATGGTAAGATAAGGCATCTACGCTCCCTCAGTGTGGCACAGAATACGCAGATGAACACCCTATTCAAAGCATCAGAACTCCTTATAAGCCAATAAGGTGAAAAACTCCTCTGTTCGGAGGGATCTATGTTGACCAAATATCTCACAATGAAGTCAGGCTTAGGATGTTTCATCACACTTTTGTGTTACTTCAATGTGACCAATAAAGGACATTTGTATTATTGGAAGCAAAATACTGAATGTCCCACGCTACAGAAATATCATCCTTAAAGGCAGGCTTCACGGGGAGGATGACCTAGGACACCCTCATTCCTGGACACTAAGACAATTCTGGTGGGCAGAATCCATGGAAGATTTCATCACTCCGAGTCTGCAACTGAAACAGACACTCTCATCTGAGGAGACTCACTGTCCTCATCTCTCACTCTGTCTCTCTGAGAGTAGGGTCTCTAGATCCTCTGAGACCCCCTACACAGCAAAGACTGAGGAGGAGACTCCCTCTCCTCAACCTTAATTTGGGGGACAGGATGGGGTCAGATCTAGTGTAGCACTAATTAGGTTAAGTGCACAAAGTGTGAGAGCAGGACGCAACAAGACTCCTGCATCAGAGAAAGTGTTTGATGCATGAGATACCATGGCTGGAAAGGCCTAGAATGGACCTAGCACATGCATCATGTCAATCCTTGAACATGGTCTCCCACTTTTCCTATGACTGGTGCCATGTGCTAAACAGATGGAAGTTGTTCAGTACCAGCACCTGTCTTGCAAACCCTGATAATATATGAATACCTTCAGAATCCCCTTCAACCTAGGCTAGTGAGTGCCACTGTAGTTTTCTTGGAGGCAGGGAAGGAAAAGTATACGGAGGAAGAAATGTTCTGCATCTTGAATGCAATCACCAAACCCTGCCAGAAGAGGAAGAAGAATCCCCTTCAACCTAGGCTAGTGAGTGCCACTGTAGTTTTCTTGGAGGCAGGGAAGGAAAAGTATACGGAGGAAGAAGTGTTCTGTATCTTGAAAGCAATCACCAAACCCTGCCAGAAGGGGAAGGAGAATGCTCTATGGACACAGTACAAATGACAGCATCTCACAAACCTGTGAAACACAGGTAGTGTGAAGACTATCAGATCACCCCGTAATTTGGCTGCTGGAGATAAAACCCCTCACATGCCTGTCTTCATATGCCAGATCTCTATGGCTGAAAAAGATCTTCTTTCAATAAAAGGTGCACAGGAGGAAATAACCTGGGGTGAGTTTGTAGAAAGTTCAGATATGCCTAAAGACTATGATTGAACTTCATCTTGGACCAAGATCTAAAAGCCCAAGTTAGTCACCTCTCTAATCAAGGGCAAGCTAACATCACACAACTATCGTAAGAAACTCACAGATGGACTTACCTGGAGGACAGAATATAACCCAATGACTAGTCACTGAATCCTTCAACTTCTCTTGATACTCCAGAACTATCCAGAGATCACATAATGGACCTTCCTACCAATCCTATCTAAGGTCCGTCAGCTGCTAAGGCTGTGCTCCTTAAAATTAATTAAGGGTACACTTCTATCTTTGCTGCTCTACATGTGGGAACAGCACAGAACATATTTAAAGTTGGTAAATAAAATAAGAGAAAATCCAAACAGCCACACACAGAGGAAAGTCGAAAAATGTAGATATGCATTCCCAAGGAGAATGAACAGAGCACCTCCTTGCCCAGTAATGTGTCCACTTAGGATTTGTCTGCAGGAAGTTAAATTAAGTACTTCACAAATTTCTGTTATTCATGAAACAGAAAACCAAGTAGCTTCTTCTAGGATAGTTTTAGAGTCCCTCCCTTTCCAAAATGCCTTAGAAGTTATCATAACTCTGGTAGAGAGAGCTTTCTGAAGAAGGGACTTGAGAACAATAAAAATGAACGGAATGGGATAATTATTTAGGAAATTGTCTGTTTTGACATAGGTTGTCCTCTTTCCATAAAAACAGATGAAGACCTGATCAAAGCTCTGAAGGTGCAGACTATAAGGGTGACTAGGTTTGGGTTTTTCAGAAATTAATGCACATATCTTCCTAAATGACTGAACAACACAAGCAGAAGGAAACATTGAGGGATGATTAGGGTATGCTATTGGCTTCGTCATGGGGAGGTAATGTCTCTTAAATCTGGTCGACCTTTTTGAGACAGTCACCACAGCCATGGATGAGGAGAAGACACTGCACTCTGCCTACCTTGACCTGGCCAAAGCCTTCAACACTATTCCCCACTCGGGCATAACAGATAAACTCTCTCAACTAGATATCAATCCGTATGTTACCAGATGGGGTAGCCAACTGGCTCACTCATAGAACCCATAAAAATAGGGGAAGCCACCTCAAGCAGTAGACCCATATTGAGTGGCGTACCCCAGGGTTCAGACTTGGGGCCTCTGTTATTTGAGATATACTTTTCTAAGGTACAGGCCAAAACCAGTGGGCTATGGCTGACCAAGTTTGCAGATAACTGCAACTTGGGAGCTGTCATCAATTCCCCTAGTGACATGGACATCCTCCAAGAGGGTCTCACCCAAACAAATGACTGGTGCCAGAAACATGACCTCAAGCTGAATACAAAAAAATGCATCATCATCCCCTTTGGGTAGAGAGGTATCCTATCCCCACAAATTATCACATTAATAATGTTCTAAGCACACAGTCAGTCGTGAGGGATATGGGCAACCAGATTGATAGCTGCCTGATTTTTGACCACCATGTTGCTTCCATTGTAAGGACAGCTTTCTACATGGCCCACCTTATAAGTAAGGGTACCTCATCCACAGACAAGGAGGTCATAATATCCCTGTATTCTTCCCTTATAAGACCCATTATTGAGCACAATACTCCATTCGGCATGTACCTCACAAAGCACATACAGCAGCTGGAGAGACCACAGAGGTTCCTCACCAGGAGAATCCAGGGCCTCAAAAATCTACCATACAGAGGCTAAAAGCCCTATGCCTCTACTCTGTTTCATACAGACTCCTCAGAGGTGACCTCTGTCTGGCATACAAGGCAAGCTCGGACCCCACCTTGATGGGACTGCTGCATATCTGCAAGTCAAGCTCCACTCGAGTAACCTGCACACGCGGCCTCATCCTGGTCTGTGAAATCAATAGGACTTGCTAGCGGGAGAGATTTGTGTCCCAGAGACTTCCCATCTATGGAATTAACCCCCTCTCCACATCAAGCAGAGTACCTCTTTAACTGTTTTTAAGCGCAATCTGGATAACTGGATGGGAAAGAGGAAAATACATCCCTGGAATTCCACCAGTGTCCCTTCTGGACAGGGCCATCGGGTGCTGACATGTTTATACATGGGCTAAACACTTAGCTAGGCTTATAAGGACCTCAGGGCCAATAGCCTAGTAACTTCCTATGATCCTATGCTTACGCCCCAATCCAACTGCAAGGATGCTAATGTGAAAAAAATAAAGCACCCCCTTACACAAATCAACAACAGAAATTGACATTTTAGAGTGCTCTTTAAAAGCATCCTCACTACAGAGGGTACAGAGCTGCAACCAGGCTGGTTGGTGCCCTTGGAAATGTCCCTCATTTTTGGTGAGGGATACTCCTCTTCAGTAAAGCAAAGAGCCATTCTGTATATATCCAGTATACACAGAATGTCTCTGCTACTGACACAACATGATAGGTCTTAGTTAAACTATGTCAAACATTTTTGTTAAACTGTAGCAAAGAACTATACTAGCTCCATGCTACACACTCTTCCCAAACTGTCATTTAAGTAGGCTGCCAAATCACTGGTACTTAAATGTCTATCCATACTGCTTGCAGGAACTGACTGGCACCTCAAATACAGTGCTGTATCCCCTAACATCTTGCATCCAGAACTGATGCTCTCTTAACCCCACCAGTTTTTCTGTTCTGAGAAGAGGGCTCCTCAAAGTAAAGTTAATATGACTAGTTCTTTCACAAAAAAAAATGATTAGAAACAGGAGAACTGATTTTATTAATAAAGCAGAGCTGAATGATGATGACTGCAAATGTGTCTTCAAAGAGAAGATGTTATGTTAGTCTACACGGATACAAGTCTGATTGGGTGAATAAGGAAGGTGGAGGGCATGAATACATTCTATTTAGAATTACAGTGTGGTTAGGGAAAATGGGACTTAAAGGTTGGCATCACAGAAGCAGTCGCAGTAATAGTAAAGGGATTCCCATTAAGAATAAGTGGCTAGTGAAATGCCTCAGGATTCTCTTTTGAGGCCATTATCTCTTTACAGCTTTTGTGCCAGATATTGAACAAGTCAACAAAGGAAACTAAATCTAGTTCCTACTGCCACAAAGATAAGTGCAGAAGCAGTAAGAAGGAAAACATATGCAAAATTATCTGGTTAGGTAATTACAGTGGGCAGAAAGACTGCATATTAGCCATAAAAAAATTGCAGCAAGATTTCATATCAGTGCCAAGTTGACAAGACATAAATAGATACAAAAATAGTAATGTATTTGTTAAGGATAACCATCACTAACCCATATAAATCACTATAAAATGTATTTATTTTACATTTGATAACCGGGAAAGTCCTATTGGACAACATGTCCATTTTCAGCGGGGGCCCAGGGAGAAAATATCCAGACAGACAAATGAAACTAACAAGTGTTTTAAAGGAAAAAATAACAGAGAAGGTAGATTACAAAACAACTGTACATAGAGTATAATTTTACATAGTTTAAATATCTACAAATATGCACAAATAAGGATACAACTGAGATAAAAAATATGTAGCATAAAGGAGATGTGAAATAACATTGGGTTACATTTAATACATACAATCCACAGTGAAATCCCGGGTAGAAGTGATAGTATGAAGAAAGAATATGTAAGATTTTGTTTTAGTCTGGGGTAGAGCAAGAGCAGAGCCATTTAGTGGCAAGGTGGGTTTTTAGTGTTTGATTAAATTTAGTTAAAGTAGTGCTAGATGTGATATTACTAGCCAGGGAGTTTCAAATCTTAGCAGTATAATGAGAGCAGGTGGAAAGAATGGAAGAACGAATTTGTAAAGCACCTTTGTGACACTGAAGTAAAAGCCATTACAAAGATCAATGGTTAGACCATGTATGGAGTATTGTGTGCAGTTTTAAAGACCCAGGCTGGCAAAATACATTAAACAAAGGCAGAGAACAAGGATTACAAAAATGGTTAGATGGAAAAACAACTAAACTCATTGTGAGGAGAGAGGATGGAATTTGAGCTTATCTGGTGAAACTGTGTAATATTACTGTGAAGGATTATGACACAGATGCAGAAGAATAGTGGAAAATACAAATTCTGAAGACACAGCAAGAAATGGAACAAGGAGGCATGACTAACAAGTTATCAAGGATGAAAGCTAGCAATGCAGCAGAAAGATGTTTCTATGATGACATAGTGGCAGAATAACGGGACACAGGCAGGGGTTATAGAATTTGAAAAAAGTGAGGTATTCAAAGGGTCAAGGAGAAATGGTTGCGGTATCAGAAGGGCCTAGGAGAAAGAGTGTGGGAGTACATTTGAAAGGATCATGTATGCACATAGATGGCTTTTAAAGAAACATAAGCTTTACTTACAGATGTTGATATGCTCTTCACTTACAGCCTTTTAATTAAGGCCACACAAATGCAGACAGGTGGCTTTACCTCTGTATAAAGTCAGATTCAGATCCTCTGTTTGAGTCTGGTTGATCATCTTCATACTCTTCTTGTTTCTTCTTCTGTCTCCTTGTTTGGACCAGTGGTTTCCTAGGCTCTCTTAGAAGTGTGGAAGTCAAGGGAGGAGTCTTCAGTTTACCACTTGTCCAGGTTACATCACTGCCAGCATTAGATACTGCAAGAAACAAAGAGAAATCGTTCATTACTTTGCCTTGGAAAGTAGTACACAGAATGACACCACCAGAAAGATTAGTGTTAAGGCAATAATTTCAAGAATAATTTTTTATTTATTTTTCTGCACAGCACCCCTTAACTTGGAGCTGATATACAGCTAACAGAAGACCTGATTTGGTGCTCCATAGAACTATATGTTTATTTATCAACAAAACACATGGAGAAGCCATTCTCAAAAACAGTGCTAAGACTGTCAAACTGCCTTTTTGTACATGCTAAAATGGTAATATACAATATGAGTACTACTGCATAACAGCACTCTAGGGATGGGTCTGAAACCCAGCCAGTCTGCACTACTTTAACCTCTACAAGTATGACATTACATAATTTCAGGTCATATTAATTATTATTTTGCCAAGATAAGCTTTTTTAACATTCTGTTCTTTAAACTTAAATGTTTAGCTACTGCTTAACTGTTTATAATTTAACTTATTGCTTTATTTGTATAATTTACATATCTGATTTTACTCCACTTCAGGAGTTAAAGTCTGTTTTGCCTTATGCCCAAGTTGTGGCCTAAAATGTCCTCAAGCTGACTGACCTACCAGGTTATCAAAAGGAAGCACATAATCCTGAAGAGATTTGCAGTTATACAGTCACATTCAGTTCTAAAAGGAATAATTTTGTCTGAAATATCACTGCATGAGATATTTCACAATCTCAATGGCTGTGGCTCAGTAAACAATCATATATTTCTCCTATAGTCTTTCTGCCTACATGCCTGATGACCATCAGCACCCACTCCAAATGTGCCCTAAACCCACTCATTCCCCTGTACAGGGCATATTCAGTACAAAGAGAAAAAAGCTGTCATCCAGGCAGCCATGGACTTGTGCCTCTGTTAACATCTTGGCAATAAAAGGGTGTTTCCATTAGGGTCCTAAGCCTACACTAGATAACTGACATGAGCACCCACGTTAGTACACAGCATCCTACAGCCTCCCCTTGCTCGTGCAAGCTTCCACCCATAAGCACAAATGGCTACTATCACTAGCTTGGGAAGATCATGCTCATGTCCTTAGTCTTGGGCATTTAAGTGCTGAGCAAGCCTTTGCTTGCAAGTCAGGGACTGCCAAACCAGAACATGTCCACTCCCTCCAGCCCTGACTGTTAAGCTGGCACTGGCCACTCACTCCCATTCTGCCATACTTTCATGTTGCCTTTTGAACTCTGGTCATCTGAATCATGGCCAGGATTCTAGCCCTCTAAAGAACAGAAAAAGATACAGTTATCAATCACATTTTGATTCTGCATAGCTATTTGTGTGAAAAAGCAAGCATAACTGTATCTACGTGTGTGTGTATGTGTGTGTCTGTGTGAGACATCTTTTAAGTGAAAGTGAAATCAGTGACCACAAATGACTGAAACCTCATTTAACTCAAATCGTAACTGTTTGAAAACCGTCTGCAAAACAAATTTACTGTAAAAAAAAAAAGCTTACTTTGCAAGGGACAAGTCACCTTGCACGTCTCCCACCTTAATAGCTATATATACTAATGCCACAGACACACAACCACGGAGCAAAGAAAAAACACTCCACACAGTGAATCAATGCTGGCACACAACCACAATCTACAGATCTGCTCAACACTGGCAATGTACATATACTCTTCTAGAGTCACTTCCCTATTAACTCTTGTGATCAAAATGACACTATCGCATGCTATCTACAGACTTCTAGTTTTCAGTCAATCGAGATTCAGTCAAATGAGATTTTATTCAAAGTTTTTTTGATCATTTATTCAGTCAAATGCACAATCAATTGACATGGAACAATGTATTTACAGACACACACAGACACACACACACACACACACACACATTTACATGAGTAAGATGGGTCTATTTCAAATAATCGAAGGTTCAACTCCACATTGCCAGTGTTGAGCATTCACTCTTGCTGGGTTGGGAGGGTGGCCTAATGGTTAAGGTGTTTGCCTTACAAACACAAGGTGCAGGGTTTGAGTCTCACAAGGGATAACTGGCTAGGCTTAAAATGGCTCGCAAGGGCAGTTAGCTTAGTACTAATCTATGAACCTATGAATCTATGAACCTATGAACAAACCTCCATTCGTTGAGCTGACAATAGCGAACATTCACTTAAGTAAACTTTCACATTAGAGAATGTTTAAAACAGGGAATGGAATTAGTTGGCCAACATCTTTTCCTCACTGTAGTGAGATCTCGGAGTTGGTATATACAGGGGGGGGGGGTGCAGCCCACCACCTTGGTGGGTTTGACATACTGCAATGTATGTGACAGTCACAATGCTGGTTGACTAATTTCATTCCCTGTTTTAGAAATTCACTGATGGCAATGTTCATTTAAGTGAACATTCACTCTTGCTGGCTAGATGAACATAGGTTCGCAGAGATGAGCCTTCGATTATATGAAACTGACCTAAGTAAGACTGTCGAGTCCCAAATATGAACTGTCAGAACATACTATATGAACTCAGAATTTTACAACATTAAACCCTGAATAGCTAGCTAATCTGGAGTCAGCAGCAGGACCAGCTTATCATAACTTCAGAGGGTCTGCAACATGTAGTCAGTAGTACTACTTAAAACTTTACAATAACAAAATGTCAGCATAAAAGTTTTTTTCTTTTCTATATGCTGTGGACTTGAGGCCATTCATTCTCCTGTACTAGTTATCCCCTTGATGGATGGAGAGAGCCAGCCAGAGAAGCAGTCATTCAGGCAGCTCACCATGAGAGTATTTTGTGCTCTTGCCAGCATCCTGTTAATTAGGGCATAAAGTATAGAATCTAACAACTCCGATGAGCATACCTTCTCTCTTGCCTGCTATAATCTCAGCTCCCACTTCCTCCCCACATATAAAATGTTACACCCCTTCCTAAGTTTTGCTTAGAAATGACAGTAGTATAAGTAACTTACCATAACTCTAGATGTTCTATTACTTCACTGCTGCTGTAGCCAAAGCTATATGCATTACATCCTTGCCTAGGATGTGACTACTTGACAGTCTTCAAAACTTTAGGGTACCTTCTACAGACACAAAATGCCATAGGCTTGCGTACAGCCATATAAAGGCAGTTTGGTCACAAAAAGCTTCACAGCCTTCTTGCCCCAAGAAGAGCCCTGAAAGGAAACATGCTATGATAGGATCAACCAAATTAAAAAAAGCAATGTAGCTAAAAAAAAAAGAAAAATATATATATATATTTACATATAAGCACACACACTGGCTATATGTATAAATATGAGTGTGTGTGTATCTACACACAGACGTATACACCCGCACACACACACAAATATATATATATATATATATATATATATATATATATATATAGAGAGAGAGAGAGATTACACCAACACACACACACCTTCCATTTCAGACAAAAAGCAGTCATCTTTAGTACTTAACCTACTGGCCCTCAAGAACTGACTTTTTACTACCCCTTTATATATATGCCTAGGGTGCTTGCTATCTGAGTGAACATATCTATCAGCTTGCACATTTTTGTTCTGGATGAATGTTAATCAATGCATAAATTACTTTTTACCTGATACTAGTACTTTTGTTGAAATGAGTAAGAATTTTATAACTATTATTAGCAAGGCCAAGTGTTATTTATACAACCTACTTAGGGAAGGTTTTTTTTGAAAATTTTATTGATTTTAAATAAAACTAATTTATAAACAATCACATAAGTTTCACAGAAAAATAGTAATTTCGGAGATTGTAATATATAAAATTCAAACTATATAGAATAACTAAGCTATTTACAAAGACATCCATTAATCTTCACATAAAATGTAGTACTTTAACCATTTTGATTGTTTTTTACATACAGAAGAAAAAAGAAACTGAAGTTATTCATTGTAATTGTTAATCTTTTTTTCAACAAATTCTGAAAAATTTACCCACATATGGTATGCATATGTCTTTCTAGTAGTTCTAGAAATTATAGTTTTAAGTTGTAAATGACAAACTTCATTTAACATATTCTTGAATTCAGTGAAAGTAGGAGGAGATTCAGATATCCAGTTTTTTGTAATGCACTTTCTAGCCACAGCAAGTATTGCCCAAAGTAAAAGATATTTTATTTTTTTAACACTGAATGATATGGGTGTATTAAAAAAGCACTAAAGACTTGTTAAGCAAGAAATTATCTGTGAATAGTGCCTGTAATAGTTCATTAACACTCCCCCAAAATACACTTGTAGCAGGGCAATCATAGAACATATGAGCCCAATCTATATTTATGTCTGACTTACATTTGTTACAAATGTCTGTTTTCTGTTGATTTTATTCATTAGTTGAGGAGTATAAAAAGATCCGTACATAAATCTCCAGGTGTATAATTTCCATTTAGGTGACAGAGTTGTTTTCCCTGCCAATTCTAATATGTTTATTTTGTCTTGATCACTGGGAAGTTCATTATTAACTGTGTAGAAGTAATTCCAATAGCTTTCTGGGCAGCTATACGTTTAATTTCTTATGATTCTGAATATAAAAAAGTTTGTCTGAATAAGTTTGATTATGCTGTAAGAAAGGGTGTCTAGATATGAAGTATACAGAGCATATACCAAAATAAATTGGCAGTTACATGAATTTTTGATGGAGGGGATTATTACCAAAGATGAATTTCAGTATTTGATGGTAGATACATCAAATATACCATCCATCTTTGGCACCCCTAAAATCCATAAAAATATGAATGACCCACCATTTAGACCCATAGTCTTGGCTAGAGGTTCCCAAACTGAAGCTATTGCATCTTTTATTGACTTTAGTTGTAAAAATGTCTTTGGCACCCCTAAAATCCATAAAAATATGAATGACCCACCATTTAGACCCATAGTCTTGGCTAGAGGTTCCCAAACTGAAGCTATTGCATCTTTTATTGACTTTAGTTGTAAAAATGTTTTCGGTAAGTTACCACATATCCTTAGGGACTCTTGGCACTGTCTTGATATAATTAGAGAAATGAATACTAGTGAAGAATTTCTAAGGGTTACTGTGGTTAACCTTTTTTCTACAATACCGCACAACGTTGGACTGGAATTTTTTGAAAATTGTTTGTCACGACACAGTGAATTGCATAATGTGAAGCGGGGATTATTGGTGGAACTTATGGAAATGGTCTTACTAAATAACTTTATTAAGTTTGATGGAGAATGCTTTAAACAGACTACAGGCATAGCTATGGGTGCCAGATGTGCACCCATCTATGCAAATCTAGTTTTAGCTGAATGGGGGAGACAGTTTGTTTTCACCTCGAGGTTCATGGCAAATGTAGTGTTATACCTGCACTTTTTAGATGATATCCTGATATTTTGGAAAGGGTTTTGGATGAGGTTCAAAATTTAGACAGTACAACAACATTTTTTAAATTCACTAGTAAAGTCTATGAGAATAAATGTGAATTTTTAGATATTTTATTGTATAAGGAAGATATATATATAAGGTGTGTTAAATTCCAGTATCTATTGGGGAAAAAAACTACTCCAATTCCTTTCTACATTTTAACAGTTGTCACCCTTATTTCCAGAAGAGAAATATTATTAAAGGACAGATGGTGAGATTGTCTAGGTTTGTTAGTGCAGATGAAAATTTCCACAATGAAATGGTTAAATTGATGGATATGTTAAGTGAGAGAGGGTGTCCAAGTGACATATTACTCAAAATAAGTAATGAGGTTACAGAGAAAAGGAACATTGTTTTCCAACCCATACTTAAAGGAAGTTTAACAAAAGTGGGATTTAGTAACACTACCGAAATAGTTAATAATAACAACAATTACAATACAGTTGAGAGTGATAAGAGAGGTGCATTAGTACTCCTATATAATGACACAGTAGGTAAGGTTAGGACCATTATACAGGCAACTTGGGTAAGTGTGTTTAATAGTGAGTTGAGATATTGGGAAAATCTCCGGAGTTTATTTACAGTACAGGTATCAATTTAAAAGAATTATCAGAATATGAAGCAGACACTAGTATTCACAAGGTGTCTAAAATGAGTAAGTGCGTTTTTTGTGGTGTATGTAAGTTCATCAATGATGGACCATACGTTACTATTCACAATTACAGGAGAACAATTAGATGCCCTGGTTTTTGTAACTGCAATACGAATATGTTGCCACATGCATGAGCTGTCTCACATATTACATAGGGAAGACTATACGCAAGTTAAGGTTATGTACTTTAGAGCACGTGAGGGACAATAAAAACAAAAAATCAGTGAGTTCTTTATACATACACAAGTGTCTGAATTTCAAAAATTTTTTTTTGTAATTGACTGAGTTCCTCAAAATGACAAAGGGGGTGATTGTAAGATATTGTTGGAAGCAAAAGAGTGTTTATGGCAGATGAGATTGGATGCCTCTAACCCCTGGGCATTAATGAATATATTTCAATTTCCAGTATTTTAAAACACAGATCACATTTTATCTAAGTCAAATTCATTACTTTTTAGTTTATGTTATGGTATGTATGTTTAAATTAATGTTCCTACAATGTTTTAGATTATTATAGTGTTAGTATGTGATGTATTGTTTTAATTTCAACTATTTTAACATTTAAATAATCAATGGATTGAACAATTTGATTGGACATTATGTAGAAGGGGTGGCGATGTATCTGTATTAAAAGGATGAATTGGGTATCATACTTTACTCTGACAACGCCCAGTGAAGTCTATGGGTGAAAGCGCCAAGTCTTTTTGTTTGTTATATACTCAATAAACGGTTGAATGGTCCTAGGACTTGTCGGTTCGTTTTTATTACTGGATATATATCCTGTAAGACTGACTGAAAGTAGTCTAGTAATGCACTAGTATCATGTTTGGTTGTTGGCAAAATTAAATTTATTTTACTGTCTAAAAAAATCTAAGGGTTCGTATATTTAGCCATAAGGATTTACCCAACTGAAATTCCTGTATTATCTGATCTACACTTTTAGCTTTACTGAAGTCAACTGAAACCAAAATTTAAGTTAATTTTGTTTATAAAATATGATTTTATTTAAGTCTGATGATAACAAAGATTCTTGTGTAAATGCTATAGGGAATAGTAGAAAAAAATGTTCTTTATATCGGAGGTGTTTATATATGAAGTCTCTAAAATTTGTTAGAATATTGTAAATGTAGCTGGTCGTGTGCTTGGGTGTTATATCCGTAATAAAGTAATCTTTTAGTATCCTTAACATTGGATTGCTTATTATTTCTAGCTTACAAGTTAGAGGTCTCATTATTAATTGCATAGCAGTTGCTTCCCAATAAACCTTCTATTTAGCCAAGTATGAAGTATCCAAAAGTTGTACAATTATTCCAATTATAGAACTTGAATATAGGTTCAGATCTGGAAATGCTATCCCCCCCTTTGTTCCAGCTATTTAGATGTTGTTTAAGGGCTATTCTTGTTTTTTTGGGAGACCATAAGAATTTTAATATCAAAGAATTTAACTTATTAATAAGTTTTTTGGTAGGAAGTATTAAAATAGATTGAATAATATATAGGATCACAGGTAGGATTATCATTTTTATGGTTAATTTTTCTTCTGTTGTGAATAAAATCGTATTCCACTTCAATAACAGAGTTTGAATGTTTTCAAAACACTTGTAATTTAATTGTGTTATTGATTTTATGTCTTTAGCAAGGTTGATTCCTAAGTATGTAATTTGATCTGTATTAGATTTGTATTTATCATCAATAGTTCTTTTATTTTTGTGTATATAGGCACGATTTTGGTTTTATTACATTAAATGACAATCCAGACATCCTCTGAAATATATTGATGGAATCAAATAATGATGTTATTGAGGAATCATTTCCCTTTGCAGTAATAAGTACATTGTCTGCAAATAGTTGGACTTTAGAAGTTATTTCCTCATTAAGCTCTAATCATTCTATATTTTTATTTTTCCTTATATCATTAGCCCATGGCTCCATTATTAGGGTGAATAATAGAGGAGAAAGATGGCATCCTTACTTGGTTCCTTTTATGGTAGGTATTTTGGTTGTGATGTATGATCCTACTTTAATATATGCTAGGGCTCCCTTATATGGATGTTTTAGTAAATCAATAAAACTTTTAGAGAAATTTAGACATTCTAGTAAAATGAACAGATAGTCCCAATCTATTGAGTTGAATGCTGAATTTATGTCCAAGCTTATTAATGTCAGATTTTTCTTCTTTCTTTGAGAGTAATCAATTAAGGCTAGAGTTCATATGATGTTATCATAAGTGCTTATATTAATCACAAAGCCTTTCTAGTCATCATCTATTACATGTAGTAAGAATTTCCTTAGTCTTTCAGTATATATATTCATAAACATTTTATAATCCACATTCAATAGTGAGATGGGTCTATATGAAGAACAAAGTTTAGGGTCTTTATTAGGTTTTAGTACAGGTGATATAAATGTGTATTTCCAAGAAGGAGGCATTATAATGTCATTCTGAGCCGTGTTGTAAACTTTGTGGAATAAAAAGACAGCAATTTTAGGCATAATTTTATATAATTCAGGTATAATTCTGTCGTTTCCTGTTGCTTTAAGTTTGTTAATTTAAGTATATATATCTGCTAAGGAGATTTATCTATGACTTCTGCCTGCTGCTTGTTGAGTTTGTTATACAGATTTTATTAATAAATTCTTTTATCTTATCTTTAGACTCTGTGAAAGCGATCTCTAAATTCATATATTATGTCTTGTATACTATATACCTCCTTCTTCCTCAAAGAGTATATCTCTTTAATATGATTATGTTTATTCTTTTACTTTTGTTCTTAAGGTTAGTTAAGTGTTTGAGGTTTGATGAATAGGCAAGGAATTTGTATTTTTCTAAGGTGATCATAGTCTTGTGATGAAGTATAGCTCTATATTCCTCATTTAGTTCATCTATCGAATATAGTAAGCTTATCTTTATTTTTAAGGTGTAACGTATACAATGACCACTTATTTATTGGTTCTTTTATAAATTTTACCAAATGACTCTGTAGTGAATCAGAATACCTTTTATGATACTTATAGCATTTTAACTTTGAATTGTTGTAATGTGGTACATTTGTCAGTAGGGGGAACAAAAAGGACACTGACTGTTTTCTAACTGAATGTTTATATTTATTAAAATTGATATAATGTATATAGGAATAATTGATTTTATGTTTTTAAAATTAATTTTATAAATTATAAATCTTATATGTGGGTATTTATTGTAATACTTTGCTTTGAAAGTACGTGGAATGAAGTGACACTATAGTTTTGTGTTTTATTATTTAATTGTAGCTCCAATTTCATTGGTTATGCTTTAATTAATTAATATATAAAAGGTGAAAGTGGAAATATTGTTTTATCTGATGAAGTTGGTGATGAAAACGTGATTTTATATTGTCAGCATTAAACCATTTTTGTTTTGAGCTGGTTTCTACATTTAAGCTGTTCGTGTTTTAACCATCTGGGTTCGAGGTGCTTTTGTGTTGGTTTTCAAGCAATTTTTTGCACCTTCCGTTGATTTGGTTTTGATTGTATATTTGTTTGTGTTCAGAAATTTAATATCTTTCAATAAATGAGTTTCTTGTAAAAAAAAATCATGTTGGGTTTGTGTATGGCTAGATATTTAAACAGACTTCCCCTTTTGATTGGGTTATTCAGAATGTTTATGTTGACTGATATGCCTTAAAGTGTGGCCATTTTATATTTTTAACAGTATTAGTATAATCTGTATATTATCTGTATAATATATATATTTTATGTATCCCTCTTCTAAATGAAAATTGTTCAATCTATAAACTTTGGTCCATGTTTCATAGTGGGTAATATGTATGTTGCAATTATTGTAGCCTGTGTTCTTATGTAGCTCTATTATAATGGATATCAGGTGAAACATTTTTATAAAATTAGTTGTATGTAGTAACTTATAGAAAAATAATGTAGCTCCCCGCCTGGAGTTAAAAACTCCTTGTCCCAGTGACATCAGTCACTCGGATCAAACCTTTAGACAGTAGCAACAGAACATAGCAACCACTTGTATATATTTAAGTAATTAAAACTAGGTAACATACTAGATATCATTTCTTCTTGTAACATAATACACTTGCTTTAGTACAACTCATCTGATATAACTATTCATTCTTGAAAAAATGGTTATTGTATGCATTAAATATAACTGAACTTTAAAGAAGGCAGTCAATATAAATAGAAGTTATGTCCTTACCATAACGTTCCATGTGGAGTGTTCATCTCGCCTTTGTTCTTACACATGGGTTCGGAGCCGATCCTCGGCTCCGTGCCGGCCTCTTGCAAGCTCTGCATCGAGAAGAAGCTCGAGACAATCTAATACCCACAATCCCCCTCTGCCTTTACCTCAGATCTAGTTTGCAAGCAAACCAATCTACAGAGAGAGCACATTCATGCTTACATCACATATGCACAGAAAGGAATCTATACATAACTATATATATAAGAGAAATAGACATATATATATACATATATGCCAACCATGTACACAATATTTGCAGCAGCAGCAGAATGCTCCTGGCCAGGCATCAAAGAACGTTCTTCTTAAGGGCGGGAGGGTGGGACTGTAAGAACAAAGGCGAGATGAACACTCCACATGGAACGTTATGGTAAGGACATAACTTCTATATGTGATAGTGTTCAATCTAGCCGTTTGTTCTTACACATGGGTAGCGTCCCTAGCTCCTTGTTCCTGAGGAACTCACGGAAGGACGTTCTTGAGCACAGTGGAACCAAAGGTTGCCCTGTCCCTAGAAGCCTTGTCTACCTTATAATGAGAAATGAATGTATGTGGCTTAGACCAAGTAGCAGCCGCAAAAATAGCGTCCAGTGGTAGGCGGGCTGCATGAGCCAAAGATGTAGACACTGACCTTGTGGAATGTCCTTTGGGTTTGTGTAAAAGGGTTTGATTTGAAGAATCGTAGACATAGATTATACAATCCGTTAACCATTTAGAAAGAGTTCTTTTGGTAACTGCAAGTCCTTTCCTGCTATCAGCAAAAGCCACAAAGAGTTGATCAGTTTTTCTGTGATCTTTTGTTCTATCCAAGTAAAATCTTAGCTGTCTGTGAACATCTAATTTGTGTAACATATACTCCATTTTGTTGGAGTGGTTTTTGAAGAAAGTGGGTAATTCAATGGACTGAATAATATTGTTAATAGAACACACTTTAGGGAGGAAGGATGAATTAGTTCGAAGAGAAACTCTGTCAGAGTGAAAGATCAAATAAGGGTGCTTGATGGAGAGAGCCTGAAGTTCAGATACTCGCCTAGCGGAAGTAATGGCTACCAAAAAGAGAGTCTTCCAGGACAAAAATTTTAATGGGCAAGAAGAGGCAGGTTCAAAGGGGGGCAACATTAATTTAGATAACAACAAATTTAGACTCCAAGGTGACGTAGGAGATCTGACCGGTGGTCTAATATGAAAAACCCCTTTTAAAAAGGCTTTACAAAGTCTGTGAGCCATAACAGGAGCTCCACATTCTTCCACATGGAAATTTGAAATGGCAGCCAATTGAACTCTTAGTGTAGCAGGAGAAGCACCCTGATGGAATAAGTCCGTTAAAAACTCTAATATCTTATTCAAAGGAGCTATAAAAGGATCCACTTGGTGTGTATTCGCCCAGAATACAAATCGCTTCCATTTACTAGAATATGTTTTAGTAGTGGAAGCTTTATGAGAAGCCACCAATATATCCTGGACTGCTGGTGACAAAAGATCAGACCTGGCTAAGTTGGGAAATGGAGCAGCCAAGCTGCTAGATGGAGGGACAGGAGCGCGGGATGGGGAACCCCTGACGAGTGAGTCAATAGGTCTGGCTCTGGGTCCAGAATCCAGGGTCCCCGAATGCAGTGTATCTTCAGGAAGGGAAACCAAATTTGACGAGACCAGAATGGGGCAATGAGGATTATTGTCCTGTGTAGGTTTCTGGCTTTCTGGAGAAACTTTGGTATCAGAGGAAATGGAGGAAATGCGTACAGGAGTCCCGGGGGCCAATCGTGAACCAGTGCGTCCCTGGGGACTTCCCTGGAGGGGGTAATAGGGCAAAGTAGCTCCTGCATTTGGCGTTCATTGGAGACGCAAACAGATCGCAGGAAGGCTGGCCCCACTTGCGAAAAATCCTTTTCGCTACTGACTGTTTTAGGGACCACTCGTGCGGTAACAGAATTGCTCTGCTGAGCCTGTCGGCTATGACGTTGGATGACCCCGGGATGTGCGTTGCTATTAGAAAGCGACCCGTGGACTCCGCCCACTGCCAGATTCTCATGGCCTCTCTGCATAGCTGATAGGATTTGGTTCCCCCTTGCTTGTTTATGTACCAGACTACAGACATGTTGTCCGTCTGAACTGCAATAGTTCCCAGAGGAAGAAGGGGAGCAAAGTGTTGCAACGCTAGAAACACTGCCCTCAACTCTAGAACATTGATGTGCAGATTGTACTCCAAATTGGTCCATTCGCCTTGGACTGTCTGTCCCTGAAAGATGCCCCCCCACCCTATCAGGGAAGCGTCCGTGGTCACCGTAACTGTGGGCGTGGGTAGCATAAACGGTCTCCCCTTGGAAAGGTTGCACGTTTGAAGCCACCAGTTTAGATCTGTTTTGCATGTCTTTGTTATAAGAATCTTGTGCGTTAGGGGTAGTTGTTGAAACGACCATTGTGCAAACAGTAGCCATTGTAGGACTCTCATGTGCAGCCTTCCCAAGGGTATTGCAATAAGGGAGGCTGACATGAGGCCCAACACCTTCAGTACCAGTTTTGCAGGAGATTTCCTTGACAAGAGTAGAAGACGTATATGAGTCTGAAGTGATAGTATCCTTTCTGGGGGAAGCCTTAGAATCAACTGACGTGTGTTTAATTCTGCTCCTATGAACAAGATATTTTGTGATGGCTGAAGTAAGGATTTTCCGAAGTTTACGGAAATCCCTAGGTGAACACACAGTTGAAGAGCAAAGTCTCTGGCCTGTAATAGTTGACGCTGGGTGGTGGCAGAAAGGAGCCAGTCGTCCAGATACGGAAACACCTGGAATCCTTGGCGTCTCAAGTGAGACGCTACCACTGCCATGCATTTGGTGAAGACCCTGGGGGCTGAGGTCAGACCAAAGGGCAGGGCTCGAAATTGAAAGTGACTGGCCCCCAGCCAGAAGCGCAGATGATCTCTGGATGCCCTGGCCATTTTGATGTGGTAGTAGGCATCTTCTAGATCTATTGAGCACATCCAGTCGTCCTTCTGTAAGAATGGAAGGATCGATTGAAGCGTGACCATTCGGAACTTTTCTTTCCTGACGAAGGTATTGAGGTAGCTTAGGTCCAGAATGGGCCTCCAGTCCCCTGTTTTCTTTGGAACTAAAAAGAACCTTGAGTAAGTCCCGAATCCTTGCTGGTCCGCTGGGACTGGTTGGATGACTCTTTTTTCTAGCAGCTTTGAAATTTCTATGGCTGCTGGCTCTCGCAGATGGGGCGGTACATCTGGGAGTCTTTTCTTTGGGATGGGATGAGATAGAAAGGGGATGTTGTAACCTCTGGTAACCACGCTTTTTACCCACTTGTCTGTAGTTAAATATCGCCAGGCCTGAGGGTATAAAGCTAAGCGACCCCCGACTGCCTCCAGAGCAGGACAGTCGGGCCTCCTCTCAAGAGTGCTGGAAAGGTTTACCAGGGAGTGTCTCCCTGTCACCTTGATGTTGCGGACCCCCTCTGCCGCCAGGGTGGCGTCTTCCACCTCTGCCCCCTCCTCTGCCTCTAGAGGGGGCATCTCCCTGTGTGCCTGGGAAAGATCCTTGGGGTTTTCGAAACCACATTTTCCCACCACGTTGCCCTTTGGGGTACGGTCTGGTTGGGGTGGAAAAATGGACTCCGACAGCAGACAGAGTCTTTCCCTCCTGTTCACACCGGTAAGGGTCTCCTTTACTTTGGGGCCAAAAAGAGTGGCACCGTCAAATGGGGCGTTAGTAAAGGAAGACTTGAAGGCTTCCGCAAAGGAACATAAGCGCATCCAGGATTGTCTGCGAAGAGCAATCGCTGAAGCTGCTGCCCTACTCGAACCTTCGGCTGCGTAGGAAATCAGCCTCATGGACGAGTTAACAATCGATGTAAGGGTATTAAGTTGCGCTGTCACTTTCTCTGAGACAGCTGCATCTGTAGTACCCTGGAGGGTATCTCCCAACTCTTTGACTAGATCCCTCTGTAGACGTGTAAAATGGGTCAAATAGTTCAGGGATCGCATGGAAAAAGCCGCTGAACTAAAAATGCGCTTCCGTATCTATCCATCGTCCTAGAATCTTTATTAGGAGGATGGACAGATGAAGAAGACTCCGACATCTCCTTTTTCGTGGCTGCTGCCACCACCATAGCGTCCACTGGAACTCCTTTTGTTAGGTAGGACTTGTCCTGAGGTGCCGTGATGTATTTATTAGGTTTCCTTGGGACTGGTTCCACTGTGTCAGGAGCCTCCACGCCCTTGAGCAATTAGTTCCATTAGTTCAAGGGCGGAGTGACCCAGGAGGAAGAAGGGCGAGCACCAAATGCCTTCAGCAGAACTGACTCATCCTCAGAAGGGGGAAGGGACTGCCAGTCACCTCTCTGTTTCAGGATCTCCAATATGTCCGAAAAAGAGACATCTTCCGAAGGTGACTTAGGGGACCCCTCTGACTCATCTAAGTCAGTATCAGATGTCAAGGATTCTTGTGGAGAATCCAAGTGTCTCCTCTTACACAATCTTTTCCTAGGGACTTCTTCGTGGGGAGCATCCGAAGAAGCCTCGGAGGAAGAGGGGGCACCCTCCAGGGGTGGCTGAGACACTGGTGCCCTACGCTTGGATGTGGCCGTGGGTGCAGAGGAGGATGGCCCTTTATGGGGAGGAGAGGTTGCTTCCACTGATGTGGTTGTCTGGGTAGACAACACCTTCCTCATCAGGTCGAACGCCCCCGGGTCCCGCATCGAAGAATCTCCCGGTTCCGAGGAAATGGGAAGAATCCCCGACACAGGCACCGAAGGCATCGACCCCGAGGACGGAGCCGAATCGATCCGCGCCGAGGCCCCGAGGGGGAGAGTCGGAACCGAAACGTCGGTTCGACTCTCGGCCCCGGAACCAAGGACAGATCGTCGGCTCCGAGACTCCGGTATCGGGTCCGACGGAGTCGAGGTGAGAGGAACAGACCGAGAAAAGGACGGTTCTGGACCCGAGGGTTCCACAATCAGTAGATCAGCCTCTTCCGGCTCCAAAGACTGAACCGGTCTTGGAGGAGGAATGGATGGAGACACCGGGAGGCCTTCAAGTTTCGACACCAACTGGGTGGAAACCGAAATAAGTTTGGACAGGGCCGAATGCTCCAATAACTTCTGCACCACGCGATCCACATCGATATCCGAGAGTTTGGAGGAAGAACGGGTCGAAGGATCCGAAGACGGAGCCGACCTCAATAAGGTCGAAGGAGGGAGCTCCATCACCGGTTCCAAGACTCGAGGCTCAGGAACCGATACCAGTTGAACACTCGGCCCCGAAGTCTGTGGAACCGGTGATCTAACCTTTGCTGAAGAGCTCGGCGCCGATGACTTGGGCTCCGACGTCTTCGATTCCTTAGAGGACTTTGATGCCTGGTCAGAAGCATCCAGAGCCTCCTGAAAAGAAGGTTTCAATAAACCTCTGTCCATTAGTTTCCTGCGCCTATCTGTCATGACCCTCCCACTAAAAGAGTGACAGATGGAACAGTCCTCTTGCAAGTGGAGAGGGCCAAGGCAGTAGACGCAGGAACTATGGTTGTCAGTCACTGACATTTTCTGGCCACACTGACAACGCTTAAAACCCGACTTTACCTTATCAGACATTATAGAAGTAAAAGACAAGTCCAGTAATGCAGTCAAATCCGTGTAAAATTTGTCAAATCCGATAAAAAATTGTCAAATCCGGTATATCCTGTCAAATTTAATAAGGGTTGTAGGCCCCGAAAAATTCTAACCGATAAAATAACTTATCGGTACCAAGAATTCAACCAGACAACAACACAATCATACAGTATAATACTGAAACATCAAATAGAATTAGAAAATCTAATAAAATATAACAAATAAGTTATATCTTAGCTTTAGACGCTCGAGCTAGCTCCCAGCGATGCGAATGCAGCAGCGGCAAACTAGATCTGAGGTAAAGGCAGAGGGGGATTGTGGGTATTAGATTGTCTCGAGCTTCTTCTCGATGCAGAGCTTGCAAGAGGCCGGCACGGAGCCGAGGATCGGCTCCGAACCCATGTGTAAGAACAAACGGCGAGATTGAACACTATCACATTGTAAATTAATAAGAAGTTATGTACCTACCATAACGTTCCACGTTAGTTGTCTTCATCTCACCTTCTTTCTTGCTGGATGGGTTCGGAGCTGATCCTCGGCTCCGACTCGGCCTTTTACTAAAGCTCGAGAGCTATTTACCGGCTCGAGGCCTCCCCTTATCCCACAATGCTAGGCGTCAGATATCCAGATCTCGTTTGGTAGAGCTAACACCATGGAAAAAACACCTGTTCCCACCACAAGGTTTACCTACAGTGCTACAAACAGAGGAGGATGTAACCTAAAAAAGAGAGTCAACCATAGGAAGAAGGCCTCAAAAGGGATTCTTCTCGGTCCTAACCAGGCTAGGGGGATGGAGGGTGGGACGCAAGAAAGAAGGCGAGATGAAGACAACTAACATGGAACATTATGGTAGGTACATAACTTCTTAATGTTAAGTTGTCTATCTCACCTTCATTCTTGCTGGATGGGACAGCGTCCCTAGCACCTTAGCCCTGGGTGGCTCACTGAAACAGACTCTTGAGCACAGTGGAACCAAAATCAGCTCGACTCCTGGAGGCCATATCTAACTTGTAATGCGAAATGAAGGTATGAGGAGTGGCCCATGTGGCTGCAGCACAAATAGATTCCATTGGAAGTCTAGCCCGGAAAGCTACCGACGTAGCCAATGCTCTGGTGGAATGAGCTTTTGGTTTTGTAGGGAGTTCTTTATGTCTCAGTTGGTAGATGAAGGTAATAATACAGGCCAGCCACCTGGACAAGGTTATCTTAGAAACTGACAGGCCCTGCTTGCCCTCAGCATAGGACAGGAAGAGTTGATCTGATTTTCTTGTCTGTTTGGTCCTATCCAAATAAAAACGTAGTTGCCTGTGAACGTCCACATAGTGTAACTTTTGTTCAGCTATGTTTGAATAATTAGGAAAAAAGACAGGAAGATCAATAACCTGACTGAGATTGGTCGCTGAGGGTATTTTGGGTAAAAAGGAAGGATTAGTCCTGAGTGAAACTCTATCTTTGTGAAAAATAAGATAAGGAGGACGAATACAAAGGGCTTGAAGTTCCGATACTCTTCTGGTTGAGGTGATGGCTACTAAGAAGAGAGTCTTCCAGGACAGTAACTTTAAGGAACAAGCCACAGGTTCAAAGGGAGGAAGAATCAAAGAAGTTAATATCAAGTTCAAATTCCACGGAAGGGGGGGGGGGTCTTTAACCGGGGGTCTAAGTAAAAAAGTCCCCTTAAGAAAGGCCTTACAAAGTTTGTGGGACATGATACTGGACTCTGATAGGCCAACGTGAAAATTTGCGATAGCAGCCAATTGGACCCTAATGGTGGCAGACGAGGAACCTGCTCGAAAAAGTTCCGCCAAAAAATCTAAAACATTATGGACAGGGGCTGTAAAGGGGTCTATGTTCTTAGCCTCTGCCCAGAAAGAAAAACGTTTCCACTTACTAGCATAAGTCTTCCTAGTACAAGATTTGTGCGAAGAAAGTATGATTTCACGCACTGGCTGAGAAATATGTGGAAGCCTGGCTAAGGTTGGAAGTGGAGCAACCAAGCTGTGAGGTTGAGAGAGTGAAGGGATTGGTACAGCCCGCCCGACTGATGGATCAAGAGGTCTGGCACTGGGTCCAGATTCCAGGGCTACTCCAGCAGGTGACGATGCAGGAATGGGAACCAGATTTGTTGAGGCCAGTAAGGAGCAATGAGGATCATCCTGGATCCCAAAGCAGTCAGTTTTGGAATTAAGGGAAAAGGAGGGAATGCATAGAGAAAACCCCGGGGCCAATCGTGAACTAGAGCGTCTCTGGGGAATGGCCTGGGAGGGGGGAAGAGAGTGAAGAAGTCGCTGCACTTGCTGTTGAGGGGGGTTGCAAAAAGGTCGCAGCAAGGTTGACCCCATTTGCGGAAAATTTTGTCCGCTACTAACTGATTGAGAGACCACTCGTGAGGCATAAGGATTGCTCTGCTTAGCCTGTCCGCTATGACGTTGGACTTCCCGGGGATGTGCGTTGCTATCAGAAACCATCGAAAGGAGAACGCCCACTGCCAGAGTCTGAGTGCTTCTCGACATAAGGGATAGGACCTGGTTCTGCCCTGCTTGTTGATGTACCACAATACCGACATATTGTCCGTCTGAACTGCAATAGTCCCGGTAGGTAGAGAGTCCTGAAGAGCTTGCAACGCTAAAAGTACTGCTCTCATCTCCAAGACGTTTATGTGCAGATGATACACTAGGGGTTGCCAAGTGCCCTGGACAGTCCTGCCCTGAAAATGCCCCCCCAACCAATCAGGGAGGCATCCGTTGTCACCGTGGCAACCGGAGGAGGAAGGACAAACGGTCTGCCCTGAAAATCTTGAGGGGAGACCATCCACCAAGAAAGGTGGTCTTTGCATGATTGGGTGATTATTATGTTGTGAGACATCAGAAGCTGTTGAAAGGACCATTGGGCAAAAAGCATCCACTGAAGAATCCGCATGTGAAAACGAGCCAGGGGAAGTAATGTGATTGCTGCTGCCATGAGACCCAAGGTTTTCAGTACAAATCTGGCCTGAATTCTCTTGCACTGTAGTAACGTTTGAACATGTCGGCGAATGTCTAATACTCTTTCTAATGGAAGTTTTGCAGACAGTTCTTTTGTATTTAATATGGTGCCTATAAAGTTTATAGATTGACAAGGCGACAATGCAGACTTTTCGAAGTTTATAGAGATACCTAGCTCGGAGCAAGTTTGGATGGTATAATCCCTGGCTCGGATTAGCTGATGCCTGGTGGAAGCAGTTAGGAACCAGTCCTCTACATATGGAAACACCTGGAATCCTCACCGTCTCAGGTGAGCCGTAACCACTGTCATGCATTTGGTGAACATCCTGGGGGCTGTGGTGAGACCAAAGGGCAGGGCTCTGAACTGATAGTGACTGGCTCCCAGCTGGAAGCGGAGAAACCTCCTGGAACGTCTGTTCATTCTGATATGGTAGTACGCATCCTGAAGGTCTATGGAACACAGTTGTCCGGACCCAAAAAGGGTAGAATGGACTGAAGCGTGACCATCCGGAACTTCGTTCTTTGAACAGACTTGTTTAACCTGCTGAGATCCAAAATGGGTCTCCAGTCCCGTTTTTTTTTGGTACCAAAAAGAACTTGAGTAAATCCCGGATCCTTGCTGGTCTGCTGGGACTGGCTGGATGGCTCTTTTTTCTAGCAGTTTTGAAATTTCTAGTACTGCTTGTTCCCTTAGACCGGGTGGAACATCTGGAAGGGATCTGTTTGTTTGCACAGGGGTGTGGACAAAAGGGATTTTGTAACCCTCGGATATGATAGACTGTACCCATTTGTCTTGTGTGAGGAGTCGCCAGGCTTCTGGGTACAGTGACAATCATCCCCCAACTGCCTCCGAGGGTGGACAGTCGGGCAGCCCCTCAGGGGTGCTGAAAGGGTTTGTCAGAGAAAGCTTCCCTGCTACCCTGATTTTGCGGACCCCCTCTGCCCCTCGGGTGGCGTCTGTTGTTGTTCCCTCCTCTGCCCCTGGAGGGAAACTCACCACATGTGTCAGGCACGACTCCCTGGGGTTTGCGAAACCTCATTTTTCCACCCTTCTGACCTTTAGGGTATGGTCTAGAGGGAGTAGAAAAACGGACTCCCACGGTACAGAGAGTCTTGCCTTCCTGCTCACACCTGGTAAGGGTATCTTTCACCTGTGGTCCAAACAAAGCCGAACCATCGAAGGGGGTATTGGTGAAGGATGCCTTAAAGGGGTCAGCACAGTTACATAACCGCATCCAGACATGTCTTCTCAAAGCCACGCCTGTGCCTGCGGCCCTACTTGCCCCATCGGCTGCATAAGAAATGAGCCGCATGGAGGAGTTGACTATAGAGTTAAGGGTCGCCAGCTGGGAGTTAATCTTTTCCTGAGACCCTGCAGCAAATGGATCCTGAAGGGTATCACCCAGCTCCTTAAGGAGATCCCTTTGAAGGCGGGTGAAATGGCACAGATAGTTCAGCGACAGCATGGAAAAGGTCGCTGAAGAAAACATCCGCTTCCCGTACCTGTCCATTGTCCTAGATTCTTTATTAGGTGGATGGACAAGTACAGAAGGGTCAGCCAACTCCTTCTTAGTGGCTGCTGCAACCACCATGGCATCAACAGGGACACCCTTTGTAAGAAACTGTTTGTCGGATGAGGCTGTAATGAATTTTGTGGGCCTGCGGGGAGTTGGTTCCACTGTGTCCGGGGCCGTCCACGCCTTCCAAGCCACCACTTCCATGAGTGGGTCGAAAGGCGGAGACACCCAGGAGATGGAAGGGCGAGAACCAAACTCATCCGGGTACACAGACTCGTCCTTGGAAGGGTTAAGGACAGTCCAGTTCCCTCTCTGCCTAAGGATCTCAAGGATGTCTGAGAAGGAGACATCCTCAGAGGGGGACCTTGGGGACCCTTCCGAATCCTCCAAGTTGGTGTCTGAGGTGACTGACTCGGGGGATCAACATGTTTCCTCTTAAAATTTTCTCTTCCGAGGGGGCTCCTCTGAATGATCATGGGAGGCCTCGTAAGAGAAAGATACACCCAATGGGGCTACCTGGAGCACCTCTTCTCCACGCTTGGGGTCAGGAGGGTGAACAGAGACCGACGCAGGCACCATAGGGGGAGGAGCCGAAGGGGTCAATCGTTGAGCCGACACCAGAGTCAGCACGCCCCTCATGACCTCAAAGGCGCCCCCATCAGGCAGAGAAGAGGGTCCCCACTCCGAAGAGATGTGAACCCCTCCCGGCACCAAGAGGGACGGTTCAGAGGCCGATGTCAGGGCCGAGCTCACCTGCACCGAGGCCCCGAGAGGGAGAACGGGGTCGGGCAAGGGTCCGATGCCACTCGCCCCCTCGGAGCCGACGAGGGAGTCTCGGCGCCCGGATCCCTCCAAGGACGGAACCATTGAAGAGATCGGAGCCGATAAGGGAGCCGAAAGGTGTGGTATCGGCTCCGACGATTCGAGCCCCAACAAGCTCCGGCTCCGAACACAGTGGTAGAGTCGGAGGAGGAACTGTAGAAGACACAGGGATAGCCAGTCTGTTGAGAAGGGCTAGTCAACATTTTGGCCAGTGCCTGCGACTTATGGAGCCTACTGATCACCCTCTCCAAGTCATGATCAGATAGCCTGGAGGACCGAGAGGAATGAGATCTATGGCTCCGCTCCGATTGGAGTAATGGAGACCTGGGAGCCGAACGAATGGACTCTAACGAGGGAGACCTTGAACGCTTTCGACTCAGAGAAGGCTCCGATAGCAATGTTGGAGCCGACGGAGGTCTCAAAGTGTCGGTTCCAGCCGGAACCGATGAGGAGGCAGAAGCTCCGCTCGGTGTCAGCTCCGAACAGGGAGCCGACAGTTTGGCGGGCTTTAAGGATTTCTCCGACGAAGGCTTGGCCGGGGATCCTTCTGGCTTTAACAAGCCCCACAAAATGAGTTTATTCCTACGCTCCTGCAGGACTCTCGGACTGAAGGCATGACAGACCGAACAGGAGACCTGCAGGTGTAGGGGGCCCAAGATATAAACACAAGAAGTGTGACCGTCTGTCAGAGACATCTTCTGACAGCACGAATCACACTTCTTGAAACCTTGGTATCTTTAGACATATTACAGAAGAGATACCAAGGAAAGTTAACTAGTGCTTAAAACAATACACGCACACACGCACTAGGTAACACTAACAATACTACTAAAACCACAACAGTTATCACTAACAACAAAACAAAATCTATATATATATATATATATATATATATTATAAAAGATGACTATAAGATTAGAAAAAGGCAGCTAACTAGGCCTAACACTACCCTAAAGGGTGAGGGGGGGGGGGGGAGAAAAAAAACTGTAACTGAAAAAAGAGGTTCTAAGTGGGATCTAAAGGGGTATACAATCTAATTAAACTAATAGGGAAGAATAACTAAAATTTACACAATACTGGTAGCAAAAAATACAATAAAGAATTATACGACCTGGAGCCAGTAAAAAAACACAACCTCGTAGCTGAAGCGGCAAACGAGATCTGGGTATCTGACGCCTAGCATTGTGGGATAAGGGGAGGCCTTGAGCCGGTAAATAGCTCTCGAGCTTTAGTAAAAGGCCGAGTCAGAGCCGAGGATCGGCTCCGAACCCATCCAGCAAGAATGAAGGCGAGATAGACAACTTAACATCAGGTTGTTCCCGTAGGAATAGTGTAAGACCAACTTTGTTAATCAACGTCTCTATAATCTTGCTAAACAATGTTTAACAAGGTGTTAGTAACGGTTATCTATTATCATTACATTCCACTTTTGTTGCCCTCTACAGGTAAAGCTTGATATGTTCTAAAATAAACTGTCTTTATACTTTGCTAATTTAAAACATCATATACAGCCTTACCATAAATCTCGATTAAACTATTACCTTTAATGTAAGACAGAGAAAAAAAAACCTTTTGACTATGAAGCTAATGTAATCTTTCCCATTTAACAGCAAAAGGTAGTGATAATTGAGACTGCAATGAAATAATTGCTTTAATCTTATAACATCTGTCATGTAATATCATTTAGCCTGTATAGTGATTTGATTTTATATATATTATTGAGTTAGCTGTGATTTCCATACTGATCATTTAATTCTCTTTTCATTAATATATTTTATAAAGCTCGTTAATGCACTCATTAGGTATTTTGCAAAGTTTAATAAGCATATCCTGCAGTGTAACTTGTTTACAATGTTTATAATGGGTTGCAAACATCAGTTTAGAATATCTTTCAGGAAATTATTCACAAATTAGTTAGAATGTAAGCTGTTCTGACACATACAAAATGTGACATTAGATGTAACTGAATTATACTTTAAGTGATCATTGTCAAGCTGTGAAACATTAGTTTTGTATAGCTACATGTAAGGTTGGCTGTCATTACAGATATTTACAGCTTAAGGCTAACAAGCAGTTTCCTGTAGCTCAAATTAATATAAAGCTGTATTTTATTCCTAAGCTGCTACAAATTAGATCAGGCACTGCAGTATTAAGCACTACTCATATCTAGCTATGCATTCAGTTAAGCTAATGATGTAATTCAATGAACCTTTTTTTTTTCCGAAAAAGGTATCAAAAAGACAATCTGCCTTTCTTTTGTCCATCTGTTGTAATCCTCGATCAACCTCTATTTTGATGATTTTGGGCTGATTTATAGGTTAATAAATGTTGATTTGAAGTTAAAAATGGTTTCCCGAAGATATTCAGGCTGTAGTATTCCTGGTTTAGTTCGTCTCGTTGTGCTGTTCTAAAGAGAAATGAAGCATCTGAAGAGATTTCCAAGCTGTTTCTGGGTTGTTTGAACTAATTAAAGCTCGTGGATCATCAGCGCAAGGAGATTTACAGCCCCAAAGGTGACTCGATGAAAATCAGTGGGAAAACCGTAAAAAAGGTTACATCAGCTTTTTTTCTGTTTTGGATAGTAGCTTGTGAAGGAAAGGCTGTCAGGGTAAATGACAGCCGGCACGGGTCTATTACAAAACTGCAGGCATTCACACAGAGGATACAGAATACTATATCACATGAAAATCATAGAAAAAACATTTCCTTTTATTTCTCTTTTCTTATCATTCCCTCTTCACGCCCATTCTCCTATTTCATATGAAACATTCTAATAAGAACAGAGTATTAAAAAAAAAAAAACAGAACTGAAACTCAGTGACATTATCCTCTTTCCTTTCCAAACACATGCAATATCAAGCCAGAAAGATATTAAAGACATGTAACACCAGAAAGTTGTTTAAAGACATGTCACACCAGAGCAGAAGGTTATTCAAGTAACTATTCATAAACCTCTATAAGGAGATATAATACCCAATTAAAGAGTAAGGAAGTTTTGTGTGTGTGTGTGTGTGTGTGTGTGTGTGTGTGTGTGTGTGTGTGTGTGTGTGTGTGTGTGTATATATATATATATATAAATTGAATATTTAATATCTAAAACAGAACTTTTTTAGTCCAGTTTACTTATACAGAGGATTGTTGTGCTTATGTCTATAAAAATATAGAATCAATATACTTTTTCTAGAATGTCTATATTTAGGAGATAGATTTATGTTATGTCAGCATTACTGTTTTATTACAGTATGTAATGCTAAGAATGACTGTTTGATACCATTACAGTTATAGAAGAGAGGGTAGTATATAACTATATTTATAATTAAACTAAACTTATGGGATATATGTAGCTGCATAATTATTTCATTTTATAATAAGAAAAGCTTGCCTTGCAGAGAAAACACAAAAGTAAAAGGCTTACTTAATAACATAGTGTCCACAGGTATAACAAGATACAGAAGTATACTATGCTTTAGTTAATTTGCTTTTTAGCCTTTTTTGTTTCTCTGTAGCTTTCCAGGTCAAATTAGATGCCAATATTTTAAGAGAAGAGTTTGCCCATTCCATTTCTTCTATTTTTTCTAGGATCGTATGATTTTTAACAAAAATCGGTAGAGTCTAGATCCTCAAACACCTTTGGTCCTTCTGGGATAAAAATTTTCAGCTTTGCAGGAAACAGAAGATGAGTCTTCACTTGTGCTTTCTTCAGTTCTTTAATCAGAGGTAACTATATTTTCCTTTTGCCTATTACCATGGATGAATAGTCATTGTCAAAATGTAGTATTCTGTCATTGAATTTTATTGGAGACTTGGACCAGGCAGTTTTTAAAACTAATTCATTGTCAGATGAGGAAAGAAATTTGACTATAACAGATCTAGGTTGTTTTTTATAGGTGGTATTAATAGCAGTTAGTGACCGGTGGGCTCTTTCTATGCCAAATGACATAGCTTCTGGGAGATCAAGAGTTTTTGTTAGCCAGCTAGTAAGAAAACTTGTCATGTTATTTTCTACTATGTTCTCAGGTAATCCAAAAATCCTTAAGTTGTTTCGATGAGATCTATTCTCAAGATCAAGTTTATTTTGTAGCATGTTTTGCTTAAGCAAGAACTCTGCATTATTTTCATTTTCTATTATTCTGCCATCCATGTCATTTAGTGCTTCTTCTATGCCTGTTACCCAGATTTTTTTGTTGTTTTAAGTCCTCATGAAGTTGATCCATTTGTTTAGTGTTTTTTTTTCTTTGAAGTTGTCTATTTTGATGTCAATTCTATCAGTCTTTGTATTTAAATCTTGGATATTTGTTATCAGAGTTTGAAGTTCTCTTTTGAGACTGGATTCTTGACTGCTTGTCTTTGTGAAGCTCATGTTGAATTTCTTCTTCTGATGAGAAGTAGTTTTCCAAGTATAATTCTGACAGGAAAATCTGTCTTCTTTTTATTTTTGTAGATGTTGTAGATGATGTTGATTATTATAGGTTTAGCCAAAAAAAAGCTCCAAATGTTTAGTAAGAAGGCAAAATTCCAGTGTGGATAAGATTTCTTTAGTGGAGCTACTGAATTCTGCTGCTACTCTGTGCCCATCTTGGCCTCGCCCCCCACTTAGGGAAAGTTTAATAACACCTGAAATGTACAACCTTCATTATTTAACTAATCTTGTCATCTCAATTATTTATGGCCTTCCTAAAATTCATAAAAATCTAATTACACCACCTATGAGGTCAATTGTTTCGGGGAACAGATGGATTACTACCGCTCTAAGTACCTAGAAAACCAACTTGTCCCTTTGTTAAAGTATAGTAGAAGTTATATTAGGGATGCCAGAGATTTTCTATATAGTTTAAGAAAATGCTTTTTGGTCAATAATTTTAATAAAATTGTATTAGTGACTATGGATATAAAGTCCCTTTTTACTGTAATTCCTAATGATTATGGCTTAAAAACTATTATAGAATGTTTAAATACAGTGATTTTTTCAAATTTAAAAAGTGAAATGCTTTGCTCCGTGCTTGACACTGTGTTGAATAATAATGTATTTTTGTTTTATAAGAAGCTTTTCCATCAGCGACCGGGTGTGGCCATGGGTACCCCAGTGGCAAATACTTATTCTAACTTAGTATTAAGCAGATGGGAGGAAAAGTTTATTTATAATGAAAATGGGAGTGCATCCAAGAATTAATATTTTTTTAAGTGTTTTGTGGATGATGCGTTTCTACTATGGGGAGGTGATGCTGACAGCCTTAACATGTTTAATTTCTTGCATTCTGAGTTTTTAGTATTTGATGTTAAATTTTCATATGATACAGTTAACTTCCTTGATATGGTTATCTCATATAATTGCTTTGATACTACAACCCATAGAAAAAATGTGCAAGCTGTTAGATATGTTCACTCAGATAGTATACACCCTAGGCATATATGAGGGGTAGTAAAAAGTCAGTTTTTGTTGGGCCAGTAGGTCAAGTGCTAAAGATTAACATTTTTGTTTTATTTGAAATGGAAGACATGACAAAATATTTTATAAGCAGGGGCTATAAAGATGCACTTATTGAGAATACTAAACAGCTAGAGAAGTATGAAAGAAGTAATTTGGCTAAATCTTATTTAACATGTACAAAATATTGAGACTAGACCAAACAGTAATAGAAATGTTGGTATTGGTTATATAATGAAATACAATAGATACACAAATATGGTTAAGAAAATTTTTGAGAAGACTTGGAATATTTTGAATTCTAGTCAGGACCGAAGTTTATCTTTAAGAAATAAAGAAACTTTAGGCACTCTTTATGTTATAAAGATACAAAGACTAGCTTAAGTACTAGTAAAAATAGTAAGAAATATGGTACTATCCCTTGTTATAATTGATTCTATTGTAAAGAAATTAACACCAATCTGTACTTTAGGCATCCTATTAGTCAATAACTGTTTACATTTAGAGCATCAGGTACTTGTCACACAGAAAATGTGATCTATTTTATTAACTGTAACTAATGTGAGTGTGCTTCTACAAAGAAAAGACCAATATGAAATTAAAGGAAATAATTGGTACAGATCTTTCAGATACTTGAAGAAATATTGTCACCAACACCCTAGCAAAACATATTTTAAATAGTGGGAATGAACATAAATTTAAGTTTAGAATTTTACAGATTATTTCTCAAGACATTTGTGGGGGTGATATAATCACAAGAACTGATGATGGAATATAAATGTATTAACTACTTTAGAGCCAATAAATTACTAGGACTTAACTAACAGCATTAAGTCAGTACTTAAAATTAAGCATGATTTTTTATGATAATTCATATTTGTTTTTATATGTTTGCAACAAAGTGTGTTTTAGATGTACTGTCTGGGCTATTTATCTGTATTTATTTTTATGCATTCACTGCTATGATTGTTTATAGTACAGAATTGTACTTTGTACCACATGATTGTATTTCTAATTGGCTGATTTTTATATAAAAGGAGAGAAGCTGCAGTGTGTTTTATATGCAGTGAAAAAGAGTTATACACTCAAAAGCTTTGCCTTTTTATCTATGTTGTTCCTCCAATAGTGTTGTACATCGGGCGTTGGACTTCTATTTTTCTTTTCTTTGCTTACGGGTTTGTCAAACTGGGTTTATTCATTAAAAAAAATTCAGTACAGGTCTTGGAAGTATTCAGATAGCTGAACTAAAAAAGATTCTGTCACAGCAACTAAGGATATGTGGGAAGAAACTAAACAAAAGACAACAAAAATTGGGAAACTGGAACCTTTTGAATATGGATATGGATATTAAGATACAAGAAGTGAAAATGCTTCAGTTCCTTTAGTCTTACATACAGGTCAGGTGTAATTTTTAATCACCAAAACAGAAGCTATGGTCGATGATAGTGCTATAACACTATCTCGGTGGGAAAGAGGGAATTAAGTGGGTTGTTAATTTTCCCCACAGAAAGGTGGCATAGGTTTACATGATATAAAGGTGTAATTAAAAGTTATGTACTCACCATAACTTGGCATCTGTGTTGTCCATTTTCATTCTCCCTCAACCCATGGGTTCAGATCCTATCTTTGCATCTGACATGGGTGCATATTCCAGAGTTTGGATCCAACTTTTAAGCTCCTCCCCTACCCATAATGCTTTAGTCCATCCCCATTACCTCAGATCACTTTTAATGCCAGTATCCCCATAGCTAAAACAGAGACTGGAAAAAAATGTTGACAGAAAAAGCAAGGGCTCAAACCCAGAACTGTAGATTCCAAAACACAGTCCTGAAGGTCTCTCCAGAAACATGAACGACGGGGGATGGATGGGAGGGAATTTGAGGAAGAATGAAAATAGACAACACAGATGCCTGGTTATGATGAGTACATAACTTTTAAATCTGATGTTGTCATTTTCATTCTTCCTCAACCTATGGGACAGTGTCCCCATCTACAATCATCTTGGGTGGCCCTCATGGAAGGATATTCCGAAGTACCACCGAACCAAAGGCAGCTCTGTTTCTAGAAATATCTGATTTGCAATGAGTAACAAAGGTATGAGCAATGGACCATGTGGCTGCAGCGCTATCATCATCAATAGATGTTCTTGACCAAAAAGCTGATGAAGCCGCCATGGATCTGGCTGAATGAGCCTTGGGTAATGTCATGCCTTGTTGAGAAGAGATCCAAGAAATATAATCTGTAATCCATTTAGCTAGAGTGACTTTAGAGAAATGGGTAACCCAGCCTTTTTGGTGAAAAAGAGACTAGAGTTGATCTGATTTTTTTTTTATTTGTTCTGCACTGTGAATATAAAAACTTAATTGTGTGTACAATAAGGAGATGAAGCAGGTATTCTTTATTAAAAAAAAAACAGAAGATTGGTAAGTGAATGGATTAAGTTATTTTTAGAAGCGTCTGTCAGTAAGGTAACCCTACCTTTATGAAAAGTTATTTAAGATTTTTTTTGAGGAAAGAGCCTGGAGTTCAGATATTCTCTTTGCAGACGTAATGGCTACTAAAAAGACTGTTTTCCAAGAAAGGAATTTTAAATCAGTTTTAGCTGAAAGTTCGAAAGGTTTCAGAGTTAAACCTTGTAGCACAACTGTGGGATCCCAAGTTTGAATAATTTCTGTCTCCTGTGTGAAAATTAGAAATTGCTGCTAACTGAAATTTAATCATAGAGAAACTTGCTCCTTCTTTAAAAAGGATTGCTAAAAACTGAAGTACTGCAAAAACTGGAGCAGAGAAAGGGTCAAGCTCATTATTCAAAACCCAAAGGGAGAATTGTTTCCACTTGCTCTTGCATACTTTCTTAGTAAATTATTTTTGCGAAGCCAAAATAACGGTACATACAGGGGGAAGAGTACCTGGGCTGTCTAACCATTACTGGAACTGGAGAAACCATGCAGTTAATTTGATGTCTGTATATTGGGATGATGGATCCCTGATAAGCGAGAGAGGAGATCCGGAGTTGCCTCCGGTATCCATGGAGGATAACAAAAAATACTTGCTGGGGCCAGAAAGCGTAAATAAGGATTACTGAGCTCTTCGGCCGATTTGCTTTCTGCAGAAATTTGGGAATCAAAGGAGACCTGAGGGCCAAGCGTAAACTACAGTATCCCTTCAGTGACTCCTCCTGAGGGGGGATAAGAGCAAAGTCCCTGCTGCACTTGTTGTGGGGAATCACAAACGGGTCGCAGCAAGGCTGGCCACAACAACAGAAGATCATTTCTGGCATAGACTGAGATAGCACTCGTAAGGTATCAGGATGGATGTGCTTAGTTTGTCCACTAACATGTTGGTCTTTTCCAGAATGTGCATCGCAATTAGAAAGCAGTCTGATGAGATCACCCATTCCCACACACTCATGGCCTCTCTGCAGATGGGATAAGATTGAGTTCCTCCTTGTTTGTTGATGTACCAGACTACAAACATGTTTGTTTGTCTGAATTGCAATAGACCCTAGTGGGAATGCATCTTGAAATGTCTGCAATGCAAGTAGGACTGCTCTCATCTCTAGTACACTGATATACAGATTGATCTCTTGGGGTGACCATGTCTTGGACAGTTCCTCCCAAGAAATGCCCCCCTCCCCCAGCTGAGAAGCATCCGTGGTCTCTGTGGCCATTGGAATTGATTGAATATCGTCCAAATGGATTCACCAGTGAATGTGTTCTTTGCAATCGGAGTAAGCTTGACTGGAAAGGATAGGGGTTGATGAAGAATGGACCACTGAACAGCTAGAGTCCACTGAAGAACACTCAAAGTGCCAAGGAAGTAATACAATGGCTGCTGCCATGGAACCTAGTTGCTTGAAGGACTCATCTTGCTGGAAGAGATGGATAGGAAAGAAGTAAATGAACCTGACTTCAGACAGTAGAAATGTGATGAGGCAGTAGTGATGCTACCTGTGTTGTTATATCCAGAAGTGTACCAATTAAATCCAGGCTCTGGAGTGGTGTTAAATTTGATTTGGCATAGTTTATTGTTATACCCCATGACTTGCAAATCTGGAGCAAATAGCCCCTGGCATGTAGAAGGAAATAACTGGAGGGGACAGTGAGGAGCACAGGAAACACTCAAATCTTTTAGTCTCAAGTGAGCTACCACCACTGCCATACATTTGGTAAACACCCTCGGGGCTGTGGTGAGTCCAAAGGGCAGGGCTCTGAAATGATACTGACTGGTTCCCAGCCAAACGCTTGTGTCTTTGGGAGTGCCTGTCTATTTTGATATGATAGCATGCATCCTGAAGATTTATTGAGTACATCCAATCATCCTTGTGAAGAAAAGGTGGGATGGACTGCACCGTGGCCAGACAACCCAAGACATAGATGGTCCAAAACTAATAGCTTCCAAAAATATTGATTCTTCATTAAGAGGGATTTTCAGAACACCAACCACTTTTTGTCCGGGATCTCTAAAATGTTTCCAAAGGAGGTGTCATCCAGTGGCAATCTGGGGGACCCTTCTCCTTCGTCAAAATTGGTATCCTCTGTGAGAGACTCCATTGGGGAGTCTATGTGCCTCCTCTTGCACGTTCTCTTCTGATGTATCACGGGGAACATCAGAAGAGAGGGGGAATTTTTCTATCAGAACCAACTGGACACTTGTTGGAACTGGCTGTCCCTCTGGAGTAGGTCTGAACTTGGAATCAACAAGGGAAAAGGGATAGGGTCTGAAAAATGACAACGCGGTTCTCTGGATAAAGAAAAAGCTCTTTCCACAACCTCAAAAGCAGACGGACACAGGGAGACCTGAACCAGTCGAACTAGAGCTGAGGCTCCAAGCGAGGCTAATCCCTACCACCCCCTGGATCTGTGCTTTGAGGATGAAACCCAACCCGAACTGTCTGGAGACGAAGTTTCGAGGGGCAGAGATGGATCTGACATCATCTGAGTTGATCCTGGCCCCATGGATCCAACACAAACACTTTGCCTCCAGGACCCATTCTGATCAGATGGCATTGGAGCAGAACCAGTCAGGGATACCATTGGAGTCGCAGAAGAAATCATTTTTGGATGAGACTCTGAACCTCTCAGGGATTTTGGATTCATGGACACAGAAACAGCTAGATGGATCAGAAAAGGAGAAAGAATAGTGTGCGTTGTGAAGGCTCATGGATCCAATAGGGGATGGAGCTGGTATGACTCCCATCTGGATTTGGACTCTGAGAAATTTTTGCATCATTCTATCCATATCTGCTTCTAATAAACTTCTGGAGGACATGCAAGATGTAGTGAACGAAGGTCTGGAATGTCTCTTCGGTGTTAGTAACAAAAGAGCTCGCAGAGTAGCATATATAGGCTTAATGGTATAGTCTGGTGAACAACCACTTTGTGATGTGCCGGGTTTCGGATCTAGGATCCAAAGATGGCACAGCAGGACTTGCAGATATGACTACCAACTAAAAATTTTGGGTCCAAAGGTTTCGGATCTGAAGGCCGGATCTTAGGAACAGACAGTCAGATCCGAGATCTTACAGCTTTTGTATGGTGGCACTGATGAAGCCCTGGGGACTTCGGTGGGGAGCATCTTCTCTGATCCGACAGAGCAGATTTAGCTATTTTAGAGGGGTCTGAGCCCCTGAAGATGTAGCAAGAATGAGTCCCTTCAATATTAATGGGTTGCAACAATCAGCTAAGGCCTTTGAATTAAAGCTAGAGCAAACAGAACAGCTCATTTCCAAGTGACTGGCTCTGAGACAATAAATGCACTCCTTATGGGCATCTGAATTAGCAATCTTATGCCTACAAGAAGTGGCTTTTTTGAATCCTGTCGGTTTATCCAGAAAAAGGCCTCTAAGCAAATAAACTACGTGAAGAGAATGTTTTTTTTTTTCTTTTAAGGAGAGAGACAATTACCAATAATGGTAATAAAGAGAGATTTCCTTGTTTAAAAAGGTAACAGAACCCCAGCTATGGTATGACAAAAAGATGTACTATATGTGAAAAAATAGTAGCAGACTTAACACCAGTGAAAACTGAGAGGGAGGAAAAACAAAAAATAGTAGGGAAGAGAAGAATTAAATTTTAACAGATAAATTTAAAAAATATTCGCTATGAAAGAAGCTTGAGAAAGGAACCTGCGTCTGGGCATGATGGTGGCAAACGAGATCTGAAGTAATGGGGATGGACTAAGCCATTATGGGTAGAGAGAGGAGCTTGAGAGTTGGAGCCAAAGTCTGGAATATGCAGCTAAGTTGGATCTGAACTCATGGGCTCAGGAAGAATGAAAAGGACATCATTAGATTTTAGAGCTACATTTAAGGCTCGTATACATAACTAAGGCTGAAGGTAAAAAAAAATCAAAGTGGAAAAGCTAATGATAAAATGGAGGAGAGGGGGTTGAGAAATAAAGAAAAAAATATGATTTTGGCTATATGTCCTTCAGAAGTACAGTAGCTATGATGGGGTGAGGGGGAACGGTGCCCTGGGTGCAAAGTGTTAGGGGGCACGATCCATGCATACCAACATTTACAAATAAATGTCAGTATTGCACTTGTCGTCAAAACTGAGCACTGTAGCTTGTTACAGTTAAAAAAAGAAAACAAGATTTTTTTTCTCAAGTTTGGAAGAGACCTTTATTTTTTGGGGGGGAGCAAAAATAGCTAGCTCCACCAATGTCAAAATAACAATAACCACGCAATGATTAAAATATGCATAAACTGGCAGAAAACACTCTAAGAACTAAGCCAGTGCAGGAAAAGAGAAAGATTTTTTTTTTATCAGTAGGAATACTGCAAGTAGCGATATAGAATATGGGTGGGACGGGGCTGGAATTTCCTGGAAGAAATTAGCCAAGGAACCAAGGTATTGGGAACAAAATTTGGGACAGAAAGGCAGCAGTGGGATGAGAGCAATCAGATTAGAGATTGCCTTTCTTATTAGGGACTGACAGCATACAAACAAAGATTAAGGAGTAGAACAGTTTTAAATCAAAGACAATTATTACCAAGTCAAGAAGAGAAGCTGCTGTTAAAAAAGGGATAACCAGTACAGCGTGTAAAATATACTGCATGATAACTGTAAGAATCAATCACAGAAGGCTTAGGAAAGATTGGAAAAGGAGAATGAAATAATTTACAAATACACAGTGGAAGGAAATCTGTAAGGCTCTCAAGTATGCCGCACATTCTAGAAGGTTTGGGACTTTTGTATGGAAGCATTTAAAAATGAACATAGTTTTTAATACCACAAATAAAAAAGCAAAGTTTTCCTCGGGTACTTAGCAAATGCTAGGGGTGTGACTAGGAAGAGTAAAGTAACTGACAACAGCTTGTTTTGGGAATGTAACTAAATGGCAAATTTTAAAAATTCCCTACAGATTTCTAGTCTGTAAGCACATCTTTATTTAAACCACACATGGTGCACTTATCTGATCTCAACCAATAGGTCAATCTACAGATTAACTGTCCACAGTTCTTATATATTTATTTTCATCATAAGGCCTTAGGTCCAGTCAACAGTTACAAATATTTCATTTTATGTATTTTCTGCCGTGTATACACCTGCTTTTCATATAGTTACTTTTCTTTAAATATTGTGAATCCTGTCAATCTACATCAGCTTGATGTAATTACCATTAAGTATAAACATACACATTATAAAACTAAATAATTATCTACAGCATGGTCAGTCATTTAATACATACCATATTTCACATTCTGCCTTCAATATCAATTTTAATTATGACCTCTGAGGTTACAACTGCTGTTTGATTGCAATGCTTTTTCCCACCTGCCAAATTCTTGTCCTTTTAAACTTGACTTTTTAGCTGCCCACCCCTACTGTAAATCTTACTTTGATCCTGGGCACTGATAGCTCAAACTGACAAGGCATTCCCATTAGACTTGAAGCTTGAGTTAGCCTGTGTTTTATATCATTCCATTTAATTAGGGTGCATTGCAATATTAAGTGTTAATTTGAAATGTGTATTGTTCTTGTCTGAATTTTTCCTTAAGTCAACTGTTCGCATTTTTAACTTTGTCTGGGATCTTAGGCTTGCAGTATCATTCACAATAGTGACAGAATTGTGAATTGTTAAAGTATATGTGTCTCATTTATTGCATTTTTACTGTTTGCATTTTACTTAATCTGGGGACTTAGTCTTGCAGTATCACTTATAATAGTGAGGAAATTGTGAACTACTGCAGAATCTGTGTGTGTATACACACATACTTATACCTAATTTTTTACTGTTTACTGACTAGATTTCTCTCTAGCTCATCTCCAATCTGTGCTGACATGTGCAATGGCGGCTTGCAGTGCTCTGTATAGATGCAGACACCAGGAGTTGTAATTTTCCATATAAAATTCTGCTATTTTCTCAAGTATCTAGCTGAGTGTAGACCAGCTAGTTTGCCCGCCAAGAAGCATTACCCTAGGACTGGTGTTTTAGATCAAGCCTGGATGCCCCCCCCCCCCCAGCCAAACTCCTCCCAGTTTAGTTACAAACACCTCTTGCACAAGACAAAAAAATAGGATTCCCAGCCATGGATGTGCCTTTTCCTACTATTTCTGTAGCCAGAAATGGGCATCCTGAGAAAAAGTAGCAATTGTCTGATGTTTACGGACAACTGCCTTATTCTTAAGCAGACTGATGCATTATGTAAGCAATGTAATTACAGTGTCTTTGGAGGCAAAACTTTCTCATAAGACACTGATATCTTCAAAAAGGTTGCAAGTAACACACACTACATCTACTGTGCATCACACAAAGTCAGACATGCTGAAGCTCTTAAATGCAATATACCCAAACCTCAAAGGTCTCCCAGACACTAACCTCAGCAACCTCTCAAACACTCTATCTACAAAGACAACACTCCCCAAGGTGCACACAACCACATCTTACAATGTCTTAGCCTCTAAGTCTTTAAGGCAAAATACCAAATAACTCAATGTATTGGATATTGGAAACTCTTTTGCGAGACACACTGATGCCCCATTCACCAGGCTGAGCAAGGAGGCAGTAATGGTCAGCTGCCTATCAGGGCAAGTAGCAGCCAGATCACACATGCAGCCAGGACAATAAAACACAACTACCAGTATGACTATGTCATAGGCCATGTAGGCATTAATGACCTGAGATGTACCTCCTTGGGCTACGTGAAGAGAGGCATGATACAGCTTTCAGACTGGTTGTCCCAGGCATGTACCAGCCTAGCACAGAGCAGCATTCTGCTTTCTCCTGATTGACGTTTTAACAATTCACTTCGCTACTGGTGTCATTCTAGGAGATTCCAATATTTGTCGGCTTGGGAGGATATGATCGGCAAATCATGCTGGGATGGTCTGAATCTGTTCTCACTCAGCTTTCAGATATTGGGCAAAACATTATCCACCCCATACTGCCTTTTTTAGGCAATGCCAACCTGATAAACCTTCCACAGTAAATTCTACTCAATATGTACTAAAGTTATTACCTAGAAATGTTTACATAGATAGTTTTATACCTCAAGTAGGCTCCAGAGAATTTTTCCTCAGGCAGACTAAAAATGGGGTGTGATGGGAAAGAAAAGGCAACTGGGAACCTATTTTCTGGGAGTGTAATGAGGTGGCAGACTTTAAACATTCCTTGCAGACTACTTTGTCAGAGAAACTGGATGAGCAAATTGGTGTAACTAGTGAAATTATTTTTCTGAGCTAGGATACAGAATCAGAATTGCCTTGCTGAGTCTAATTATGGTGGCTGCCAAAAAAGCAATTACTAGAAAATGGAACTCAAAGTTTAAACCAACTGCACTAGAAGTAGTGCATACAGTAACAGAGATACAACAACTGGAATTGGGATCTTTAGAAAAGGGTAAGAGCAAATTACACAGGAAAAATGGGAACAGTGCATACAGTGGAGGATGAGGTTTAAAAGAAGGCAGGCAGAATTTGAATGAGCTATGTAATGTCTGACAATGACTGGGTAGATTGTATGTGACTTATAATGTTTGCAAATAAAATCATGTCAATATGGTCTATGATGTAAAATACTTGCAACTAAGACTATCAATATAGTTTTCTTCATTTCTATAAATGTATGATTGTCATAAGTGAAAATTTAATAAAGATGCTTCTTGTAAAAAAAAAAAAAAAAAAAAAGATGTTACTGCTCAATGCAAGTAGCTTCGATCCCTGAAAGCACTCCTCACTCTTGAGTATGCTGACATCTGTGCAGTAACTGACACATGGTTTAAAGCAGTGGAATGCACCTTGCAAATACAAGGCTATAATACTTTACACACATTTGTACCAGTTCCCACACTAACATGGTCAAGAGGTAAGTACACCAAGATTGATCAAACAATATGACAAGCTTAAGCTACTCCATGTCCCACAAACCTTAAAGTCCCATACCATATCCGTGCTGCCTAGGTTTCCCAGTCTATGACACAAGATAACCAAACCATGTAATGGAATGCACTGGAGTCACTCACCATTCAGTCAAACACTATATTCAAGGGTGATTTCAACTATCCCGTCAAAAACAGGAATACAAACTCAACCACTAACACGCAGGCTCAAAGAATCCTGGATTTTGTCAATGCAAACTGTTTTTTGAGAACCAGTTTTGTCAATACAAACATACTGGAAACAGCTAGTGTGCACATCTACTAGACATGCAAATATTCTGGCTCTGGTACTCACAAATATGAGGGAATGCTGCACGCCCCCTGTGTAATGTCCTCACTGGTCAGATCAGATGACAAAGTAGTCACCCTTGAAATAAATATATAGCCAGAACTCCCAGCAAACCCCAGAACCTTTAAGAACTTTTCCAGGGCTAAGTACCTCCTATTATGAAATGGTATAGCTAAATTCCAAGCTCCACTAAATTAAGAGAACACTGTGGCCTGCACAGAACTGTTTACAGAAACCCTGTACAAGCATGTTAATACGTGCATAGAAGCAGCAGTACTGAAATAAACTAAGGACAAAGTCCAAAAACAAACTATTGTCTGTTTGGGCAGTTTTTCCATCCCTTTACACTTTCTGGTTTAAAAGCCTGCATTTGTGTGGGTTTGAGCTTGTTTAAGCTCCGTGGATTCAGAATTGGCATCTTGCAGACTACAAGAGCAACAGGAAGGAGAAAGAGATACTCTAAGTGCCTCCATTTTGATTTTTTTCTTAATTTACTGCTTTCTGCACTTGTTTTAGTCGTTTTTTAACTTAATTGCATTTATTTAACCTGTACTTGCTTTAATATTGCTACACACTCAAGTGTGCTAGCTTGCACTGCATTTGAATTGTTTTACTGCTTTTTAGCTGCTTTTCTGTAAAAAATAAACAAACAAAAAGTTCTAAGCTCGTTTTCCGCCTTTCCAGTAACTAGTGTAGTCCAGATACAGATGTGCTATATCTATGACTGTTTGTAAGTTTCTGAGCCCCCCCCAGGCCTTTCTGTGTTAGAGGGAAGCCTTCTAGCTTATCAGTGGGAGTGGTAAGCACTAAGTAGCCTATCTATCACAAGAGGAGTGGTTTCTGGCCCAGAAAATGTAGTTTATAGTCTGTTTGGGCAATTTTTCCATCCCTTTCAACGTTTTGGTTTAAAAGCCCAAGTTTGAGCAGGTTTGTGCTTGTTTAAGGTCCACCCAGTGCCGCTGAGCTGAGGTAAACTATTACCAGTGCCAGAAAGTCTGTTCTTCAGTTTTTCCCTTAGATCTTGCTTGCTCTTTAGCTTACTACACTTCAATTAGCTTAATCGCCTTGCACTTCTACAGGCTTTTGTAACATTTATTGCACCACACTTAGGTGCTATCGGCACTAGTTGTTTCTACACAGAAACAGCACCAGTACATATTAGTTATGACCAACCCTCCTGGCATGATTGTAGGACAATTTCCTGTACTTTCATTTGCTAACCTGTGCACTTGGGCATTCTGAGACAGTGTAGCAACTGTCTCATGAACACAGACCAACCTCTCCTCTTACCTCCCAACACTCACACATGTGAGAGATGCACTTATATCACTAAATTAGAAGCTGTGCACTCTCCAGCCAAGACCGTACTAGCTGGTCAAGAGGAGAAGATCAACGCTTGCAACACACTACATGGAACACACAGCCTTCCAAAGCACCAACCATCACAACTCATACATAGAAATACAAACCATACACCCACCTTCGTGGAGGCTCTAAATAAAAATTTACCCAGAAACCGCCGGGACAGAAACGCACTCAACGACCACAACACAACACCAACCACAGAACACATAGCTCACCACCAGTGTGCCCCTCAACCTAAGCCCTTTAAGGTGAAACACTTTGCCCAATGTACTAATCACAGGAGACTCAATATTGAGGCACACTGATGTCCCACTCACTAGGATGAGCAAGGAGAAGGTGACAGTCAGTTGTCTATTGGGTGCCAGGATTTGCCACATAACACATGCACTCAGGTCACTCCACAACAATAACAAGTATGACTCAGTCACTGTCTATGTGGATGTGAATGACCTGAGACGTACCTCCCTGGACTACATGAAAAGAGATGTGATGGAACTCTCGGATTATGTGGCCCAGGCAGGTATGACCCTAGCCCTGGTCAGTATCCTACCATCACCCAGAATGATACCACCGTACGATCAGAAAATGATTGACTTCAACAACTGCCTAAGTTTCTGGTGTCATTCTAAGGGGGATCCAGTGTCTGTCTGCCTGGCACAACATGACTGACAGACCTCGATGCTTTGCCAGAGATGGCCTGCATCTGTCACCCCTGGGATTCTGGCTATGGCTAAGGCTCTTGCCACCCCATATAGTGCCTTTTTAGGCAGTGTTCCAAAGATCAAATTTCCACCGTTACAGCTTCAAACAAATGCAATCTGAGGGTCATGCTGCTCAATGCTAGAAGTCTAAATCTCAAGATACACTCGCTCAAAGCTCTCCTCAAAATGGAGAATGTCGACATTTGTGAAAGCACCCCTGCACTTCCATGCTACAACTCACTTCAAACTTTTTGGCCCTGGAATATGTCTGGAAGCTCTATAGGTGGGGTGGTGTCTCCATATTCATAAAGGATTTGCACACCTCTAGACTGGTAACCCAGCATAATGCATCCAAGATACTCCAGGTACAACTAACACTGGGTAAGAAAGGCGATATAGGTTGTAGCCTGCTACAGAACCTCAACTATGTCCTTAGACTCTCACTCCACATTCCTGAGCACCCTAGAATCTATCAAGTTCCAGCCCAGTACTCTCATACTGGGTGACGTCAACTACCCTTCCATCAACTGGAAAAACTATTAAAGCACCAATGCACCAGCCCAACGCTTCCAGGAATTCATCAGTTCCAACACCCTGGACCAGCTCATTCTTACCCCCCACTAGAGGAAGCAACATCCTCGACCTGATTATCACCAACATGAGAGACCATTGCTCCACACCTCTAGTCAATTCCTTCCTGGTTAGAGCTGACTACAAACTGATCACCATGGAAATCTCCATCTCACCTACAGCCCCCCGCAAAGGTGACCACCCTGAAAAACTTCTCCAAAGCTGACTTTGGGCTCCTAAAAACAGAGGTGGCTATCTTCTCGGCACCCATGCCAATGGAAAATAGCTGTATGACTGCTGAATTATACACCAATGCACTGTACAAGCATGTACACAAACGCATGGAACTTGCCATACCAAATAGATCAAACACGCTCTCCTCCAAAAAAAGGAAGCCAATCTGGTGATCCCCAGCCATCAAACTCTACAACAGAAGGAAGAAACTGTTACAGAAAAAAGTGAAGACACAAGACTGGAAAAACTCCCTTATCAGCTGCAACAAAAATCTGAGATCCGTTTTCAAATCCTCTAAAGCCAGCTATGAAGGCAAAATTGTGGCTGACACTAAAAACAACCACAAAGCCTTTTATAGCTATACCAAGAATTTCCAAGGCAATATCCAGATTTCCTCCCAAGTTATTGCACAATGGTACCAGCTATAATGAGCCAACAGATACAGCCAACATACTGGCCAACAAATTCAGTGCCAACTTTATCCCCCCCAGACCCTTTCACAATAACAGAAGAAAGCCTGGTACCCAACATCTCTGCAGCACAGGTAAAAGCTGCATTGTCCAAAACCAAGAATACAGCATCCATGGGACCTGATAATATCCCTGGCTGTGTTTTACATGAGCTACAAAACAAACTGGTACCACATCTGTGTGCCCTATTCAATCACAGCCTTACCTCAGCCTTTGTCCCTAAACAAATGGCGCACTGCTACAGTCATCCCTCTCCAATAAGGGGCAGCAACTACAAACCCTGGGAACTATTGCCCCATTAGCCAGACGAGTCTGATATGTAAAGCAATGGAGTGCATCATTGTCATCATGGACTTGCTTAACAAAGACGTATGCAATCTCCAAACTCTTGACCCCACACAGTTTGACTTTGTCAAAGGGAGATCCTGCCTGCTGAACCTGATTGACTTCTTCAAGGCAATCACCAAGGCTGTGGATGAGGGTAAGGCAGTGCATACAGCCTACCTCGATCTGGCCATGGCCTTTGATACCATTCTCCACTCAGGTATCATTGATAAACTCACCAAACTAGGCATCAAACCTTATATCATTAGTTGCATTGCAAATTGGCTCACAGACTGGACCCACAGAGTGAAAGTTGCGGATTCCAAGTCAGATTGTCAGCCAGTCACAAGTGGAGTCCCACAGGGTTCGGTTCTGGGCCCTTTCCTGTTTGGCATCTACTTCTCAGAAGTCCAAGCGTTGGCAGAAGGACTCTGGTTGACCACATTCACTGATGACCGCAAGCTAGAAGTCACTATTAACTCCCCAAGTGATGCAGACATCTTACAAAAAGGCCTCACTGAGACCAATGACTGGTGTCACAAAGTACTGTTACAGTCATCATAGGTTCATAGGTTCATACTAGGCTATCTGCCCAAGGGCATTTATAAGCCTAGCCCAGAGTTTTGTGGCTTTCTCCACCCCTTTAGTTTGGAGGATACTATGCCCATTATTTTGCTGTGCCTCTGTCAAGCAGTGACACTGAGACAATCCCTGGGGTATATCTGCGATCTCCCATCCATTGGTCAAGATTTCTCTTGAACAAGGCCAGTGAGGTGCTCTGCCTCACATGTACCGGGATTTTGTTCCACAGCATAGGGAGTCTCTGGGTGATGAATCTGTCCCTCCAGCACGTCCTATTAATAACCGTGTCAAGGTTTAGGTCTCCCGCCCTTGTAGTTCTGAGGGATCTGGATTTTTTGAGGTGAAGCATGTTCATCAATTCTGGGTTGGACATGCCCATGTATGTCAGGCACAGGTCACCTCTGTGCAGACGGTAAGCGACTGAATAGAGCTGAAGTTCCTTCAGTCAGGCAGCATAGGACATATTTTTGAGACCCTTTATCCTTTTGGTGAGGAACTTTTGGGGCCTTTCCAATTGCTGCAGGTGTCGTGTCAGATACATTCCGAATGGGGCATTGTACTCAATCATTGGTCTGATGAGTGATGAGTACAGGGGGACGATGACTTCCCTTGATCTAGATGTGAATCCCTTCATGATCAGGTGGGCAATGTAGAAGGTCTTCCTAACTACTTTGGCGACGTGAGTGTCAAATGAAAGGTTACTGTCAACCTGGGTACCCAGGTCCCTGATAACCTCTTCTGTGCTTAGTGGGTTGCCGCCTATATGGTAGCTAGGGGTAACCTTGTTTTTCCCGAAGGGTATGACTATGCATTTTTTGGCGTTTAACTTTAGGCCATGGCTCTGGCACCAGTTATCCGTTTCTATAAGACCCTTTTGAAGGATATCTGTGTCAGATGTGTTCTCAACTATGGCGCCCAGTTTGCAGTCATCTGCAAATTTTGTCAGCCATAATCCTCCTGTGTTTGCTTGTACTTCTGAAAAGTAAATGCCGAACAGGAGAGGGCCCAGGACTGAGCCCTGTGGGACACCACTTGTGACAGGCTTTGACTCTGACATGGCGCCAGCAACTCTGACCCTGTGGGTTCTGTCACTTAGCCAATTTGCAACCCATCTTGTGACGTATGGGTTTACATTTAAGCTGATGAGTTTTTCAATGATACCTGAGTGGGATATTGTGTCGAAAGCCTTTGCCAGGTCGAGGCAGGCTGTGTGGACTGCCTTTCCCTCATCAATGGCCTTGGTGACTGTTTCGAAAAAGTCAACCAGGTTTAAAAGGCATGATCTGCCCTTGACAAAGCCAAACTGGGTCGGATCCAAGGTCTGCAAGTCTCCTATGTCTTTATTTATGAGTTCCATTATGATCCTCTCCATAGCTTTGCAGATCAAGCCCTCAGTCAGCCTGATTATCAAAGTCTTGGGTCCTGCATCGGTTGCTGTCTCATCTTCCGTGAAGTCAGGTAGTCAGGGGGTATAAAGCATGCAGCCGATGCCATTACCTCAGTTTTTCTTTCCCCAGATGTCAGGTTCCCCTTTAATGGGAAGCAATTAAAAAAAAAAAAAAAAAACATATATATATATGTATATATACACACATACATACATACACACACACACACACACACACACACACACAAGGTTACACCTCCAACAAAAAAGCAAATACACCAAAAAGCTTTTAAGCATAGTAAAGGAGAGTAAATTTATAGCCAAAAGAAGTCAGGGGGCTGGTGGGAGGGTAACCAGGACTACAACAGTGAATACACTCGAACATCTACATTTATGGTAAGAGTACACAACTGTACTATGCTCTTCGTGTTTCACTGTTGCAGTCATCACATTTGGGTAGATTCCCAAAGCTAAGGATGAGAGGAGGCATTTAGATAGCATTAGGACCAGCTATAAGGCCCTGCAAGACTGCAGTGGCAAAGCCAGTTCTGGATTTAGAGAAATTGGTAAATGGTAATGCTTGGTGAAAGTATGTACAGAACTCCAGGTAGCAGCTTCTAGGATGGCCCTGGTAGGTACACCTCTGAGAAAGGCTGTAGAGGTAGATGCAGCCCTGGTTGAATGGGGTCTAATCCCCTGTGGGATAGGTTTTCCATGGTGCTTACAGCATAAATGAATGCAATGGCCTATCCATTTAGAAATGGTTTGCTTTGAAATAGCCTTCCCCTCTGCCCCTGCCCCAAATGCCAACAGCAGTTGTTCAGATTCCCTTTGAGGTTTAGTCCTGTCCAAGTAAAATCTAAGTTGTCTGTGTACATCTAAGGAGTGCAGGATCTGTTCCCCTTTGTTCTGTGGATTAGAAAAGAAGGTTGGCAAATGAATGGACTGATTAAGAGCCACACTGGATACCATCTTGGGCATGAAGGAGGGATTGGTCCTGAGGGACACCCTGTCCGCATGAAAGATGATGAAAGGCTCCACTGCCATAATGGCCTGTAGTTCAGATACCCTTCTTGCTGAAGTAATTGCCAAAAGGAAGGCTGTTTTCCAAGAAAGAAATTTTAACTCTGCACTTGCAGCTGGCTCAAAAGAAGTAAGAGTGAGTTTTTCCAATACAAAGTTAAGGTCCCAGGCTGGAGTTGGGGCTCTCCTGGGTGTTTTTTGGCCCCTCTGAGGAACTGTTTCAGCAGTGGATGAGAGAAAAGGGGTGGTTCTGTGTTGTAATGAGCTGAAATGGCTGAGGCATGAATTCTGATGAAGGAAAAAAGAAAGGCCCTTGTGAAGCATCTCAGTTAAGTACTGAAGAATCTGAGGTAAATCGGGTGCTGCTGTGCCCATCCTTGAGTTTGGTTCAAAGCACAGAATCTTTTCCATTTTTCAGCATACGATTTTCTAGTACTAGGCCTCCTTGCCTCCAAAATGACATCCAACACTTGTTTACTAAGGGATGGTAATGGAAAGATTATTTTATTTTTATTTATTTATTTATTTATCATTTGTTGACCGGGAAAGTCCGACTAGGTCCCACAGAGCCTGTTTTCAGCGGAGGCTCAGGGAGAAATGCTCCAGATGCATGTCTTTGGAATGTGGGAGGAAACCCACGCAAAAACAGGGAGAACATGCAAACTCCACACAGAAGGCACCCCAGCCGAAAATTGAACCGGTGAACCTCTTGCTGTGAGGCGACAACGTTAACATCTGCACCACTGTGCTGCCCAATTAATTAATTAATTAATTAGGAAATTAGCCAGGCTGCCAATGTAGAGTTTGAAGCTGAGGGTGCAGAATCTGGCTCTCCTGCTGTGACAGCAGCTAGGGGTCTGAGGCAGGTGCCATGGAGCCAGCAGTGACAAACTGCGCAAGAGGGGGTACCAGTGTTGGCGTGGCCAGTCTGGTGCAATCAGTATCATCCTTGGTTTGTCCTGTGTGATCTTTAGTAGTTCTTTGGAGAGGAGAGGCAGAGGAGGAAAAGCATAAACCGACAGATTTTTCCAGCTGGATAGAGCATCCACTTTCCAAGCTTGTTTGTGGGGAGTCCTTGTGCAGAATTTGTCCAACTGGTAGTTCTGGGGGGAGGCAAACAGTATATCTGGGCTCCCCAGTTTGTTTACCAACATGTTGAAAATCTTTGGTTCCAGTTTCCACTTGTGTGGGTCCATGAGATTTCTGCTTAGTTCATCTGCCAGTGTATTTAGTTTTCTTGGCAGGAATTGAGTCTGTAGATGCACTTGGTGGCTCAAGGCTGTGTTCCACATTGCCATGGCTAGTCTGCAGAGGGGGTAAGAATGGGTACCCTCCTTGCTTGATTATGTACCACATATCAGTGGTGTTGTCCGTCCTTACCATTAACTGTCCTGGAAGAATGTGGTCCTTGAAGGCTGTCAGAGCATTCTGTACAGCAAACGTTTCTTTTTGACTGATATGCAGGTGCATTTGACTTGGGTTCCATTTACCCTGAATGCACTTCTCTGCCAGGTGAGCCCCCCATGCATAGTCTGATGTGTCTGTTAGGGTTTGGGCGGCAGGGGGTAGAGTGAATGGTAGTCCCTTGTTTAGATGGCAGGCCTCTGCCCACCAAAGGAACTCTTAACTGCAGGCAAGGTATGATAGGGATTATTGCTTCTAGATCCTGAGAATGTTGACATCATAGGCTTTTTAGATACCATTGTAGTTTCCTCATTTGTAGTCTTGCATATGGAATTAGTAGAATGCAGGAGGCCATGAACCCCAAGGCTTGCAGAATTTGCCTTGCAGATAGCAGGGTTTTTGTGGCCATTAGTTTGAAGTAAGTTGACAAATTAATTTGTTTATCTGGTGTGAGGAAAGCCATCTGGGAAGTTGTGTTCAAGCTTGTTTCCAGGAATATAATTTGTTGACAGGGTAACAGATGTGATTTCTTTTTGTTTATGGTGTACCCCAGACAAGTTAGCACCTTTTGTACAAATGCCAGATGATTCAAAAGTATGTCCTGGCTTTCTGCCTAAATTATACAATCATCCAGGTATGGATATATTTGAATATTTCTTTGCCTGCAAAATGCAATGACTGGAGCTAGGCACTTTGTGAACACCTTGGGCACAGTAGATAAGCCAAAGGGCAGTGCAGAGAACAGATATTGTGCATGTATCCTGCTTTGAAGCGTAGGTATCTTCTGCAAGATTCCCCGATTGGGATGTGCAGGTAGGCTTCTTTTAAATCCAGTGTTGCCAACCAGGCATCTTTGTCTAGCATAGGAAGTAACTGGTAAAGAGTTAGCATCTTGAATTTTGGAATCACCAAAAAGGTGTTTAATATGGAAAGGTCCAGGATAGGACGCCAAGAGTTGTCTTTTCTGGGTACCTACCAAGTAAAGTCTTGAGTAGAAACCTTGTCCCTTTTCCTCTTCTGGTACAGTTTGAATAGCCTTTATGCTTAAGAGAGAGAGTACTTGCTTTTGAGCCTCTGCCCACTGATTTGGGAGTAGATCTGGCCAACCGTTTGGGGTTGGTAATGTGTGGAAGTGAAGTCTGTATCCTTGGGAAACTATATTTAACACCCATTTTTCCTGGGTAATGAGTTCCCAGTTTTTTGCCAGCAGAACAATCTTTCCCCCTAAAGGAGCAGTCAGTTGAGAAGTGCCTGGAAGTTTTAAAGATAAGTCATTGAGACAGTTTAACATATGGGGGGAGTCTTACTACTCCCTGATTTTGAAGTGGGAGCCCTCCCACTGCTTAATCCTGTGCGTACCCTAGGACTGAAGCCTGGGTGTTCTGCTGGTTCTGGGTTTGGACTGAGAAAGCCTGGAAGAGGCAGGAAAAGACCAATTCTTAGAGGGCCAATGTCTACTAAATCTTGGAGGTTGTACTTGTAGGAAATCTTTAACAGTTTGCATAGATTTAGCTTTTTCCTCCATCTTTTTAAGAACTACTTCTGCTTTGTTGCCAAACAGGCGGCCCTAACTTAAGGGAGCATCCAGCAATTTAGCTTTAACATGATCTGGCAAAGACTGTTCCTTAAGCCAAGCATACCTTCTAAGTACAGACCCAGTGACAGCAGCCCTGCAAAATGCCTCTAGTGAATCAAAACCACATTGCAAAGTATGCTTTCCAACCTGTTCAGCAGAATGCATTAAATCCTGCTTCAGGCACCACACAGTGAGAAAGACTGAGGTAATGGTGTCAGCTGCATGCTTTATACCCTTGACTACCTGACGTCATGGAAGATGAGACAGCAACCGACACAGGACCCAAGACTTTGATAATCAGGTCGAATGAGGGCTACTGCAAGAAGATAACCAAATGTGATGAATGCAACAGTGAAACACGAACAACATCCATGGCCTTAAGCTTAACACCAAAAAATGCGTTATAATCCCCTTTGGAAAAACTCAGTTCCCACTAATTACCACATCAATGGGAGCCCACTGAACACACTGAAGGTGCCATAAGAGATCTGGGCACCCAGGTCAACAGCAACCTCACCTTCGATCACCACATTGCCACTGTGGTCAGAAAGTCCTTTTATGTGGCACATCTCATAACCAAAGGTTTTGAATCCAGGAAGAGAGAGGTCATCATCCCTTTCTAATCACCCCTCATTAGACCAATCGAGTATAACGGCCAGTTTGGCATGTACCTGACCAGACACCTTCAACAGCTGGACAGGTCACAAAAATACCTCACTAAAAGGATCCTAGGCCTTAAAACACATGTCCTACATGGACAGACTCAAGAAACTTGAGATCTTCTCAGTCTCTTATAGTCTACTTTGAGGTGATCTCTGCTTGACTTACAAAGCTATGTCCGACCCAGCCCTATTTGAAATGCTACACCTAAAGAAATCCCAATCCCCCGCACCAACCTCATTACCACAATCAACAGAACATGCTGGAGGAACAGGTTCATCACCCAGACGCTGCCCATACTCTGGAATAAGCTTACCATTCATGTCAAGCAGAGCACCTTGCTGGCCCTCTTCAAGAGAAATTTCGACGAGTGGATGGGTAACACAGTGGCCCTACTGTATAGAGGCACTGTGAACTAACATCGGGTGGCATGACACCAGGGCAATTTTTTGGGCTAAGTTTGTAAAGGCTCCAGGTCCATTAGCCTAGTACACGCTTAGGAACCTATGAACATTTGGTGGACCTCCAATACAAATACGTTGTACAAGAAAGGAAATAAAATCCTGCCCAAAAATAGGAAGAACTGCACCCAACAGGCAAACAACTCACTCATCAGTCTCAACAAGCAACTCAGACCAGTCAACTTCACCAAAGCCAACCCTGAGTCAAAAATAACCTCCCATAAGATATTTTTCAGTTATATATGCCACCTTAAGGGGAACACCCAACAGTGTTCTGAATTAATAGTAAATGGAACTTCCTATACTGAATTGGAGGATATAACACATTTTCTGGCTGATAAATTAAGGTCCAATTTCACCTCCCTATCATCCCTAGTTACCTCCCCAGGAAATACCCTCTACCATTTCTCCCCCAACGAGCACTAAAAAATGGGTCCTCACTGCACTCTTCAAAGCTAAAAACACTGCATCAGTGGGTCCTGATAATATCCCAGGGTGCCTCCTAAACAGCTTGAAACACAACCGATCAAGCCCACTACAATCTCTATTCAACCACAGTCTCCAGACAGGCTTTGTCCCCAAGGAATGGAGGACTGCAACGGTCATCGCTCTCCATAAAGGAGGATAATTGACAGACCCAGACTACTACAGACCTATAAGTTTGACTAGTCTTATTTATATGCAAAACGATGGAAAGAATCATGAATCTGATAAACGAAGATACAGGAAACCTTCAAACACTCGACTCATCACAGGTCAGTTTTGTCAAGGGCAGATCATGTCTTCTAAACCTGGTGGACTTCTTTGAGAAGGATACTAAAGCTATGGACAAGGAAAAATGGTGCATATTGCCACCTCAACCTGGCAAAAACATTTGACATAATACCTCACTCACTTATTACACACAGACTCATACATTTAATCATAAATCCCTATGTGTCATGATGGATAGCCAAATTGCACACGGATAGAACTGCATGAATTTAGAGTGAGGGGGAATTCATCTCCATCAAAAGACCTGTTACCAGCGGTGCCTCAAATGGCTCATTATTGGGACATCTCCAGAATATACTTCTCAGAAGTCAAAGCAATTGCAGAGGGCCTTTGGATGACCAAATTAGCTGACGACTGCAAGCTGGGTAAAAATCAATCAATTCCCCAAAGATGTAGATATCTTCCAGGAGGATCTGACACAGACAAATAATGGTGCTAGCCCCATGGAACTAAAACTCAATGCAAAATTATACATTTTGGAAAGATGATCAACCCTGCACATTACAACATTTTTAATACTCCCCTAAAAGTAGAGACAGTGGTAAGGGACTTGGAAACTTAGGTTGAGAGTAACTATGGTGTTTCCATGGTGGTAATAAAATCCTGCTACATGGCACAATTTATAAGGAAGGGCATGGCATCCAGATCTAAGAAGGTCATAGTTACACAATACCGAGTCCTCATTACACCAATAATCGAGTACAGTGGACCCTTCTGACATGTACCTGACCAGGCATTTGCAACATGTGGAGTGGCCCCAGAGGTTCCTCACTAAAAGAATACAGGGTATAAATAACATTTCCTATGCAGACCACCTAGAAGCCCTGTCCCTGTACTCTGTCTCTACAGACTACTGAGAGGTGATACATGCCTAAACTCTAAGGCATTTTCCTGGATCTGCTACACATCTGCAAAACAAATAGCACTACAATTACCTGGTCTAAGGATCTAAATCATGACTGCAACATAAACAAAACATACTGGCAGGACAAGTACAATTTTCAAAGATTACCCCTTGGAACAGATTCCCCATTCATGTGAAGCAAAACTCTTCTAAAAGCAATTTGGACCAATAAATGGGTGACTGCCAGTTCAACCATGGCTTGCCACCTGTGCACCTTATGGACATAGGCAACTTACAGACACACTAAGTTACAGGCATATACCAAAACCATTCTAGTCTTTGGGCACTGATAATTGGGAAAACGGAGACATGAATGGCTAGGCATAAAAAGGCTCTAGAGCTGCTAGCCTAATAACCTCCTATAATGACCCCAAAGGGGCACTGGTCCCATAAGTTATATGGGGGAGGGGGTATATCAACTTCAAAATCAATGGTCAAGCATTTACAAGCTTCTTCTCTCTAACACAGGCATAGGTATTAGACCAGAGGTAAATTTGTGATTTCATCCGCTGATCCTAGTTCCACTAGAATATGTGTAGGGAAGAACTTTGTTTCACATGGATGGGAAGCTTGTTCCAGAGTAGTGGTAGCCTCTGAGACACATACCTGTCCCTCCAGCATTATTCTTTGTTTCATTGTTTTTAAAGCATTATCAAAAGTCTGCCTTCCCTCTATAAAACTACACTGGTCCATATTAACTATATACTATACGATTTTAGCACGTCTTTTTGCTAGTATTTTAGCAAATACTTTATAATCATGGTTCAAAAGCAATATAGGTCCGCAAGATCCCCTTTTATGGTGAAAGAACCATAACTGCCTTTCTCCACAACCTTGGCACTCCCCAATCTGATTAGCGTGGTTCAAATCTCTACAACCTCTGTTTTCTTTATTTGCCATATTGGAATACTGTCCAATCCCGGTGACTTCCATACTTTCTAAGTCTCATAACAGTCTCGAATTCCTCATCAATTATGGGTCTCATTAATAGAAGTATTTCTTCTTCCCATACTTAGGAATTTTCAAGCTTTTTAGATATGTTTTAGTTTCCTTTACTTTAGACTCTACTTCCTTGTCCTTCGCGTGCAAGTTCCTATAGAAATCCATCATTATCCTTTCAATTCCTGCTTGATTCCTTACCATTCTGCCTGTCACCAGATCCCTTAATTGGGCTATCAGTGTTGCTACCTTTTGCTCTGTCAGTCTTAATGCTAGCAATCTCATACTTTTTGAGGATAGATTAAAGTACTTCAGCTTTTTATGACAGAAATGTTGGAAGAACCAATGCTTACAAATAAACCAATTCATTTGAGCTGGGAGATGACATTTAAATTGCCTAGACATTATAAGCCTTTACTAAGTTTAAATTTGATATAGTTTATTTTCTTTTCTTTTAATAGAGGTACACCCATGTTACAGCTTAAAATATGAGGACTTCGTTCTTTTTTTGGGGTTGACCAGGTATAGTACAGAAAAGGGTGAAAGTGGCAGGATGGGGGACCAAAGAGGCTCTTCTACAGAAGGAAAGGCCTGCATCTTTTTACAGAGGTCATTAAGCAGGTCATGAACAGGCTAGCCAGAGCACATTCCTCAAAATGTGAGCAGTCAGGATCTTGTTCTGGAGCTGCTCCTTCAGTAACATAATATCTTGCAGGTCGACAGCGAAGCTGCGGTCAAACCTACTACAGGGCATAAAGTATTTGGTATCCTACAGTGAAGGCCATAGGTCTTACTCCCTCCTCCCACTCTCTGCAGGACCAAGCCTAATGGCTCCTCTAGCTGCACCCAAATGGCCCATTTGTTCTAGTATGGTTGTATCATAGGCAGACCTAGGCTAGGCAAGACCCCTATGCAAATCTGCGCCTGCATGTGAATCCCTATTAGCTCAACCATGCCATGGCAAATTAGGGGGGAAGAGAGCAGGCAAACTTACTGATACTCAGGGTGGCCTACCCTCCACACCAGTGTAAAGTCCCCCTCCCTTGCGATGGCTCTCTCCAGTTTTACTACTGTTGCTTTCCTCACAGGGAAGCCTGATCTTACATGCCTGATTCCCCTTAGCTTAATATGTGATTGCACATGGCAACATGGGCTTGGTAGGCTTGAACTCCATAGAGTGAAACAACCAGTAGTCCTGTTGGATTGTCCCTTCTTCCTCCCTCCAGGATGGAGGGAATGGCATTGCCTGCTCAGTCCCATCCTCCTCTGCTAGCTCCTCCAAGCACCTAAGCTACTATTCAAACAGGGATCATCACATAGTCATCATATCTTTTTACTTTTATGCCTTGTAACTTGAGCCACGGACAGTATGTTGTGAAGATTTTATTTATTTATTTTACATTTGTTAACCGGGAAATTCCAACTGGACTAGGTCCATTTTCAGTGGAGACCCAGGGAGAACAGCTCCACATTGGTTAACAGTTAATATTTTTATACAGAATTGTAAAACAGACAAGGTACATTATGCAACAAACAGGTATTCATACTGAAATATAAAGACAGTCAAGACACTTTTCAGCAATTAGAGGAGTTTCAGCAACAAGGATTAGGAGGTACTTTCAGTCTGAAAGAATATCAATTAGAGTTTTAGTACTGTAGACCATTACAGCCCGTAATTTGGTAGTTCATGGGTATAAGAGGGAAGGGAAGGAAAACTTAAATTTAATACATGGACATAGTCAGGTATTCATCAGATGTGATTTGAGGGAGTTTTTGAAGTGTGAAGTGGTGGAGGCAGAGGTCAGTGGAGGGGGAGGGCAATTCCAATTTCTAGCAATGGCATGGGAGTATAGTGCTTTTCCAGCAGTATTGTTTGCCTTAGTGATACACAGGAGAGATATGTCACTGGAGCAGAGAGGGCAATTTGCTGTGTAGTGAGTACGTTGTTGAGTTAGTGATGGGGTTTTTATCACGGTATTTAAGAATGTTGTAGGCTGTGACTGGCTGGTGATAAGTAGTTGTGGTAGTTCTAGCCATTATAGGTCCTTTAGATGTAGAAAGTGATGTGTTCTGAAGGTGGAGTTTTTAGCAAACTTGGCAATCGTATTGTAACATGACTCTAGTTTGTCATGGTCTATTTTTCTGATGTGGGAGAAAATTGGTGCTGCATACATTAGTGTAGACAATAGGTGAGTCTGGGCTAGGATCTACCATCAGCCAAGACTTTAGGATGTCTTCTAGATTATTCTGTGCTTTCTTAACTCCAAAGGCAATGGATACCGGAGTGCCCTGAACTCCAGAGTGGCAGAGGAATAAACCTTCCTGGCATATCTGTCCAAAGCTGAGGACTCCCTTGTCTAGGAGCAAGCTGGCAAAAGTTTACAATCATAGAGACTTGTTTTGGAATGAAGAGATCAGACAAGAGTCAGCACTGAGATAACTGGTGAAGAAATCTGTCCACTCTTCATAGTTTGTAAAGGACATCTATCATCTGTGGGGTAAAACTGACAGAATTAATGTTACAAGACAACACTTACAGCAATACTAATTACAGATCTCTACCACAAGTGTCTGGGGGAAAAGACAAAGAACAGAAGTCAGTCCACCTCAGGTTTGCTTACACAACTGTACTATGTTCATTGTACTGCTCTAGCAGCCTAGGCTATATGGGCTGATTAGCATAACTTAGAACACTTGGAAGGTGGAAGGGTCCAGGAGCCCCTGGAAAATGGTCCTAGCAAAGCCTGACCCTTTGTAAAAGTATGTACAGAGGACCCAGTTGCTACTTCTAGACTCCAACCCTTTCCAAAAAGCTATACATGAAGTCAAGGCCCTGGCAGAATAGGCCCTGACCGTGCCTGAAATAGTTATATTGTGGTGGGAATAACAAAAGGTAATAAACTGAGACAACCGCTTGGAAATAGTCTGTTTTGACAAAGGTTGTCCCCTCCTCTTACCTTACCAAGAAATTATACCACAAACCAGCACACCACAATGGAGCACGCAAGATGACAGCTGCCACAAAAACAGACTTTATTAGATCCACATTAGCACTCAAATAGACACTGCATTTTCATCCGTATTTACAAGACTTCAACAAATGCCTGTGTATTTTAATGACATTAAAATGCACAAACATTTGTTGTATATATTTTTTATTTATTTTACATTTGTATACCGGGAATGTCTAACTGAGCCGAAGCCCTTTTTCAGTAGATATATATATATATATATATATATATATATATATATATATATATATATATATATTTTCATATATTTTTATATACATCTTTTATATGTATTAAATTGTTTTAAATGTTTTTTATGATGGGTCGATTCAGTAGAGTCCAGTAACCAAATAAATATTAATGGATTAGAAGCATCAATTGGTTAGGGAATTATGGTTGTAACTATTTAAGGGTTGGGTGAAGTTTTTAGTGCATCTGATGAAGTCTTCTAAATACGGACAAAAACTCGGTGTGTATTTGAGGGTTAATGTGGATCTAATAAAGTCTGTTGTTTTTTGTGGCAGCTGTCATCTTGAGTGCTCCATTGTGGTGTACCAGTTTATGGTATCTTTACTTAGTTTTGGTGGCACATTGACTCCCTGTCTTACCAAGAAATGAACAACTTATCACAAGTTGTGAAAGATTTTGTTCAGTCAAGTGCATACCTTGGATGTCCACAGACAACTTTGGTATCAAGTATCTCTTCACTGTTGGGTTCAGGAAAGAACACAGAGCTGGAAAGTTCAACTTTAAGGATAAAAGGATTAGTTCTCAAAAAAGCCTGTATCTGTGAAAAATGAGATAAAGCTGACCCAGAGTTTGCAACACAGACACACTTCTTTCAGAGGTCAGAACAATCAGTAAAACTGTTTTACATGTTAAGAACCTCAAGTCAGCCAGATGAGATGGTTCAAATGGAAGTAGTGCTAGTTTCTCTACCACAAAATTAAGATCTGAAGGAGGGGCCACTGATTTTCTTGGAGGTCTCTTCTGCAGCACTCCCTTTCAAAAACATTTTGACATGAGGATGCATTGAAACAGGGGGATCCATTGAGAAGACATTATGAAATGGGCTGAAAAATGAACCTTGATAGAGAAGTTAGACCAAAGGAAAGTTAACTCACAAATATTGCAAAACCAGGGAAAGACCAGTCCTGAATGGATGCTAGGTATTTTGTTAGCGCCAGGTAGAAAACATTTCCATTTGCTTATGACTTTCTAGTAGCAGGTTTTCTAGCCTCCATTACTAACTACTGTGCATCCTTAGTTATTACGACCCTATCATCTAGGCAGTCAGTTAAAGTTGTTTGGAGTTGGGATGCATCAAACACTCCTGTTCTTGTGCGAGTAGATCCAGTCTGTAAAGAAGCTTGTGGTAACTGTCAGTGACCAATTCAAAACGAAGGGAGAACCACTGCTGCATGGGTCAGAGGAGAGGCACCACAATGATCTTGAGGGATTCCTTTTGAAACTTTATAAGTACCCTGGATATTAGAGGAAGGGGTGGAAACCATACAGTAACACGCCCAAGTAAAAGAAAAGGCAACTGCCTTCCAGGGCATCCTGCATGGAGTTCCGGAGCAGAATTTTGCCAGCTGATTGTTCAAAGAGGAGGAAAAAAGAACTACTTGAACACCCCTCCACAGGTGGATCCAATCCTGGAAGACTCCCTGATCTAGTTTCCCTTCATGAGGGTCTGCGTTTGCCTTGTTCAATTTGTCTGCCACACAATTTTGCTCCGATACAATGTAGGATGCCTGCAGAAAGAGGTTGCGTTGTAAAGCTATATCCCATGCTAACATGACTAGTCTGGATAGGGGGTAAGCTCTGGCTCCCTCCTGCAAGTTTATGTATCACATCACTGTGGTACTGTCTGTGACTACTTGAAGAGGCCCTAAGGACCAAAGGTGATTGAGAGAGTTTGGTGCCTTGATTAAGAGCAAGCATCCCTTTCAAGTTTATGTTTTGATCATTTTTTTGTTGTCCCAAATAACTTGCACTTTTGTCCCTCTTGATACTGCTCGCCAAGCAAACTCTGAGGCATCTGTGATGACTGACTGCTTTGGTGAAGAAGGGTAGACCTGGATTCAGGGATATCTGATGTCTTCATAAAGTGGTTTTTCTTCTCACAAATCCCAGAACTGGAATTTGAAAAGATAAAGAATTTCAGATGCTACTGTTGCGGTGTCATGAGAATCATGGATGCCATAAGATCCAAAATCCTGAGGTATTCCATTGCAGTGACCAAAGTCTGAGTGGAAAACCCCTGGAATAGATCTAAATACATATTTATTTTTTCCTGTGGAAGAAAAGCTTTGTATTGACGTGTCTAGTAAAGACTCCAGGAACGCAATCCTATGTGGAGTCAAAAAGACTTTTGAATGTTCTCTTGAAATCCCAGCCTGTGCAGAAGATATTCCTCCCAAGTGACAGATTACTGACATGTTGAAAAAACACACAGCAAAGATAAGAAAGTTGCCTAAATACAGAAAACATGGCTACCCTGTAGCCTGCACTGGACTATGACAGGAGCTAAACACTCTGTGTACAGTCTTGGAGCAGTGGATAGCCCAAAGGGTAAGGCAGAGAACTGATAGCATGGTATAATCACACAAAACCTTAATAAGAAAAGTCTGAAATAAGTAGGAAAAGAAATGCAATGATAAGCATATTTTAAATCTAAGATTACTAAAAACTCAGAAAAGGAAGAAGAGGTAACAAGTTATTAAGTGAAGCATTTTGACATTGGACACTGTCACATACTTGTTTAGGAAAGAAATTAACAGAACTGGTCTCCAGGCATTTTCTTTCTTTGACACTAAACAAATTACTGAATAAAATCATTTTCCCAACTGGGAAGGAGGAACTGCTTCTATTACCCCCTGTGAAGACATGAATTAGAGGGCAGGAAGAAACAGAAGGGTTTTGTCTGGTGGATGTGGAGGAATTCCCTGGAAAGGAGGATTTTTTTCTCACTGCCATTTGTGATGTTGGTGAATCAGCTTTAGAAGCCATTTATCAGAAATAATCTGTTGGCCAAAGAGAGAAATCTTGATTAAAACTTTCAGGGAGGGTGGCCTAATGGTTAAGGTGTTTGCCTTACAAACACAAGGTGCAGGGTTCAAGTCTCACAAGGGATAATTGACTAGGCTTAAAATGGCTCATAAGGGCAGTTAGCTTAGTACTGATCTATAAACCTATGAAGGGATAAGGGACTGCTAATGTGGGAGGAGGTGACAAGGCCCTTTATACAGTCATTCTGTCTTAGTTGACTGTTCATTGTTCTGGAGGTTCCTGCTTTCTTTATTGGAACATCTCTGCCAATGCTTTTTTAATGTTTGCTTACCAGTATTTTGCTGAGACTATTTTGCTTTTTTGCAAAAAAATGATTGAAGGAGCAGAAAATCACTTGGAAAATTTGGGGAATTAGGGCTTAAAAATACATGATGTTCCCTGAATCAACTTACCCTTCTCATTACATTTTTTTATAACCTCTGCAGCACAAGGTCCAAAAACTAAATCTCTCTCCAAAGGAGAATTTAAAATGCCATTTTTACATCTTCTAGAAGGTACTGAGAATACAAACCTCCTCAACACACTAACAGTGTGAAACAGTACTGGAGGCAGTAACTATAGTCATATACACAATGAGTAGAAACCTGAAAAATGGAAGAAACTAAGCCAAACAAAGCAGATTTTTCCCTCATAAGAAGGAACTATAGATAAAACACTCCTTGTACTTTCACAATTAGTCAGAATAAACTAATGTAAGAGCTTGATCACTTAAAATTCTAAGAACTAAAGTTGCAAAAGCATATACTGTATCCTAAAGTTATCAATAGCTTTACCATCCTTGTCTGAATAAAACAGATTTGAATTAACAAAATGTTTGTCAGCAAGCGTAGTAACTGCAACTTCCAAGACGTGAGGAACTTTGTACTACCTACCTACTTTCTTAGGTGCAGCAGGCTGGCTGCCAGGAAAACCATAGGCTGTGACAAACACATCTGCCAATGCTGACAGCAATGGGGGATGGTGAAGGTTCTAGGATTTTTGTTGTAACAACTCGCAGTACTTATTTATTTAACATTCGTTTACTGGGAAAGTCCAACTTGGAACAAAGCCAATTTTCAGCAGAGGTCAAGGGGAGAAACACTCCAGCACCTTCTGAGGGACTGAGAAATCTCAGTGATTTCATAGTGAAACCGCGGCACATTCTGGAAACAGTCTCAAGGAAAGAGAATCCTTCACATGGAGAGTCAAATACTATGCTCTCCTCAGAGTCTGAATCAGAAATCTGAAAAGAAAAACCTGCATCTGTCCCATCACATTCCTCTATAGATTCAAATTGTTCAATCTCCTCAGAAAAGAGGAATCCCTTTTTCTTTTACCAGAAACCACCTTAGAAGAAGGCCTGCACAAGACTCTGAACCAGTTCTAATAAATTACTATATCTCAAGGCACTGATGCAGCAGAAGAAAAAAGGGTACTTACATATTATCACAACCACTTTTCGGAGGTGGCATACTTTACATTGTTTTCCACAAAACTATGTCTGTTAATGGAAGAAGGGTACTGTAAGCTGTTAACCAGATTTGGGTTGCATTGGGTTGCAGATACGAACAGGAAATATGGAGAATTTGCTGTTTGCTGGTAGCACCTTGGCCGAAGTACACACAACTGCTGCTTTACAGTCGTCATTAATGTTATGAGTCATCCAACTCACCATGGTCTGAACAAGAGACGTGCCACTTTTCAAAGCCTGTGAAATGTGTTACTTACTACTCCTTACAGGCAAATGTACTTGTCAAGATTATTGCCAACCACAACTCACCCCACACACTCCTCAGTAGCTTATGTTTGGTAAGATCAGAACTAGGAATGCAGGGTTTCTGATCCAGGGTAAGAGTGTGAATGTACGCTTTCTTGCTTACAGTTAGAATGTACAAACTGTAAGTTACTGCCATGATTGCAAGTGCCGTGTGTTAATTTTTCCCCATACTTACTGTATGAAGTTTGTTACCCACTCTGACGAGTACACATTCAACAACATGTTCCACAATAAAATAACCATCATTCTTGACCGCACTGATAAGGATCAGGCATGTCGGTTGCATTATTCATGACCTGATGTCAGTAAAGGATGCTACATAGAAATAGAAATGTTCTGCTTATTCCTCTTCCAAACCCATTAACAACATCCCACAATAGCAGTTAACACTTTACAGCAACCATTTACAGTTAACAGACATACTTGAGTCAAACATGAAGATTTATCGCATGTTGCAAATGTAGTTGTGATAATACGCAAGTACCGAAAAAAGTTTAGTTTTCTATTTCTTTTTGACAGGAAGACTGGGACAAACAGGTTTATTAATGGCAACAGCAGCTTCCCCCAGTGATGGGCACAACAATCAGGCTAAACTCAAAAGATGGGTTCTTCCTTACCCAACGAGAGTAACCAAACAGCCACAGAGGACACAGCTAATCCCCTCATCCATAGTGGCTGTATTGTCAACACCAGAGGGACCTGGGGTAAAAGATACGTAGAACCAGCTTTGGCCACAGCTGAGTCACCCATCTGTGGCTGAGGCAAATTACTAGCCTGCTGTAGTGGCCAAAGGCTGTTTAACCTTTTCTTTTTGTAACTGGAATAAGGACCAACTGACTGACTGCTAGTTTTTTCCATGGTCAACCTGAAATTGGTGCTTTGTTTCATTTCCAGGAAAGATTAAGCAGGGCCATTTCCCAGGGAAGATTAAACAGGACAAGGAGGTAAAAAATATAAAGTACCTAAAAGTAACTTTCTCTCAATCAACATGCACAGTAAAAAGCACTTTACCACATTTTTCCAGCCCCAAAAAGTGAATTAAACAAATTTCTCTCAAAGAAACAGTAGGTTTAAACAGTTTTTAACAACTCCTAAATTGACAAGGACAAAAGTGCGCTCCTGTTTAAAACTGCACTTAAGTAGCATGACAGTCAAAATAAATGCGTTTTAATACACTAAAAATGCAAATAACAACAAAGTAAATGTGGAAGAGTTCCCCCCAAATGGAACTTATTTGCCCAGCAACAGAACAGCATTAGCCCACTGTTGCTCCTCGAAAGCCTGCAGAGGAGTGCTCGCTTCAGTGGCAGTAAAGATCTGAAACAGTTGGTGCCCAAACCTGTCTTTTAGTCAGCTCAGCTCGAGCTATATACAGTTTGGGAGAATAGAAGGTGTCCCGAAGATTTGGAGGCTGGGTGGCTGTTACATCCTTAGCAAGACAGGTCATTCTAGCAGTAGCTGAAACCATATGGATTACATCCTGCTAAGGATATAACAACCAGACAGTTTTGAAAGCTTCAGGGCACCTTCTGTGAAAATCAAAGCATTAGTCAGTTCTGGGCTCTAAGACCTTTTATTCCAAAAGAGAGGCGGCGGCTAAAGCATTCAGAAGGGCAGTGCTAGGAAAATACTAAATGTCCACACCCTGGCAGAAGAAAAAAAAAAAAAATAAGGGGGATGGAACAGCTAATGCGACAGCAATTATTCAATCATCTCCTCTTATAGTAAGTTTGATTAAACAACTGCACTACAGGTTCATAGGCGAGTACTGGGCTATCTGCCCAAGAACATCTATAAGCCTAGCCAAAATGTGTTGGCTTTCACCACTCCCTTAGATTAGTTCCCTGTACCTCAGTCCAGCAGAGCCATTAGTTCCATGTGCCTCTGTCCAGCAGAACCATTGCAGTGATCCCCGGGGTAAATTTTCTGTTTCCCATCCACGCGTCAAGGTTTCTCTTGAAGAGTGTTAGTCAGGGGCTCTGCCTAATGTAGATTGGAATCCTGTTCCAAAGCATGGGGAGTCTGGGACAGGAATCTATCCCTCCACCACGTCCTATTTATCGTTGTGGTGAGGTTTAGATCCCTAGAGCATGTGGCTCTTGGGGATTTGTTTTTTTTTTTTGTTTAGGGTGAGCATGTCCATCAATTCTTGGTTAGACATGGCCTTGTATGTCAGGCAGAGATCACCTCTGAGTAAGCGGTATGCAACTGAGTACAGCTGGAGTTTCTTCAGTCGGGCTGCATAAACCATCTGTTTGAGGCCATTAATCCTCTTGGTGAGGTACTTCTGTGGTCTTTCCAGCTGTTGCAAGTGTCTTGTAAGGTACATCCCAAATGAGGCATTGTACTCTACGATGTGTCTGATGAGTAGAGGGGCACAATAACCTCTCTTGTTCTAGATGCGAACCCTTTTGTGATTAGGTGGGTCACATAGAAGGATTTTCTAACCACCTTGGCAATATGATTATCAAAGGAGAGATTACCATTTACTTCTGTCCCCAGATCCCTTATAACATTTTCTGTAATTAGGTGACTACCACGTATGTGGTAGTTCATGGGTACTTGTTTTTTTCCAAAGGGGATGACGATGCACTTAGCATTTAGCTTGAAGCCATGATTTTGACACCAGGTATCAGTCTCAGTGAGACCCTTCTGGAGGTAGTCTGTATCGGCTGGAGTGTCAACCCAGTTTACAGTAGTCTGAAAACTTGGTCAGCCATAGTCCTCCTGTGCTTGCCTGTAAATCTGAAAAGTATATAATGAACAGGAGGGGTCCTAGGACTGAGCCCAGGGGGACACCCCTTGTAACTAGTTTAGAGTCGGACCTAGAGCCTGCAACTCTCACCGTGTGGGTTCTATCCGTGAGCCAACTGGCAACCCATCTCGTGACGTAGGGGTTTATGTTCGGGCTGGTGAGCTTGTCTATAATACAAGTAGATTTAAATAAAACCAATTTAATACAAATTAAATACAAAAAACAGGTTAAGCGCTTTTCATCCCACCTAGTTGTGGGACTTCTTCAGACAAGAAACACACACACAACTGCAATATGTATCCTAGGGCCATGGTGCCGGGAATACAAACACCTCAGCTGATAAATTACATATATATCATTGGATGATTTAAAATGGTATAACCATTAAAAAGCTTTAAAAACATTTTAAATTGTTGATTAAATCATGTATAATGAAACTTCAACTATCCTACAAATCTCTGGATTTTGAGTGCTTAATCCATGATTTTAAATGTTTTTAAAGCTTTTTAATGGTTATACCATTTTAAATCATCCAATGATATATATGTAATTTATCAGCTGAGGTGTTTGTATTCCCTGCACCAAGGCCCTAGGATACTTATTGCAGTTGTGTGTGTTTCTTGTCTGAAGAAGTTCCACAATTAGGTGGGACGAAAAGCGCTTAACCTGTTATTTCTATTTAATTCGTATTAAACTGGTTTTATTTAAACCTACTTGTACTATTTCGTGCTTTTGGTGAATGGTACCTTGCAGGTACCAGTTACTTGTTTGAGTAGTTTCCTAGTTTGACTGTTTTATGAGCTTGTCTATAATACCAAAATGGGGAATGGTGTCAAAAGCCTTTGCGAGGTCTAGGTAGGCTGTGCGGACCTCCTTTCCCTCGTCTAAAGCCTTGGTAACTCTCTCAAAGAAGTCCACCAGGTTTAGGAGGCATGATCTGCTCTTAACAAAGCCAAATTGGGTAGGGTCCAATATCTGAAGGTTCCCAATGTCTCTGTTAATGAATTCAATGATGATGCGCTCCATAGCCTTGCAGACCAGGCTTATTGGGCAATAGTTCCCGGGGTCCGTTGTGGCTCCACCTTTGTGGAGAGGGATAACTGTTGCTGTGCGCCACTCTATGGGTACGTAAGCCTGTAGAGAGGTTGGGTTTGAACAGCGTGTTTAGGTGAGGGGTTGGTTCATTTTGGAGCTCATGTAAGACACAGCCTGGACACTGTCTGGTCCCACTGAAGCTGTATTTTTGGCTTTGGATAGGGCTGTTTTAACCTGTGTGTCAGTGATTGCCGGGGCTCTACATTCTTCTGGTATGGTTATGAGCCCTTTAGGGGTGAGAGAGGGGTGAAGTTTGCACTAAACCTGTCTGCCAGAATGTTGGCAATATCAGTTGGTTCAGTGTATTTTGTGCCATTCTGCACTAACTCAGAGCAGATCTGAGAGTTTCCACTTAGGTTCTTGACATAGCTAAAGAAAGCTTTGTTATCATCTTTGGAGTCCTTGACAATTTTTCTTTCGAAGCTAGCCTTGGATGATTTTATGAGGGATCATAGTTTCTTGCTGATACTGATCAGGGATGTCTTTTCTTCTTAGGATTTTTCTCTTTTCTGTACTAGTTTCCACCTTCTATTGTATAGCTTGTTTATGGCAGGGGTCCACCAGACTGGTTTCCTTTTCTTGGAGGAGTAAGTCTTGGTTTTGCTTGGGATAGCACGATCCATGCATTCTTGCAGGTGCTCACAGACTGCCTTTGTAAGGGATTCAGCAGTTAGGACAGCGTTGTCCTTTATCATGGGGGCTGTGAACCTTTCCACCTCAGTCTTAAGTAACGTGAAGTTTGCTTTTAAAAAGTTTTTCACGGTGGTTTCCTTGACTGGGGGTGGGGGTGGAATGTGGATATCCAGAGTGATTTGTCTATGGTCTGATCTAACCAGTGAGGGTTTGACCTCCGGTGTAGAACACTGGTCGCCCATGTTGGTGATGACCAGGTCCAATATGTCATCACCTCTGGTGGGGGTGCTGACCAGCTGATCCAGGGCGTTTGAATTTATAAATTCTAGAAAGTGTTAGGCAAGGGAGTTAGTACTTGAGTAGTTCTCCCAGTTAATGTTTGGGTAATTGAAATCACTCAATACTAGGGCATTTGGTAGGACCTTCATATTTTCCAGTGTTTCCAGAAACGCGGAATGGGGGTCCTGGGTAATGGTGAGTGATCTGTAGCAAGCTACAATTTGAATTGCAGTTTTGTCCGTTGTTAGTTGCACATGGATGATCTCTGAGGCATTGTGCTGTGCCACTAACCTGGAGGTATGGGTATCCTTGATGAATATGGATACACCCCCACCTTTTGTGTTTCGGTCCGGGTTCTGTGGTCAAAAAGTATGGTACGAGTTATAGCCTGGTAATGCTGGGGTGCTCTCTGGAGCCTTAAACCAGGTTTCTGTTACTGCACAGATATCAATGTTCTCCACACTGAGAAGTGCCTCGAGTGCATGCATTTTGAGGTTTAGACTTCTGGCATTGAGTAGCATTGCCCTCAGTTTTTGGTTACTTGTGCTATTTATGGTGGTGGGCTTGTCTTTTGACCCTTGCCTAAAAAAGGCACTATGTGGGCAGCAAAAGCCTTGGCCAGTATTCAAAAGCCTAAGGGTGACAGGTGCAAGCCATCTCTTGCGAAGCAACCTGGCTTATCGAGCATGTCATTCCAGGTGGACAGATACTGGATCCCCTTTGAATGACACTAGAAACTTAGCCAATTGTTGAAACTCATCATTTTTTCTTTATACTGTGGCATCATTCCTGGTGAGGGCAGGATGCTGGTCAGGGTCATACCGGCATGGGATACATGATTAGAGAGATCTTCCATGTCTCTTTTCATGTAGTCCAGGGAGGTAAGTCTCAGGTCATTCACACCAACATGGACAATGACAGAGTCGTATTTGTACTTGTTCTGGAGTGACCTGAGAGCTTGTGTTATGTGGCGGATCCTGGCACCCGACAGGCAGCTATTAGGGTTGCCACCTTTTCAAATGGCCAAAGTGGGACATTTTTGGTACAAACATCAGATTTTACAGGCCGACATACCCACGGTCAGTACAAAGGGTAGAACTTAACTTTTTTGCCTAAATAAAAGCTTATTCTTGTAGCATTTCAGTTGGTTATTCTGTTTCTTATAACATTTAGGTATTTTAGATGCAGAATAACTGTTTTATGCAACTATTACATAAAATATAGGGCATAATTTTCTCCTAAAATCTCAGGGCATTTGCCATTTTTACAATTTTTTGTCATGATACAATTACCCAAAGTGGGACAGGTGGTAACCCTAGCAGCTAACTGTAACCTTCTCCTTGTCCAGCCTAGTTAGAGGGACATTAGTGTGCCTGACTATAGAGTTGCCTATTACTAGTGTGTTGGGTATGTTATTTTGCCTTAAGAGCTGTGATTGTGTGGCACACTATGTGAAGTATGTATTTCATGGTTTGTGACAGGGTGTAGAGGCTGCTTGGGTGTCTGCTTTGGAGGTCTCTGTTGCTTTTGCAGATTTTTATTTAGAGCCTCCAAGTATGTTTTCGTGTATTTGTGTGTGTTATTTGCCAGTGTTGGTTTAGTATGTCTATGTCAGACTGGTGGTGTGCTGCAAGTATTTTCCTTCTCCTCTTGACTGTTAGTTCTAGTCTTGGGTTGAGAGAGCTTTGCCTCCAGTTTGGCAGTATAATTGCATCTCTCGCATATATTAGTGTTTGGTGGTAGGAGGAGAGAGTTGTCTGTGTACATGTGGCAGTTGTAACATTGCCTCATAATGCCCAGATTCACCAGTTGGACTGGAGAGTACACCGGAAACTGCCCTTTGGACATGCCCGAATAGGTAAAGTGAGCTGTTTTACTGATTAGCTGGTAGGAATGAATAGAGAGCCTTGTCCTTCTGGACAGTATAGGAGGTCTAGTGCTAGGGTTAATTAGTGCTTGCTATGAGTTTTGAGCAAGTGCTGGGCTGTGAAATGAATGGTTTGAGTGCTTAAGTTAAAAATTTGTCTAGTTCCAAGGGAAAAACTGAAGGGTAAACTTCGTGGAGCTGGGAATAATTTAACCCTAGCTAACCGGCACTGCCCGGTGCGCAAAACCGCGCAAATGTGTTTTTTATAGCAGGGAAATGAAAGAGAGAGAAATTAGCCCACAATGGCCAATAAACTAACAACTTCTGGGCTACAGCAAACAAGGCGCACAAATTTCAGAAAGAAACAAATTCCCAGCTCAGAAGGGCAGAATCTAGCCTCTCCTCGCACAAGAGTGCAGACTACAAACCTTCTTAATGTAAAATAACGGGCCTGAAGCCCAAGTGCTTAAACCAGAACTAATGCTCTTTTAGAATAACAGACACTGAGCCTTGAATCAGCAATTCCCAACTTAGAAGGATGTAAGCTACCTGTCCCCCTGCCACAACAATGCAGTCCACAAACCTTCTTAATGTAAGACAACTGGTCTGAAGCCCAACTGCTTAAACCAAAAGGCTTAGAATTAGAAGTTATGTACCTACCATAACGTTCCATGTTAGTTGTCTTCTCTCGCCTTCTTTCTTGCTGGATGGGTTCGGAGCCAATCCCCAGCTCTGACTCGGCACTTGCTAAGCTCGAGAGCTAATTTTACCAGCTCGAGGCAACCCTATATCCCATGATGCAAAGCGGAGATTACTCAGATCTCGTTTGGTAGCTAAAGAAATAGCAGTATTTTCTTCCAACTTAAGAGGAGGAAGAAAATAAGGATACTAAATAACATCATAACCCTCTAGAAAGGATCAACATAATCTAGTGACACTAGGAGTTGAACAGCTAGAAAAAGGTAATAACCTCTTAATAGAAGATGTATAATCTTCCCGGTCTAACCAGGCTAGGGGGATGGAGGGCGGGATGCAAGAAAGAAGGCGAGAGAAGACAACTAACATGGAGCGTTATGGTAGGTACATAACTTCTAAATGTTAAGTTGACAATCTCGCCTTCATTCTTGCTGGATGGGACCGTCCCTAGCACCTCTATCCTGTGTGGCTCAATGGAACAGACTCTTGAGAACGGTGGAACCAAAATTTGCTCTGTCTCTGGAGACCAAATCTAATTTGTAATGTGAAACAAAGGTATGAGGAGAGGCCCATGTGGCTGCTGCACAAATAGTGTCTATTGGAAGTCTAGCTTGAAAAGCTGTAGATGTAGCTAGAGCTCTGGTAGAATGGGCTTTTGGGTTAGAAACCAACTCTTTGCCTCTGAGCTGATAAATGTAAGTGATCACAGAAGACAGCCACCTAGATAAAGTTACCTTAGAAACTGGAAGGCCTTTCCTGTTCTCTGCATAGGATAGAAATAGTTGATCAGATTTCCTAAAAATTTTTGTCTTATCCAGATAATATCTGAGCTGGCGGTGAACATCGAGATAATGTAACTTTTGTTCAGCTCTATCAGAATAATTCTGGAAAAATACTGGAAGATCAATGGACTGATTTAGGTTAGTCTGTGATGCCACCTTTTGTAAGAAAGACGGATTAGTTCTTAAGGATACCCTGTCTTTGTGGAATATTAGATAGGGAGGGCGAACACAGAGAGCATGAAGCTCAGATACTCTTCTGGCAGATGTAATGGCAACTAGAAAAAGTGTCTTCCAAGAAAGCAATTTCAAAGAACAGGCAGCTGCAGGTTCGAACGGGGGAAGAATCAAGGATGTTAAAATTAAATTTAGATCCCACTGTGGTGGGGGGTCTCTAATTGGAGGTTTCAATAAAAAGATACCTCGAAGGAATGCCTTGCAAAGTTTATGTGACATAATGTTGTGGTCCAAAAAACTTATATGAAAATTTGAAATGGCTGCCAGTTGAACTTTCACTGTGGAAGAAGAGGATCCTGAATTAAAAATGTCAGCTAGGAAGTCCAATACCGAATGAATTGCAGCAGTATAGGGGTCTATGTTCCTAGCTTTTGCCCAGAAAGAGAAACGTCGCCATTTACTAGTGTAGATCTTTCTGGTAGAAAATTTTAGGGAAGCTACTATGATATCCCGTACGGGATTAGAAATCATAGGAAGCCTGGTTAAGGATGGAAGTGGAGCAACCAAGCAGTGAGGTTGAGAGAAGGTATGGATTGGTGCAGTTGACCAGACTGGTGGGTCAGAAGATCTGGAACCAGGTCCAGATGCCATAGCTATACCAAGAGGTAATGATGTAGGAACGGAAACCATATCTGTCGAGGCCAATAAGGGGCAATGAGAATCAACTTGGCTCTCAAGGCGGTTGCTTTCTGAATTAGCTGAGGTATCAGCGGAAAAGGAGGAAAAGCATAAAGAAGTCCCCGGGGCCAATCTTGGGTTAGAGCGTCCCTGGGGGGATGGCCTGGAAGGGGGAAGAGAGAGAAGTCGTCTGGGCATTTGCTGTTTTGAGGTGTAGCGAAAAGGTCGCAGCAAGGAAGGCCCCACTTCTGAAAAATCTCTTCCGTCACTGACTGTTTGAGAGACCACTCGTGAGGCATAAGAATAGCTCTGCTCAATCTGTCCGCTATGATGTTGGATTTCCCGGGGATGTGCGTTGCTATCAGAAACCGGTGAGAAGAGATTGCCCATTGCCAAAGTCTGAGAGCCTCTTGACACAGTGGATAGGACTTGGTTCCGCCCTGTTTGTTTATATACCACACTACGGACATATTGTCCGTTTGGACTGCAATAGTTCCCAGGGGAAGAGAGTCGTTGAGGGCTTGCAATGTTAAAAGCACTGCTCTCATCTCCAGAACATTTATGTGCAGATGGTACTCAAAAGGTTGCCAAGTGCCATGGACCATTCTGCCCTGATAATGCCCCCCCCCCACGCGATCAGGGAGGCATCCGATGTAACAGTGGCAACCAGGGCAAGAGGAACAAATGGTCTGCCTTGATGGATTTGAGGGGACGATATCCACCAAGTCAGATGTCTTTTGCAAGTTGGAGTTACTATGATCTCGTGACACATGGGAAGTTGTTGAAAAGACCATTGGGTGAATAGCATCCATTGTAGAAGCCGTATGTAAAAGCGGGCGAGGGGAAGAAGTGTTATGGCGGCCGCCATAAGACCCAGTACTTTCAGAGCAAATCTGGCCTGAATTTTGTTGCTGAATAGAATCACTTGGATGTGTCTTTGAATGTCCAAGATCCTTTGGTCTGTCAACCTTGCTGAAAGTTGTACGGTGTCCAATCTTGCGCCTATAAAAGTAATACATTGACAAGGCGACAAGGCAGATTTTTCGAAATTTATAGAAATTCCTAGCCCTCTGCAAGTGTGAATGGTGTCATTTCTGGCTTGGAGAAGCTGATGCCTGGTGGTGGCAGTGAGGAGCCAGTCGTCTAGATATGGAAACACCTGGAATCCTTGACGTCTCAGGTGAGCCGTAACCACTGCCATGCATTTGGTGAACACTCTGGGGGCTGTAGTGAGTCCAAAGGGCAGGGCTCTGAATTGGAAGTGACTGGTCCCCAGCCGGAAGCGGAGAAATCTTCTGGAGCGTCTGTGAATTTTTATGTGATAGTACGCATCCTGAAGATCTATCGAGCACATCCAATTGTCCTTGCCCACAAAGGGCAGAATGGACTGAAGCGTGACCATCCGGAATCTTGATTTCTTTACAAACTTGTTGAGTTTGCTCAGATCTAATATTGGTCTCCAGTCCCCTGTCTTTTTTGGAACTAAAAAGAACCTTGAGTAGATTCCGGATCCTATTTGGTCTGCTGGGACTGGCTGGATGGCTCCTTTTACTAGCAATTTTGATATTTCTAGTACTGCTAGTTCCCTTAGACCGGGTGGAACGTCTGGAAGGGTTCCCTTTTGTTGAATTGGGGTTTAAATAAAGGGAATTTTGTAACCCTCAGATATAATTGACTGTACCCATTTGTCTTGAGAAAGGGAAAGCCAGGCTATTGGGTACAGCGATAATTTTCCCCCGACTGCCTCCGAAGGCGGACAATCGGGCAACATCTCAGGGATGCTGGAAGGGTTTGTCAGAAAGAGGCTCTCTGCTACCCTGATTCTGTGGACCACCTCTGCCCCTAGGGCGGCGTCTATTATTGTTACCCGCTCTGCCTCTGGAGGTAAACTGACTTTGTGCGTCAGGCGTGACTCCTTGAGATTTGCGGAACCACATTTTCCCTCCCTTCTGTCCTTTGGGATAAGGTCTAGAAGGGGTGGAGAAATGGACTCCTACGGCAGAAAGAGTCTTGCCATCTTGTTCGCATCTAGTCAAAGTGTCTTTCACTTGAGGACTGAACAAGGTCGAGCCATCAAAGGGGGAGTTTGTGAAAGACGCCTTGAAGGGGTCTGCAAAATTACAAAGCCGCATCCAGGACTGACGCCTTAAAGCCACTCCTGTGCCTGCGGCCCTACTCGCTCCATCGGCTGCATAAGAAATGAGCCGCATGGAGGAGTTAGCAATGGAGTTAAGGATTCCTAGCTGTGAGCTAATCTTATCCTGAGACCCAGCAGCTGACGGATCCTGTAAAACGTCTCCCAACTCTTTAAGAACATCTCTTTGAAGGCGGGTGAAGTGGCATAAGTAGTTCAGCGATCTCATGGCAAAAGTCGCTGAAGAAAAACATCCGCTTACCGTACCTGTCCATAGTCCTAGAATCCTTATTAGGAGGATGGACAGGTACTGAAGGATCAGCTAATTCCTTCTTGGTGGCAGGAGCCACCACCATGGCATCAACTGGGACACCCTTTGTTAAATATTGTCTATCTTGTGGGGCAGTAATAAATTTTGAAGGTCTCCTAGGGATAGGTTCCACCGAATCTGGAGCCATCCACGCCTTCCGAGCCACTACCTCCATGAGAGGGTCGAAAGGCTGAGACACCCAGGAGGTGGAGGGTCGAGATCCGAATGTCTCCAGGTATACTGACTCGTCCTCGGAGGGATTAAGGGAGGGCCAGTTCCCCCTCTGTTTAAGGATTTCAAGGATGTCTGAAAATGAGACATCCTCAGAGGAGGGACCTTGGGGATCCCTCCGACTCATCCAAGTCAGTATCTGATGTAGTAGACTCAGGGGAGTCTAAATGTTTCCTCTTACATGTCCTCTTACGCGGGGGTTCTCCTGACGGATCAGGAGAAGCCTCGGAAGAGGAAGATATTCCCAATGGGGAAAGCTGAGGCACTGGATCTCTGGGTCCGGGAGCAAGAGAGTGGGAAGAGACGTCAGCAGGCACTATAGTGGGAGGAGCTGATGGAACTGTCCGTTGACTAAGCCCAGGGGCTAGTACACTCCTCATCACCTCGAAGGCTCCCCCGTCAGAGAGACCAGAAAGTTCCCGCTCCGAAGAGATAGGAACCCCAGGCCTCACCGAGAGGGAAGGCTCCGAGGCAGATGTCGGGGCCGAGCTCACCAATGCCGAAGCTCCGAGAGGGAGAATGGGGTCGGACAAGGGTCCGATGCCACTCGCCCCCTCGGAGCCGACGAGAGAGACTAGACGCCCGGATCCCTCCAATGAAGGTCTCAAGGAGGAAATCGGAGCCGAGGACGATAGAGACGAAAGGGGTGGTATCGGCTCCAAAGTCACAACGGTACCTGTTCTGAGGAGCTCCGACTCCGAGCTCTGTAAGAGAGTCGAAGGAGGAATGTTCGGTGGATGTGATATAGCTACCGTCTGTTGAGATGGGCTATGGAGTATTTGGGCCAATGCCTGAGACTTTAATAGTCTACTCACCACTCTCTCAAGGTCGTGATCAGATAGCCTGGATGACCGAGAAGATCGGCTCTGATGGCTCCGCTCCGAGAGCAAGGGTGATCTCGGAGCCGAATGTATAGATTCCACTGAAGGGGATCGAGATCTCTCTTTTGAGATCAATGGAGCCATCGGAGCCGAAGATACATCGGCTCCAGCCGGAGCCAACACTGAGTGTCTGGATTTGACAGTATCGGCGCCGGATGGAGCCGATACTGAGACTGGTATGGAAAGATCGTCTCCGGCCGGAGCAGATCTCGAGCCTGGTGAGGAAGAACCTGAAGCCGACGGCTTGGAAGCCTGAGCCAAAGGCTTAACAGGTTTCGAGGGCTTCCCCGGCGCCGACTTAGTCGGGGAGCTCTCTGGCTTTAATAAGCCCCTTAATATGAGCTTATTTTTTCGTTCCTGCAGGACTCTTGGGCTGAAAGCATGACAGATAGCACAAGAGTCCTGCAGGTGTGAAGGTCCCAGGCAATAAACACAAGAAGTGTGACCATCTGTCAGAGACATCTTCTGACAATACGAGTCACACTTCTTGAAGCCTGAGACCTTAGTGTCCTTCGACATAACTGTGTCGATGAAATACCAGTAACACACTCACACACAGAAACACTCAGTCCAACAAATTAAATTAAATTAAACAGGGATAACACACAGTCACACACAAACAATCCCTGACAGGAAAAAATTTAGGGAGGGGAAGGCCTACGGCCTAACTAGGGACAAGGGAATATTTACTCAAAAAGAAGGGAACACTGACGGGAATAGGGCTAAAGTAAGTCGATAATTAACAAAATACAATATATATATATATATATAAAGTTAAAGGGGGGTAGACGAAAAGTCTCTAAAAAGTTCACTTACCTAGAGCTGGTAAAAGAAGGCACCTCATTAGCGAAGCGGCAAACGAGATCTGAGTAATCTCCGCCTTGCATCATGGGATATAGGGTTGCCTCGAGCTGGTAAAATTAGCTCTCGAGCTTAGCAAGTGCGGAGTCGGAGTCGAGGATCGGCTCCGAACCCGTCCAGCAAGAATGAAGGCGAGATTGACAACTTAACATCAAGAAGTTATGTACTCACCATAACGTTCGATGTATGTAGTCCATCTCGCCTCACATTCTTACCTGTGGGTTCAGAGCCGAACCTTGGCTCCGACTCGGCCATACTCTAGCTCGAAGTCTTTCAATTGGCTGAGGTAAGAGGTATCCCATGCTGCACTGCTCCCTTTCCCCAGATCTTGTTAGCTGCAAGCTCAATCACTCACCTTCCATACACAACACATAGAGAAGGAAAATCATCCCAATAATAAAAGGAGTGCTGAAACCAGGCCTAACATCTAGGTCCTCCAGGAGGGGGAAGGCGGGGGGGGGGGGGGTAAGAATGTGAGGCGACATGGACTACATACATCAAACGTTATGGTGAGTACATAACTTCTTGATGTTATGTAGTCCAATCTCGCCTACATTCTTACCCGTGGGACAGCGTCCCCAGCACCTGAATCCTGGGAGGCTCAGTGGAAAATACTCCTGAGCACTGTGGAACCAAAGGAAGATCTGCCTCTGGATATCAAATCCAATTTGTAGTGAGTAATAAAGGTGTGAGGAGATGCCCATGTAGCCGCAGCACAAATCTCATCCATAGATATCCTGGCCGGAAATGCTGTAGAGGTAGACATCGATCGGGTAGAATGAGCCTTCACTCGAAATGGTAGCTCCTTACCACCTGAGGCATAAATGAAGGAAATACAACTAGAGATACATCTAGACAAGATCACTTTGGAAACAGGAGACCCAATCCTATTGTCTGAAAATGAGACAAATAGCTGATCCGATTTTCTAAGATCCTTCGTTCTACGCAAATAAAAACAGAACTGTCTATGAACATCCAGCTGGTGAAATTTTAATTCTGCCTTATTAGAAAACTGGAAAAAATACAGGCAGTTCAATGGATTGGTTGAGATTAATAACCGAAGCCCCCTTCGGCATAAAAGAAGGGTTTGGTCTGAGAGAAACCCTGTCCTTGTGAAATATCAAGTAAGGCGGTCTGATTGACAAAGCTTGGAGCACAGAGACGCGTCTAGCTGAAGTGATGGCTACCAAAAAGATTGTCTTCCAAGTCAAATATTTCAATTCACAAGTAGCTGCAGGCTCAAAGGGGAAGGTCGTGAGACACTGTAGCACAAAATTTAGGTCCCAAGGCATGACCGGGTCAAAGACTGGAGGGCGAAGCAGCATAGTGCCCTTCAAGAATGCTTTACAAAGTCTATGTGCTAATTAGACTGGGTTCATTAGCGACATGAAAAGTGGAAATAGCCGCCAACTGGACTTTAATGGTTGCGGCTGCTGATCCCTGATTGAAAAGCATGGAGAGAAATTCCAGAACTGAAGAAATTGGAGTTGTATAAGGATCAATTTGTCTTGCATGAGCCCAGATGGAGAATCTTTTCCATTTACTGGAATAGATCTATCTGGTTGGGCTTATGGGAAGAAGACAGAATATGAACCACTTCCGGAGAAAAATAATGAAGCCTGACTAGTGATGGAACTGGAGTAGCCAGGCTGTCAACCGGAAGGTCTTAAAAGAGGGATGGAACTGCCCTGACATACGAGTCAGTAGATCTGGCTGTGGGTCCAGAATCCAGGGGTCATCCATGAGATAGGGATGGGAAAGGGGAAACAAATTTGACGAGGCCAGTGTGGAGCAATCAGAATCATTCTGCTTTCCAAGGATTGCGCTTTCTGAATAACTTTTGTCAGCAGAGGAACCGGCGGGAAGGCATAAAGTAGACCGGAGGGCCAATCGTGAACTAGAGCGTCCCTGGGGTGACTCCCCCTTAGGGGGGATAAGGGTGAAGTAGCTGCTGCACTTGGTATTGAGGAGACTGGCAAATAGGTCGCAGCAAGGTTGCAGAAAATCTGCTCTGCAACATGACTGTTCAGGGACCACTCATGAGGCATCAGAATAGCTCTGCTCAACCTGTCGGCAATCACATTGGACTTCCCCGGAATGTGCATTGCTGCAAGAAAACATTGGGAAGACACTGCCACACTCGAATGGCCTCTCTGCAAAGGGGGTTTGACTTGGTTCCTCCACGTTTGTTCAGATACCATACCACTGACATATTGTCTGAGTGGATCGCAATTGTCCTGAGAGGAAGAAAGCTCTGAAGTGCTTGCAACGCTAATAGCACTGCTCTCATCTCTACGATATTGATATGCAAATGTATCTCGTGTTCTTGCCACTTGCCTTGAACTGTCCTGCCGAGATAATGCCCCCCCCACCCAATCTGGGAGGCATCCGTGATCACTGTGGCAACAGGAGGGGGTGGGACGAAGGGCTTTCCCGCACTGAGGTTGCTGGTGTGAAGCCACCAGCGTAGATCTTGCTTGCACTTGTCTGTGATCATTTTAAGATGAGAAAGTGGAAGATGTTGTAGAAACCCCTGGGTGAAGAGCAGCCACTGAAGGAGCCTCATGTGTAGCCTTGCAAGAGGAACCAGCATAATTGTTGCAGTCATCGTCCCTACCAATTTGAGAACTGTTTTTGCCTTTACTTTTTTCAGTGGGAGCAACGCGTATACATGTTGTTGCAAACCCTGAATCCTTTCTTGTGTTAAAAACGCCCACATGAGCACGGTGTCTAACTCAGCACCTATAAAGGTGACACGCTGCAAGAGCAACAAAGCAGACTTTTCCCAGTTTAGAGTGATACCCAATTGTTGACACAGCTTGATGGTGGCATCTCTGGTCTGTAGTAGCAGATGCCTGGTGGTGGCAGAAAGCAGCCAGTCGTCCAGGTATGGAAACACTTGGAATCCCCGATGTCTCAAGTGAGCCGTCACCACTGGCATACATTTGGTGAACACCTTGGGGGCTGTGGTGTGACCAAAGGGCAGGGCATGAAACTGAAAATGACTGACTCCCAGCCGGCAGCGTAGATGACTTCTGGATGCCCTGTCCATCTTTATACGGTAGTAAGCATCCTTGAAGTCGATGGAGCACATCCACACTTCTTTTCCCAACAATGGGAGAATAGATTGCAATGTGACCATTCGGAACTTGGACTTCTTCACGTGGAGGTTCAAGCGGCTGAGATCTAAGATGGGTCTCAGGTCCCCTGTTCTTTTCGGCACCAAAATGAATCTGGAGTAAGTCCCTAATCTGATCTGGTCTGAGGGGACATGCTGGATGGCTCCTTTTTCTAGCAGCTTTAGAGCTTATGAAGCTGCGGAATCCCTTTGATTGAGTGGAACATCTGGGATTCTTTTGATTGCGGGGGAGGAGAAGAGAAGGGAATGTGATATCCTCCAGAAACTATTTTTAATACCCACTGGTCCTGGGTGATGTGCTGCCAGGCTTCTGGGTATAGTGAAATGTGACCCTTGAATGGCTCCGGAGATGCGCAGTTGGGCCTCCCATCAGGAGCGCTGGTAGGGAGAACCACGAAAGGAGTCGCGGTCTCCCTAGTTACGCAGGCCTCCTTTACCTCTAGGGCAGTGTTTACCTGAGTTACCACCCTCTCCCCTGCCTCTGGAGGGGGAATCACTTTGTGCGTCATGAAAAAACCTCTGAGATTTCTTGAACCACATTTTCCTACTCTTCTGGCCCTTGGGATAAGGTCTAGAAGGCATGGAAAAATTGACTCCCACAGCAGACAGATTTTTTCCCTCTTGCTCGCGCCTAGTCAGAGTGTCCTTCACCTTGGTTCCGAACAACGATGAACCATCAAATGGGGCATTAGTGAACGTAGACTTGAAGACCTCCGCAAAATTACAGAGGTGCATCCAAGAGTGCCTCCTGAGAGTAACTCCGGACCTCGCTGCCCTACTCGCTTCTTCGGCTGCGTAAGAGATCAGCCTCATGGAGGAGTTAGCAATAGAATTTAGGGTAGACATCTGAGGGTTGACTTTCTGAGTCACTGTGTCAGAAATGTTACCCTGCAGAGAACCTCCAAGCTCTTTCAGAAGATCTCTTTGGAGCCGTGTAAAGTGTGACAAATAATTCAGCGACCTCAGAGTAAAGGCCGCTGAAGAAAACATATGCTTCCCATACCGGTTCATGGTCCTAGACCCCTTGTTAGGGGGATGGACGGTAGATGAAGTCTCAGCCAGTTCCTTCTTGGTGGCCGCTGCCACCACCATGGCATCTACTGATGCACCCTTCATGAGAAACTCTTTGTCAGCAGAGGCGGACAGAAATTTGCTGGGTCTCCTGGGGACTGGTTCCACAGTGTCAAGGGTTTCCCACGCCCTTTGACAAACCAGATCCAGGAGTTTGTCGAAGGGGGGAGAAACCCAGGAGGTGGAGGGTTGAGCCCCAAAGGCCTTCAGGAACACAGGCTCCTACTTTGAGGAGGGTTTTGATGGCCAGTCGCCTCTCTGCTTCAAGATCTCTAGGATATCAGCGAAAGAGATATCCTCAGAGGACGACTTGGGGGACACCCCCCTGATTCCTCGAGATTGGTGTCCGACGTGAGAGACTCTTCCTGGGAGTCTATGTGCTTTGTCTTGCACGTTCTTTTTCTGGGTGGCTCCTCAGGCATAAACTCTGGGGGGCCCTCAGAAAGTTGGGGACTACTCATGGAGGTATCCTGAGGCCTTGAGTCTCCGCTGTCAAAGGATACGGGGTGATCAGAGACTGATACCGGAGCTGGAGGGGTTAGAGTGTCAGTGCTGTATGATGCAGCTGAGGACCTGGCCAGCATGCCATACATGACCTCGAAAGCTATTCCCCCCAGCTCCGAAGATGGACCAACAGTGGAAGTCATCGGAGCAGAAGGGACAAGGTCTGAAGCCAAAGCAGGGGTCAGGCTCACCCGAGCTGAAGCACCAAGAGGGAGGCTAGGAGCCGAAGAACATCCCAAGACTCCCCCCTCGAGTCCGACCGAGGAACCATGAGTCCTGGACCCCGTGGACACAGCCGATGGGGTCGGAGCTGAGATCAGAGCAGATCAGCCAGGATGGGTTACCAGAGCCGACCTAGAAGCATCAGACGGCACTGACAACTCTGGCTCCGAAGGCTGAGATTTGCTCGGAGGAAGATCTATCGACGATGGATGGGTGACGGGTTCCGGAGCCGAGTGGGCTGGAGCCGAAAGCAATTTAGCCAGCACCGGTGATTGGAGCAGTCTCTGCACCACTCTATCCACATCCACATCAGAGAGAGTCCTGGAGGACCTAGAGGATAAGGTAGGAGATCTAGACCTCCTCTCAGAAGGAGACCTGTGAGGAAGAGAAACCAGTCTAAAAACTGGAGACCGGCTCCGAACAAGTATCTCCGTCACCAGCACCGAGAGGCTGGGAGCCGATGTAAGTTCTGTCGATTCCTCAACTTCCTTCGGCACTGAAGACAAAGGAGCTGAGGATGCCACCGCAGACTTAGTAACTTTCTCCGGAGGCTCCGATAAGACTGACGGAGCAGGAGAGCGTTTTTTTTGCTTTGGAGATTTTGTCTCTTTTAGAGGGAGAGGACTTAGCACTAGAAGACCTCTCCAGATCTTCTTCGAGAGAGGGTTTCAGTAATCCTTTCAGAACTAGTTTGTTCTTCCTTTCTTGAAGAACACGAGGGCTGAATGCGTGACAGAACGCACAAGATTCCTGAAGGTGGATAGCCCCCAAACAATAAACGCACACAGAGTGCCCATCAGTAATCGACATCTTATATCCACATTTACTACATTTCTTGAAGCCTGAAGGCTTGTGTTCTTTTGTATCCTTGGACATGATCGTTATGACACAACACAACACACAAACTCAACACCAGCAACAAAGCACGGGAACTAGACACTGAATAAACTGCAAACACCACACAAGGACCTCTAACTCAAACGGCCCAGACAGGAAACAAGGGAAGGACTAGGTCCTCTAACTTAAACAGCCCTAGCCCGGAGGGATAGGGTACCGAAAAAAAAAAATGAACACAGAAGGGGAACAGATAATAAAAGGACAGAGGACTAACTGAAAACGGGCCTAGCCCGTTGGGAGATAGCTAACGGGATACCAAGACAAAGGCCACGAAAGACCACACAAAAAGCTTCCACAAACCAAAAACACACACACCTAGCTATGAAAATAGCTTTTGGAGCAACAAATTTGGTCAAAGAAGAAGAAAAGTTATACTTAGCCACAGCCAAGAGCGAGACCATGTCTGAGCTTTATGAGCGGCAAATGAGATCTGGGGAAAGGGAGCAGTGCAGCATGGGATACCTCTTAGCCCAGCCAATTGAAAGACTTCGAGCTAGAGTATGGCTGAGTCGGAGCCGAGGTTCGGCTCCGAACCCACGGGTAAGAATGTAGGCAAGATTGAACTACATAACATTAACAGTTACAATTTAATCAGGCTACTACCAAGCAGTAATAACTGCAGCAGAATAATACGACTGAGTACTTTTAAGAAGCACAAGCAAAATAAGGTAATAAAGTGGGAAAAAACACAATTACAGTAAAAGCAGATGAATAAAGTGCAATTTTTTTTTATATAACAATAGAAAATGAGCAAACTGATTTAAACAAATTACCCAGTTAACCAGTAAAAAACTCAAAACTGAGCCCTGTTCCAGCAGTCTTCAATCTGACAAGTTCTAACAACACACTCCTGCCACTAGTGTGCAGGGGAACCTTCTCCAGAAAAGATGGCCTAGATTAGTGCTCAAGTTATACAAACAAAGCTAGATTCAGCAGGCCTGGATCTAGTCTATGCTACAGCAGACAAGGCGCACCAATATCAGAAAAACAATTCAAATGAAAAGGCACAGAAATTCCCAGCACAAAAGGGTAGGATCTAGCCTCTCCTCTCACAAGAGTGCATGCAGACCACAAACCTTCTTAATGTAAAATAACTGGCCTGGAGCCCAAGTGCTTAAACCAGAACTAATACACTTTTAGAATAACAGACACCGAGCCTTCAATCAGCAATTCCCAACTTAGAAGGATGTAAACTACCTGTCCTGCCGCAACAGTGCAGACCACAAACCTTCTTAATGTAAAACAACAGTTCTGAAGCCCAAGTGCAATAACCAAAAGACTTAGAACAACAGTTGCAATTTAATCAGGCTACTACCAAGCAGTAATAAATGCAGCAGAATAAACACATATGAGTATTTTAGGAAGAGGAAAAAGCAAAATAAGGTAATAAAGTAGGAAGAAACACAAATGCAGTAAAAGCAGATAAAGTGCAAATTGTTGTTTTTTTATATATAACAATAGAAAACAAGTAAACTGAGTTGAGCAAATTGCCCAAATAACCAGTAAAAAAAACTTAGAACTGAGCCCTCTTCCAGCACCCTTCAGTCAGACAGGTTCAGGGCCTAAGTGGGTATGCCTACTCAAATGTTCTCTCTGTATTAGGCAGGATGAGCTAATGAGACTAGACTAGGATAGAGCTGGGATAGGACTGAACAAATGGGAATGGTAGGAGTGTCTGAAATCAAAATATGATCTCACTGTACTCGGTTGAGTGAGCAAATGAGATGGGCCCAGGAGGACTGTCACAAATTTACAGGAGGGGCAGTCAAATCCAAAGCCACCAAGATTAATACCACAACAAGAACAGGGAGGGTGGGTAGGGAAAAATAACTGCAGGCAGAGAAAGCAAGCTCACAATTTTCGGTAAACAAATAAGCAGATAAATGTACTACTTTTAACACAATATTCAATGAAACAATAAACAGAAAAAATAAAATTCAGTACTATCTTATAACACTGCAAGTTTGTACTTATCTCAGCTTGTAATAAATTGATTTAGGGTATGCAAAAGCTAACCAAACAGCTCAAGTATGCAACTATTCAGCAGAAATAATTTCAGAGATAAGGGACTAAGACTTTAACAGAGAATCCCTCTAGGCTAAAACTTCTACACCGAATAACAATGAAGTGAGAAGAATAAACTAACTGCAGACAGACAGAGAGAGAGCTCACAATTTTCAGTAAACAAATAAATAAGCAGACAAATGCACTGCTACTTTAACACAATATTCAATGAAACAATAAACAGAAAAAATAAAATTCAGTACTATCTTATAACACTGCAAGTTTGTACTTATCTCCGCTTGTAATAAAGTTGATGTAGGGTATGCAAAAGCTAACCAAACAGCTCAAGTATACAACTATTCAAAGCTTAAGCTATACAGCTAGATTACCATAGCTTAACATTATTGGAAGGTCTGGAAGCCCCTGGAGAATAGTCCCAGCAAATACTATCCTAGACCAGAAAAAGGAATCTAGTTTATACTATGTAAAAGTATACACAAAGGACCAAGTTACTATTTCTAGATCATTTCTAGAAACAGAATTCAGGAAATCCTATTTTTGTGCAAAATGAGATATGGTTGACAGCATGAGTGTTTGCAACTCAGATTATCTTTTTGCAGAGGTCATAATGGGCAGGAGAGGCTGTGGATGGATGGCTTAGTAAGACTGTTTTCCATATCAAGAACCTCATATCTCAGCCTGATGAGTTGGTTCAAATGGAGCAAGAGTTAGTTTTTATAACACAAAATTAGGATCACAAGGAGGAGCTGTCTCTTTAGTAGGTAATTTTCTATGCAATGCCCTTTCAAAAACATTTTCAAATGAGACTGCACTGAAAGAGGGAGATCTGTGGGCAGACATACTGAAATGGCTGACAAATTAACTTTGACTGGGGGAGCAAAACTAGCCATAAAATAGTAACCAAACAAAAAATGCAGACCAAGAGAAATGCTAGCCCTAAATGAGTGCTGGTTCTTTTCTTAGCAGCAACTAGAAAAACTTTCCCATCTACTAATACATGATTTCCTAGTAGCATGTTTTCTTGCCTCCTTTAATACCTGCTACACCTCCTCACAAAATAGGTGCCTAAAAGGTATTACAATTGTATCATCCATGCAGTTAGCTGCAGTTATTTGGGGTTGGGATGCAAACACTCCTGGTCTTATGTGAGTAAATTCAAGTCTGTGAGGCAGCTTGTGATAACTGCCCCTGGCCAGTTCCAAAAGAAGGGAGAAACAAAAGTTGTGGGCTTACACCATAACGCTAGATCTGTGTTGTCAGAATTTTGTCCAGTTCAACATTTTGGTTATCAGATCTGATTAGATCCGACCTTGGCACTTTCTTCCAGAGCTTTGGATCCAAGACTGACTCCACCTTTACCTACAATTTCCTCTTCCTGCCTAAAATACCTCAAATCGAGTTTGCGGATGGTTTCTAACCACAGAGAAAAATACCTTAATAAGAAATATAAAACTCCTACGCAAAAATAACTTAAGTATGCCAAGCTTGGTAATGTGTGTGATGCCCCTGCACTGGCCCAGTAATGAAGGAGCCTCAATCGTCACCACTGGCAACAAGCTAGGGGGACATGCACATTGGGAGTATGACAAATATACACACACAGTAAAGTACAATTTCCCTTAAGAGCACACAGAGATCACAGTCAGTCTGGGGCTGGTTTCTCCCTCTTTCTCCAGATCCCCAATGAGACTCCCCACTGGCACAGCTATAGGATTAAGATCTCAGATGAGGGGCCAAGCCAAGATGTCTAGCACACTTTCTGTCCAACCAGTGATTTGTGTTCCTGCCCAAGTAGCTGACATACACACACTTTGAGATTTGATTTATATACAAACACACACACACCTGGGGAAGGCTGGCACATGTTTACTAGCTATGCCCCCTTCTGCCCAGACTATAAGGTAGTTTCCACTGCCACCAACCCCAACTTATCAGCTAATATAAGGCCCTTAACAAAGGGTGTCCAATCCTACTGTGTAATGTTACTATATCCAAATGGTTGGTGTTCTGACCAAGTGCCAGGCTATTAGGCATGGCCTGTAACAGTATCACCAAATACATATGCAAGTATGCCAAGAGCTTAAATACGTCTCACAGATATCAGCCACAAAGGCAAGTTTAAATACATTTAATAATAAATAATAAAAGAACAAGACAATACTCAGTAACTAAACACAGTAACTTCAGAGTTGAAAATCACAGGAAATATTTTAAAACAACATTGCAGGACAGTCTCAAATAAATATGGAAAACATCTAAACTATTTTTTACTATATTCCTACCTATATCTAAGAGAGATACTATGCCCTAAATCTTACTTACAGTTAGGCAAGTGCAGATGATGATGATGAGTGGATATTCTTGCTAGGTCCAAGACAAAATACACAGTCTCTCTTTGAAAGAGTTCTTAAAATCAATATCACATTTTACAGCTGGGTTAGCCTGGATGACATCACTTTTTGTCATGTGACTTCAGTTCACAGGCTAAAATAGACACTAATAGAATTTAACATCTGTGTTAAAAATACATATCTCTCAGATGTTTGCCAGATCTTGGAAGTCGTAAAACAATATAACACTTTAAACCTAGTAATTACTTTTCTTTCAAGACAATAGAAAAACTTCTAGCTCTAGACATTGTGTCTCCTTCTGCATTGAAATTGAGAGATAACATCGCTTGCTTATGGCCCACCTATAAGGTAACAACCTAAACTATTCTTAAGTTTTGCATGCTAATCTTCTATGTTCCAGCAGGGTATGCTGTGGATTACATTCTTGAAGCTAAGTACATAACATACAGTTCTGTATAAATCATATCAATACTCACAAATGACATAGAATTATTTACAAAATTCCAGATAACTGGGCTGGCAGCGTGACATTCCCCCCCCCCCCCCCAAAAAAAATAAATAAATAAAAAAACCTCAAGCTAGTTTTTCAAGTGACCCTTGAGAAACACTGCTTGAGAGGGTTGAGCCTAGCTGGGAAAACCTTACCTCATTCCCTGTCTTGAGAGCCTAACCTAATTGCTAACCCCACTGCGGTGCTGCACTGTCATACTATATGCTTACAACTCTAGGCTCCACCTTAGTAACTTTGCATTTTGCTGACTGGCTCGATGTAGCCATGTTAAGGGATTGTGGTTTGCAACTATAGTTAACTTCCTCCCATACAGATAAGACTGAAGTTTTTGCAGTGCCCACACTATGGCTAAGTATTCCTTTTCTACAGCTGCATACCATTCCTCCCTGGGTTGGAGCCTATGACTGAGAATTACCACTGGGTGCGCTTTGCCCTCTGAGGAAACCTGGCTAAGTAAAGCCCCCACTGCATGGTTTGAGGCATCCACCTGCACAACAAATTCTTTGCTGTAATCTGGACTGGCTAACACAGGAGGTCCTTCTAAAGCTCCTTCAAGCTTCTGGAATGCCTGTTCACATGCTGGGGTCCATGCTACCTTATCTTGTCTGTTTTTCCTCGTCAGGTCTGTAAGGGGAGCAGCTAAGGCACTATAATTGGAGACAAACTTTCTGTAGTACCCCGCTGTCCCTAAGAATGCCCTCATCTGCTTCTTGGTAACAGGGTCAGGCCATGCCTGAATGGCTTCCACTTTGGCAGGTTCTTTCCTGATCTTACCACTCCTCACTCTATGTCCCACGTAGGAGACCTCTGCCATACCCACCTGACATTTGCTGGGCATAATGGTCAATCATGCCCTCTGTAGTCTGCCCAACACCTCCCTGACATGCTGAAGGCACTCTTGCCAGGAATGGCTGTAGATGGTAATATCATCCAGGTGAGCAAGGGCAAAATCATCTATTCCTGCTAGGATATGATCTACAAGCCTCTGGAAAGTTGCTGGGGCATTTTTCATCCCAAAGGGCATGTTCGGTGAACTCATACCAGCCAAAAGGAGTCACAAAGGCTGACAAGGGCACCTGCCAGTAACCCTTGGTAAGATCAATGGTGGTAAGATACTTAGCCTCACCCAGCTGCTCTAATGCTTCATCTGTCCTAGGCATGGGGTAAGCATCTGACTATTTCATTTCTGGTAGTCCACACAGAACCTGGTGCTGCCATCCTTCTTTGCTACCGGCACCACTGGGGGAGGCCCAGGGACTGCTGGACATTTGAATTTCCTGTACCTCCTCCCTCAGAGTTTGACTCTCTCAGGCACCCTATAAGGGGCCTGCTTAATAGGCCTTTGGGGTCCATATCCACAAGGTGCTGTACCAGGTAGGTGCCCCTGTTTTCTCAGTGAACATGTCCCCAAACTCCTGTAACACTGCTTGGATTTCTCGAACCTAGGTAGAGGATAGCTGCTAGGACATTACTAGCCCTTCCACTGAGGTATCAGTTCGAGTCTCACTGAGGAGATCAGTCACCAGATCCCCCGCAGACTCCTCCTGCCATCAACTGCAAACACCACAAAAAGAGTAATCAGTGTTGTAAAGACTGGAGCATATAAAGATGAAACTAGTAAATCCAAACGTCAGGAAAAACAAAGTTTATTACTGCAAAGCTTTCAGGTTAAAACACCCTTCTTCAGTGCTAATAAATCACAGTCGGTATATACACTTTAAATAGGGGCATTTTAAATCACATGGTCACAGCCAGCCTATCATAAACCCCCCTTTTTTCATTCACAACATTAACATTTAAAATAATACAGTTATATATAACATAAAATTCCTTAAAAACATTTACTCACATTTAAAAAAAATTAACTATACTAAGCATAAATCTCTCTATATACTACACATTTAAAACAATTTTATATAACAGCATTCAAAAGATTTTCTGTTTCCTAATCAGTATTGGTTTGTACTGACATTATTCAAACCAGGTTTCATATCCACTTGTAGCCTGACTATCCATTCATATTCTCTAGTTTCTAATACATTATTCATATCACCACCTCTAAATCCTTTAGATATTACATCACTCTAAATTTAAAATAATGTTCCTGACCTTTGTCAGAAATATGCTTACTTAGAGCATTTGTGCAAACACTTCTCCGGATATCAGACTTGCGTTCTACTATCCGTTCTCTTAGCTTTCTTGTAGTCTTTCCTACATAAAATGATGAACATAGTGTATAAGTAGCTAAACAGACCACATTAGTGGTATTACAGTTTGCTGAACAGTTCACCCCCTGAGATTATCGGTCTGGGGGGGGGGGGGGTTATAGCTACACCAGGTACATTAAATGTTTAAACTGTAGGTGTTGTAAAGACATTCTTGTAGAAAATAATACATTTGTACACCCACTAACTGGTAGTGAATATATAATTCACTGTTCATTAAATGGTAATACCACTACAGTCTGGGCTGCCCACCATGGGTTCTCTTAAACCCATGAGCAGCACTGGGTGTCCCTTTCCTGTGCAGTGATGCTCTGCTTGCTAGGTATAGGTCTCCCTTCTTCCCCAAACCATCTGCAGTACTGCATTGTTTATCAGCTAGCCAGATTCTCATGTCCTCAGGCACAGTGCTAAGGGCTTGTTCCCTCATCAAAAGGTCTTCCAGCTCATCAGAAGTGGTGACCTGACATCCACTCACCCGGCTATGAAAATAAGTGCTTAGCTCAGTAATATATTCACACACACTTTCATCTGCCTTGCGTCTGTGCTCACAAAACTTTTTCCTACAAGCTTCAGGTGTTAACTTAATGCAGTTTTTTTACAATATTATAATTTAAACAATCAGTATCAGACAATTTAGAAATAGCAGTTACAGCTCTACCATGGAGTAAGGGGGTCAGAAACTGTACCCAGAGCCCTTGGTCAACATTATACTGTTTATATACCCTTTCAAACAGATGAAAGAAAGTATCAAAAGTATCCTCCTCTGTAAATTGTGGAAGAAATTTACTGACCTTTGCTGTTTCTGGGGTTTGATTACGCCCTTCCCCATTACCTCCATGACTCTGGCGAAGAGTCAGCATCTCCTTTTCATGTTGCCTCTGCGTCTCCTTCTCCTCTACCTCTAGACGTCACAGTTTCTCATTTTCCTTGGCCTCTAGACGTCTCAGTCTCTCTGCTGCTTCTATTTCCAAACAGCTGGCCTCCAGCTCAAGTCTCTAACTCCAAACGGATTTTTAAGTCTTCTGTGGAAAGGTTGAGCTGTCCATTTTCTGAGAGCTGTACATTTCCAAGGCCAGCCTGGTTGTCCTCCTGACTGCTGGTCTGCGATGCAGGTGTGCCCAAAGCTACAATAATTTCTGGCTTAGTCAGGTTAGCATGTACCAGTCCTTTAGCCTGGCACATCTCAGCCAACTGGCTCTTTGTCAGCTTGTTTACTCTCGGACTAAGCTAACCAAAAAAATAAAATAATTGTGATATGAAAGTCTGAATGTCACTGTGTGGCTGACAGAGTACAAACACCTTCAGTGACCACTGTACACAGGCTACAGGAATTTAATATTCACACCACTACAAGCCAATTAATATGTGATGTGGCTATCCCACCACTGTCCACCAATTAATGTGTGATGCCCCTGCAATGGTCCAGTAATCAAGAAGCCTCAATCCTCAAATCACTGGCAACAGTGGAGGATGTACACACTGGGAGGATGACAAGTACACACACAGTAAAGTACAATTTCCCTTAAGAGCACACACAGAGATCACAGCGAGTCTGGGGCTGTCTTTTCTCTCCTTCTCCAATCCCCAATAAGACTGCCCACTAGCACAGCTATAGGGTTAAGAACTCAGCTGAGGGGCCAAGACGTCCAGCACCCTCTCTGTCCAACCAGTGCTTCGTGCCCTGCCTAAGTAGCTGACACACACACTTTGAGATTTGATTTATATACAAACACACGCACACCTGGGAAAGGCTGGCATGGGTTTACTAGCTATGCACCCTTCTGCCCAGACTATAAGATAGTTTCCACTGCCACCAACCACCACTTAGCTTCTATAAGACCCTTATACCAAAGGGTGTCCAATCCTACTGTGTAATGTTACTATTAATCCAGATGATAGTCTGATCAAGAGCAAGGCTATTTAGGCATGGCTTGTACAGTGTCACCAAACACATATGCAAGTACTCATCTTAAATATGTCTCACAAATATCAGCCACAAAGACAGGTTTAAATATAGTTAATAATAAATACTAAAAGAACAAGGCAGTACCTCAGTAACTCAACACAGTAACTTCAGAGTTCAAAAATCACAGGAAATATTTAAAACAAAAATGCAGGACAGTCTCAAATAAATACAGAAAACATCTAAAATGTTTTTACTATATTTCTAACTATATCTAAAAAGAGTTACTATGACCTAGAAAAAAACTTACAGAGCAAGGCAAGTGCAGATGTGATGATGACTGGATGTTTCCAGGTCAAATACAACATACAAAATGCACAGTCTCTCTCTCAGAGAGTTCTTAAATTAATAACAAATATTACTGCTGGATTAGCCTGGATGATATCACTTTTTTGTCACCTGACTTAAGTTCCCAAGCTAACCCCCCATTGTAGTATTTGACATCTCCTTGTGAAAAATACATAGCCTTCAAATATCTGCAGTTGCTAGAAGACATAAAACAATAAAACACTTACAAAGCAATGCAGAAGGCACCCTAATTCTAGACATCCTGTCTCCTGCTTGCATTGAAACTAATTTTTATAACACAATCATATAACAATTTAATTTCAACTTATTTTCCTGACGTTTTGCAAGTTAACTCTATGTTCCAATTTCTACTATTAAAACATACATTTGCACAAATATATAGTTTATTTACATTTCTGTTCTTTGGCAGTAGGGTACACTGGGGATACTTCACTGAAACTCAGTACTGGACAAACCCTGTTCAACACACACTTCTGTACCAGTAGTTTAATATACACAACATATAGTTCTAATACATTTGGTAACACAAGCAACTGCATCATGCTGGTATTCACAAATGACATACAACTATTTACAAATTCCAGATAGCTGGGCTGGCAGTGTCTCCTTTTGTTAAATTTCTATATAAATCACAATATTCTCAAATGACATATAATTATTTACAAAATTCCAGCTAGCTGGGCTGGCAGTATTTCTCTTGTGTCACAACCTCCTCCAGTACCTCACTGTATTGCATTTCTTAAATTACAGCTCCCTATCTTATACATCATTCTTCTAGCTGTAATTTCTCAGTACAATGCTTGTAAATTCAATGCTTGTGAATACCAATACAAATTTTATTATACAGAATTATGCTATGTTATTTGCTGAAACTGCATTATAAAATACAACCAAAAACCTTGGCCATGGGTGACCAACTATCCTTCCATCGATTGAGAGTCATACATGAGCACAAACATGCTCACCCCATGGTTCCTTGACTTTGTTAATACAAATGCTCTAGAACAGTCTGCATCCCCCACAAGGGCTTTGAATGTCCTAGACTTGCTACTCACCAACACAGGGGGCCTATGCACTACCCCCTGTCTGTTGCCCCCGCAGGTAAGGTCTGATCATAAATCAGTTTCATTTGAAGTAATGATCATATCTAACTCCCCAGAGCAAAAAGGATGAAAAATGTCTCCAAAGCAAACTATAGCCTCCTAAGCTATTTTATAAATAGTTTCAACTCCCCACTACCACTGTTAACAATGACTGCTATGCCCTGTATAAACACCTATACAAATGTATAGGCTCTGATGTACCTGAACAGATCAAAACAAGTTCCTTACAAAAAAAAGCCACCCTGGTGGACATCAAGCATAAATATGTTATACAACAAGAGGAAGAAACTAATGTCTAAGAACAAGAGAGAACTGACTCAGCAGAGGAAGGACACCCTTCAGAGCATGAACAAATTAGATATCTTGTAAAGTCCTCTAAAGCCAGTTACAAAGATAAACTAGCATCCCTAGTTAAGGATAATCACAAGGCATTCTTTAGCTACATCAGAAATCTAAAAGGTAAGGCCCAGCTTTGTGCTGAACTAATAGTGGACAGTACCACTCATATGGACCCTGCGGACATAGTCAACCTGCTAGCAGACAGATTTAGTGCAAACGTCACCCCCCAGTCCTCACCAGACATACCCCAAAGCATACCTGTCACCAGTCCTCTACCTATATCTCCAAAGAGCAGGTCACAACTGTAATCTTGATGACCAAAAACACAAGCTCTGTGGGACTGGATAACATCTCAGGCTGTATAATAAATGGTCTAAAACAGGACTTAGCAGAACCACTTGGCACACTCTTCAACCACAGTCTAACTACTGGCTTTGACCCAGTAGAGTGGAAAACAGCAACAGTAATTCCCTTGCACAAAGGGGTGACCATCAACTGATGCTGGGAACTGTAGACTCATAAGCCTAACCAGCCTTATTTGCAAGGCCATGGAGAAAACCATCATGGACCTTAACAAAGACACAGATGACATTCAAACTCTTGACTCAACCCAATCTAGCTTCATCAAGGGTGGATCATGCTTATTAAACCTGGTGAACGTCTTAAAGATTGTCTCCAAAGCCCTGAATGAAGGCAAAACAGTAAATACAGCCTATCTTGACTTAGCCAAAGCTTTTGACACAACCCCCCACTCAGGCATCACTGAGAAACTCACCCAGCTGGGATTTAACCCAGATGTCACTAGATAGGTAGCCAACTGGCTCACCAACAGAATGCATAGTGTCATTGGGGATTCCACCTCTACCAGTTACTAGCAGTGTACCACAAGGATCTGTGCTAAGTCTCCTATTGTTTGGAATCTATTTCTCAGAATTCCAGGCAAAAATAGATAGCCTGTGGCTTCCCAAGTTTGCCAATGAGTGCAAACTGGATGCAATCAGAGTCCGCAAACAATGTTGGCACACTAAAAAAAGGGCTTACCGCAGACAAATGATTGACGGCAAAGCCATGGACTTAAACTAAATGCAAAAAAAAAAAAAAAAAAAAAGGTGTCATCATCCCTTTCAGCAAAGGGGAAGTCCTTGCTAAATGCAACATTAACAGTACGCCCTGTAGCTCAAACCCTGTGGTGAGAGATTTGGGAACACAGGTTGACAGCAATCTTAACTTCGATCACCATGGGTCCACAGTGATAAGGAAGGCCTTCTACATTGCACATCTCATAAGGTAAAGGCATCTCATCTAGTGTTAAGGATGTTATAACTCCCCTGTACCCAGCCCTCATCAGACCACTAAGAGTACAACACTCCCTTCTGTATGTACCTCACCAGACACCTGCAGCAGCTGGAGAGACCTCAGAGGTTTCTCATCAAGAAAATTCAGGGTCGTCACCACATGACCTACATGGACAGACTGAAGGCCCTGTCACTGTACTCTTATTGGCTGCTGAGAGGCAACTTGTGTCTGGCCTACACAGCAGTCGCAGACCCTGCCCTAATGGAAATGCTCCACATCCGCAAGTCAAATGGGACATGATTCACTCGCTCTAGGGATCTTAACCTAACCTGTGACATTAGCAGGAGATGCTGGAGAGACAGATCAGCCTCCTAGAAAATGCCACTCCTCTGGAACAAACTCCCAGTTCACTTAAAACAGAGCTCCTCGGTAACCCTATAACTTAGACATCTGGATGGGAGATTGCAAATTTACCCCAGGGGAGGTGTCGCCTATATCCCTCTTGGATAAGGGCAGTCGGTGCTGATCACAGACTCATGCTGCAAATATAGACTATACAACTTGGTCAATAAGGGAACAAGGGTATAACATGGCTAGGCTTATAAAGGCCCTAGGGCCAAAAGCCTAGTGATCACCAATGAACCTATAAATACTAATTGCATTAAATATGATACCATGGAGCTTTTCTCCCCAGGCCTCCACTGAAAAAGGGAACATGTGACCAGTCTGACTTTGTAAACAAATGTCAATAAACAAATAATAAATGTTGAATTTAGGTCACTAATGACTAGATGGTTGGAATTTTAGGAAGATGAAGACACATTCATCAGGTACTGAACAGTAATGTCAGCATAGCAGGTGGATATTGGCCCCAAAATGGTTAAGGTTCCAAAATTAGGAAGATGTGTAGGAAAACACATGATTAGTAAGGGTCCAGCAGATACTTCTCTGGCATAAACCTCCAATTTGTCCTACACTTTTCACTCAGGCATGCACAGATCCTATTCGGATATTGCCAGGATTTGTATCAAAGCAGATCACAGGCAAAAAGGGACTGTAGAGAGGACTAGCATGCCCTCATTGGGCTGATGCTGCTGACATCACTAAGTTAGATTCTACAGCAAAATATTTGAGATTTTTAGTATATTACTTAAGGCAATAAAAAGTGTGTTAAAAGACCAGGTAACCTTGGTGGGAATGGCTTTTGGGAAGGGGAAGTGAAACTTGTGATAGGATAAAAGAGATTATTGTGACATGAATGACTGAATACAAGAGGAATCTTAGGGTGAACAGTAAATCATGACTGTAAGAGAAGACAGGAGACTGAATTTAAGAACTTGTAAAATGCCTCCCAAGGTAGGCTAACAAGTAAGATTCTGGAAATTTTGGATAGAAAATTAGATTCGGAGAGAGAAGCTTAAGGATATTTATTTTCAGTGTTCTCCAAGATACCATTAATGAATGCCAGCAAAGTTAAGGTAACAAATCATTAGGGGGTTAGCAACAGAAACGTACATCCAAACGGTGGAGAACACAAGAGGCATTCCAATGGCAATCTTGCAGGGTCTCTAATGTACTTAGAAGGAATTATTTTCTGAAGAATATCAGTAAGGCAGCTTGTTACAGAAGTTTCTGGGGGATATCATCCTTCCCATGGAGAACCTAAACAAGACAAAATCTCTGACTACCTCTATAATTTCGGAGGAGTTTAAGACTGATAAGGGGCAAGCAAACAGTATGGAAGTCCCAAGGGATGAATGGGATGCTCATGGAATTCTAGAAAGGCATGGGTGAAGAAGCTTTGAAAAATATGGTGGCCCTATACAACAGAATATTGACAGAAGAGCCTGTTCGTAGGTTCATAGGTGATTACTAGATTAATGGTGCAAGATCCTTTACAAACCTAGACAGTAATACCTAGGATATGACAGTATTATATTGTAATTCATCAGATATGGCATGGAGTAGTACTGGGGTAGTCGGTCTTTTGAGTACTGGAGCCCTGAGTTATTTTCCAGACTGCCCCTTTCCACAAGGGACATAGGGCAGTTCCCCAGGAATGAATTTACGGTTCCCCATCCATTTATCCAAAGTCTTTTTGAAGAGAGTGAGGAACAGGCTTTATTTTATGAAGACGGGAAATTTATTCCATAGATGAAGTAGCCATTTAGGATAAGAATGCGTCTCTCTAGCAATTTCTATCAGAATCACAAATAAGGTTCAGGTCCATGGAACTCATAACCCTCGTATAATTTTTCTTATGACTATGTAACATTTTCATCAGGGCTGGATCAGAGAATGCCTTGTGGGTCAGGCATAAGCTGCGGGCAGCGGAAGACCTTTTAGAGAGCCATTCTGACTTCTTGAAGGTATGCTGAATAGTGGTAATCCCAAAGTATAAAAAGGATTCTCATCAGCAATGTAACAGCTCAGTGGTGTATGATGTCAATCTTAGAAGTAAGCAGGCGCTTTGATGAGCTTGGACGCAGAAAATGTGTTTGATTAGGTGGAATGGATTTATCTGGTAATGTTACTAGCAAAATGTGGCTTTCCTCCACCAAGATTAATCCAAAGTATAACGGAATTATATCAGGGGTCAGAAGCATAGGTTAAAACACAGGTGGGACTGTTGAATAGTTTTAGGCATGAGACAGGGCTGTCACAGTTTCATCTTTTATTTGCCATGCATTTACAGCAAACAGCAAAATTAGTAATAAGGCCAGAATTAAGAGAATATGACACATTAGAACATAATGTAATAATTTCCCTGTATACTGATGATATGCTGCTCTATTTAACTTAGCCACATCAGGACTTTCGAAAGCTATTTCAACTACTGAACAGATTTGGAATGGTCTCTGGCTCCAAGACAAAACAAGATGACACTAGGGCAATACCTACTGACTGCTCTCCCTCACAAGGTTTAATACAGGAATACCCATCTTTTAATAGGACTGGACCCTGTCAACTATCTAATTATCTATTGTCAACTATCTAATTATCTATTTTCTGACAACCCTGGGAAGTTCAATGACAAGACAGCAAAGGGATAATTGGGGAAAAAAACCCATAAAGGAAGGGGTGACACAAAGTAAATTCCTCTAGAAATAACAAATGCAAGCACTGAAATACTTTCTACTAGCCTTCATGTTATACATAATTCAACTCACCCCCAAATCAACTACTGGATGGGTTTATAATGAGAGTCACAAGTGTCTATACAGATTTTATAAGGGATGTTAAAAGGCCTCATGGGACAAAACTGCCCCAAAAGAGGGGGCCATCTAGGACTCCCTGACCCTCAGACTTATAGAGGGACAGTTCAGTTAAAGCTTTTGTATCTTTAGACAGTGGAATATGACTCGTACAGGAAGCAATTACTAGCTAGGGATAAACTGCAGCAATTCATGTTGAGACCAGTGATACAGACTCTGAGAAAGTATATAGGTAGGGCATAGACGTTCACCTTGAACAATGCAGTCAAACTGATTAGGCTGCAAGACTGTCTGTAGGCTGGCATTAGGCTACAGGAACTGTATGGACAAGATGATTGGTATAATACAGATTAGGACGGGCATCGATTAAGAGCAAGCTTCTCAATATTTGAAAAACTCCTGGAGGTTACTTAGGGCTGCTTAGGACTAAAAGGAAAGTAAAGATACTCAGATCAAACACCCTGCCTCACCAAAGCTAATGTCTTTTCTGTTGCAGGATGCAAAAAAAAAAAACTTTAAGGGGAAGAAAACAATAAGGTGTGCAGCAGAATATTTTTAGAATTAAATCTGGAGGCACTCACTGGGGTTAAGTAGGTGTAGGCCCAGGAATTGGACAGAAAATTTATGGCACAGCCATGAGCCAAAAATATGTAAGTCTGTCAAAGTATGTCACGAAAGCATGAAAGTTAAGGATTTTTACTAGGAAATGCCTCCATAAGACATTTTTACATTTTATACTTTGGGGTAATAAAAAGTATTTCCGTGACTGCATTAGTTGGTCTAATTCTGGAGAAATTTGCTCCTAGCATATTACCCCTTTTCTAATGTTTTTTTCAAGTGTGCCTTTGCTGTCCTAGTCATTGAGCCTCACTCCCCAGGTTAAAAGTACTACGTTCCTGCAAGCTGTTTGCACTGGGTTTAATTTCTCCAAGTCTTTTGGGCTTCTGGGGCAGCACTGTGGCACAACAAATAGTGTTGTCACCTCATAGCAAGAGGTTCCCAGGTTCAATTCTCGGCTGGGGTGCCTTCTGTGTGGAGTCTGCATGTCCTCACTATGTTCATGTTGATTTCCTTTGGGTACTCAGATTTCCTCCCACATTCCAAAGACATGCAGTAGGTGGATTGGACACACTAAATTGGCTATAGGTGTCGGCAAGTGTGTGTGGTGTGGAACTACCACCATGGCAGGGCTAGCCACCTGGCTGTGTAAACCTTGGCTCTAGATGATTGTCACTGTTGAAAATGACATCCTAACCCCTTATGCAAAAAAAAAAAAAAAAAAAAAAAAAAAAAAAAGGGAAAGAGTGGTGATGGATTAATGGATGGATTTTGGGTTTCTAAACAATGACTGGAATGGACCCCATTCCTAAGTCAAAGGATGATTAAAGTTCATGAAATTAGTATTGTTTCAATCTTTGATGTTAGCCAAAAGTGTTCTTCTTAGCACCAGCAACATGCCCAGAAATGACTCCTCCTGCAATTCATACAGTTACATGTATCAGTAGCATATCTAAATGTGACTGTAAATTCTTCTTTAAAAGACCAGTTGTTCCTACTGCTACTGGAAGTGTCTGGGTATCCTCCTCCTACATTGCCCTCGTTTCTGCCTGCAAATCCTGGCATTTTATTACTTTGTTTCTCTATGTACACAAGACACTGTAATCACTGGGTGTAGTAACGTTAATGACCAATGGCATTTTTGTCTTCTTTTCATGGACTACTGTATCTGGTTTTCTCACATCTATTTTTTGAACTCTTGGTAATGGATGATCCTATGTCATACAAACTTCATCATTTTCTATAATGCTCTGGGGATCAAGTTTCCAATGCTTCTCACCTACTTCAACATTGTAATGTCTGTATAATCCCCGGTGCAACAGTCTTATCACATTATTATGGCTTTTAGCATACAGGCAGTGTGCCATTGGTGTATCACACCCAACAAGATGCGAGACTGTTTTCAATTCTGTTTTTACAAAATCTGCATTTGTCTGCTTCTCCGATATGTTCAATGGAGTTGGTAAAACAACATGCATGTGGTCCACTATCCTGGGCCGCCAATATTAACTTTTTGTCTTTTGGTTTAAATTCATCTCTCCTTAACCATTCCTGTGTCAGAGCCAGATCAATAGGAGGTTGTTCCAGGAGTTTTCTGCACTTGCAACTACATTTATGCCTTTTCTGCATTCCTTGCCTTCTCATCTGATCCTTCATCTTACAGTCCTTTCTTTTGTTTTTTTGGCACATTCAGTTCCTGCCTGTTTTTTGTCTACTTCTAGTTTGATTTCCATTCTGCTAAACTAAGCAGGAAAGTCAACTTTGACTTATTCTCTTCATGTTTTAAAACTTCCACTGTGTTTGGATCTTGTGAGGTCAGCAGATATGTATACAGTCCTACAACTGCAATTCTTTAAGTGCAATCAATTTTGAGGAGGCTCATATCTTCTTCAGAATAGGAAATATATAGTCTTGGTATATGCTGATTTTTATAAATTATTTGAGAAGTGTGAAGCATTTTTTTTTTGTTTTCCTGTCCAAATGATCCAATGGCATTTTGGGGCGATTGACTGGCCCAAAAGGCAAGAAAGAACAGGAAATACTAATTGGTTATTTAGCTTGGACTTCATTGCTAGATGTCAGGGCTGTTTTGCACCTGCTAAAGGTGAACAATGTGTGGGGAATGCTCCTGGGACCATACTGTTTCGGACAGTTGTGTGCTCCTGCAATTTAGGAGAGCATAATTAGAGCTGCTGAGATTTTCTCACAAGTAACAGTATTGTCACTTATGTTGTTTTTAATGAGATATGACAACAGAGTGAACACACTGGAATATCCTCAGAAACTACTTACATTATATATATGATTATGGTTAAAAAGTCCACCACTCATTAATGGAAGAAGGAAACTGCACTGATGCTAGATGATGTTTGGGAAATAAATCAGATTACAAAAGGTAAGAAGAAAACTTTCTAGTATGGCTAAAGTTAACCATGAAAAGAAAACAGCAAACTGGGTGGAGTACTATGGGACAACGGTATAAGCTTGCATGTCAGATAGGAGGAATGATGGGAACAGAAGTCACAAAACTGTATAAGGAGAACCTAGGCATGGAGTACACAATGTCAAAAGGTTGGTGGAGGAAGAACACGGTGTAGAACAGGACCAGATAATGTTTTCAGCTAAGGCAGAACATAATGCAGATATAGCTTGATGCCTAATGATGCTTCAACATTTATTAAATTTTTTCAGTGGAGTCTATTTAATCAATGGGTAAATGAGTACAAACTCCGAATCTCCATTACCCCAAATACAAAAAGTTTGTTTCAATACAGCAAGATGTTGATTTGGTTGCATTAAAGTTGCTGGGGGAACAAAACAGCAAACACTGACTTAAAAGGAAATTTATATGAAAAAAACTGACAGATACAAAAGGTTTTAAAGGGAAATTCAACCAACCTCTTTTATACAACTCCTATTATGATGTACATATAATAACTAAAGTTACTATGACAAAGCCCCAGTACCATGTAGAGCTCCTGCTTGTGAATCATCAGACCTCTGTGATTTTATTAAATATTTCAAAATCATCAGTATCACTCACAGGGAAGCCATTTAAGGATTTAGAACAGTAGTGAGTTAAAAATCTTGTCCTTTTCAGGAAACTGAAGTTAACAAAAAATATATATATATCACTGGCCATATGTTCTGAAGTGCACTGAATATTAATGTTACAAAGCTATGGCACCGGACACAGCCCTTTTGCTTAAGTAAAGTAGCTCCTCATTACTTCACTAGTATCCGTTATCCCCCATCTTTTGGCAGATCTTTCATGAAATAAAACTTACAACTAAGAAGCAATTTAATTTCTAATCCAATAAATGCACCACTACTCCTAAATCCATAACTGACAGTGTGTGCAAAAATTAAAGAATAATCAGTTATTGCTAAAACAAAAACTTGCTCCCCTTTCCTACCTACCCAAACTGGTGTCCCTCAAGGCTCAGTCCTTGGCGCCCTCCGATTCAACATCTTCATCAATCTTTACTCCTCCTGCAACACCTCCTTCCCTCATACAGTATGCCGATGACTCTACTCATCTCTTATTCTGACAACATCTCTAAACTTCTTTCTATCACCCAAAATTCCTTCTCATCTGTGGAAAAATGGCTCACGGAGGATCAACTTATACTCAACTCCAAAAAACCTAAGCTCCTACAATTTCTCCCAAAACTCTCCACCACCTTAAATCTACCTTTACTATTTCTTCGCTAGATAACATTCTTATCAAAGCAGAACCTCACACTAAGTTACTGGGTACAATAATCGATGACCAACTCAAATTCGACATCCATAGCCAACAGTGTATTAAAAAAACTAACATGAAACTGGGTCTTCTCTGCAGGAATAAGAAACTTCTTATTCTTGCTCCCAACTCTAAACCCACCCCACCCTTGCCCAAGCCTATCTCCTTCCATGTCTCCTCTATGCCTCTCATCCCAACTCACCTCCAGTCAAATCTTCTCTTCAAAGTAGAACAAGCTTACAATAACATACCCAGATTTGTCAGTAACCAACCCTATAAATCCCACCACTGCCTTGCCCTGAAACAGCTTCAATGGCTAGAATTCCCTCAGCTCTTACTACTTACCCAGCTGCAGCTGACATCCTCCTTACTCAACAAACCGGTAGCCTGTCCATCACTCTATACCTTAGTATCCCCTATACCGCAACCCGGTCTCTTCGTAATTCCGACCACCACCTTCTACACATCTATAAACCCAAGAAAACTTATCGTAAACTCCTCTATAAACACTCTGTGTTCCTTGCATGGAATAGGCTACCAACTCACATTCGTAGCATCACTAGTTCCAGCTGCTTTAAAACTGAAATTGAGCACTACTTTCTGAACTCAAAAGCCTGTCCTTGTCTAAATCCACCATAACCTGCATTTTCCTTTCTTTTTCTTTTTGCTACCTGTCTACATCTAATAATTCAATGACTAATCTCCTCACTAGACTACTACATTATGCTACATGGGAAAGCTATGTCATTATTATAAATACTTAAATGTACTAGTTGTACTTACTTTCACATTGTTTTATTTTTCTTACAGTTATTCGTTTCACTGGATTACTGCATATGTAATTTTTGCTTATGTTGTTTTGGTGCACTCTTTTTCTTGTGTTTTACATATTGCCTACTATGCTATCTTTTTATGTTTGTATTGCTGGAGCTTTTCTCCTCGGGTCTCCACTGAAAATGGGCCACTGGCTCAGATGGACTAACCCGGTTAACAAATGTCAAATAAATAAAATAATAAATAAAAACAAAAAAAATCTATATTCTCACCATCTGGTTTTCTTCTTTTAGCAGATGACATGGGTCCTTTCCTCCTACGGACAGTTGATGCTTTGCCGCTCAGCAAAGACATGGTTTCTTCATCAGGGGTACCTTTCAAGGAATTACGGTAAGTTGAAAAGGCAACCCACAACTCTGTTTGATCGAAGGCAAGCTGGGAACTACGCATTTTCTCCAAATAATTTAGTCTAACAGAAAAGGTAAGAAAATTTAGGGAAAATTGGTACAGTGAAGGGATTAAAACATTTATATCATATGATTGACAAGCTCCAAGGAAAACAAATCTACTATTCTCTAAAAAAGATGCATAAAGCAAACTTGTGAGTACTCAGAGTTAGCTGATCTTTGATAAGTCCTTCTGAAGGGGCTAGAACACCTGCATTAATCTTTTTTTTCTGCCCCATCACAAACTCCTCTTTAATGCCAGCTTTAAGAAACACAACCCCAGAACTTTTGAGGAGGATGAAACACCTGCAAAAACACATTACCTGCCACGACTATAATATTAAAGACTTTTTTTAAAGATACTTGTAAACATAGCTGTTGCAATGCCACAGAAGCTTTAGCTACCTAAACAAAGGACTCAGAGGTATGAATAATAATTTACCCCACTGCAGAGGACCCTTATGAAACAACAAATGAAACAGTGAATGTTACATCTGATCTGGGTTGCCAGACGTCCCTATTTGGGCGGGACTGTCCCGAGATCAGCAGCCTGATCCCGAGTCCCGCCCTGCCGGTTTAAATCCCGGCCAGCCTCCGCTTTGTTTGTTTTTTTTTTTTTTGATTGTCCCGTATACCTGGCATACAGGCCAATCAAAAATTGCTAAACACAGAGCTTCTTGTGTTCCGCATTAAACACGAGAAGCTTCGTGTTTAGCGATTTTTGATTGGCCCATATGCCGGTATACAGGCCAATCAAAAATCGCTAAACACGGAGCTACTTGTGTTGAATGCGGAACTGCAATGCATTAAACACGAGAAGCTCCGTGTTTAGTGCAGAGCTACTGAGTGAGCTCAGTTCTTTAATGTGGAACTGTGTTCCGCATTAAAGACCTTTTTTTTTTGGTCTTCACTTGCCGTGAGAGACCTTCTTCTTCTTTTTTGTCCCTACCTGGGGTGCTGGAAATCTGGCAACCCTGCATCTGATATACATTACCCTATGAAGTGGATAATCATGAGAAGAACTGCAAGCAGTGTCCCTCTAAAGGGATAACACATCCTACAAATCAGCCCTACCAAGGAATATTAATAGTGGACTGGAAGTCCAAATTACAATGCTTAGTAAAGGACAGCAGTAGTTCCCAGGTGGAGATTACTGAATGCTCACTGTGGCCATACTCCATGGAACAAATACAGCAGTATTCCCCACCTGGGGAAGAGGAGGGGTACTACTACTATTCTCCGTAAAAAGATAGAGGTGAGCCAGATTAAATTACTACAAAATGATGGGGTAATTCACACAAAGTTGTGGTTATTTACGGGTAAGAATCAGTATAGCTATAAAGAGTGTAAAGTCCTATAAAAGAAACTTTGTCAAAAAGAATTTTCAGTGTTGCTTAACTCAATTCCCTTACTCAAATTTTTATGCAAACACTAATACCAGAAACCAAATCCCTCTACCAAACTAAAATGTTTATTCACAATAATGGTTAATACTTATTAGCCGTTTACTAAAAGACCACAATTAGGCTAGTACTGTCTGTCTACATCTGCCAAAAAGTCTTTCCCAGGACCAATTATCTTTCCCTGGGCCAAAAGAAACAAAACTGGATAACAGCCTCTTATGTTTTGTGCTCACAATTAGGCGACTGTAAGGAATGGTGCACATCTGATTTAGAAATACACACTGAAGCTACTTTTTGGAGTCTGGGAAAATGGCTAGCAGAGGATTTGTCCTAGACACCTAGTCTCTGCAAAATGATACATTTTAGACACAGCAACCTGAAGCATTGGAATCTGTCTATTTGAGGTAATAGTCACTAGAACAAGTGTGTTTAAGGGTACAAGTTTCAGGATAGCATGTCACATGAAGTTCAAGTCCCACACAGGAAATGGATTCTTCAATAAAAATCATTTGAAGGATCCTCTTTACAATATGCTTTACCAGCATATGGAAATTCACGTTTTTCTTTCATCCAATAAATCATATAATGTAGAAATGACTGACACCTGTACCTTTACTGAAAATAACTTTGACATAGATGAAAATACCTCAGCTACACTAGACAACTGTGGAAGATTCAATGACTGAGGAAGAAAGCAATCTTCTTGGTACATACAGAGCATCTCTTCCACTTGATCTTGTACACGTTCTGAGGGGAAACTTTATAATAGCTCAAATCTCACAGGAATTATTTACCATCTGCAAAGGAGATACTGCAGTAGCTAGGTTTGAGAAGTATGAGTCAGTCATCATTCTAAGCCCAATTAACTAGGCCCTATCAAACTACACAAGAATAAGGTTCTCAGCATTTCCATCTGAAACTTTGCCACAAGGAGAGGGGAGGTAGAAGGAGGAGGGTTAACATTCAAGAACTCAATCATAATTACCTCAACAAATGGCTACAGCTTGCTCCCCTTACTGAAGGGAACAAAACGTGGGTAGAACTGCACTTTCATAGACAGTAAGCAGTCTGATCTATGGAGTGTCCCAACACTAGCCTGAACATTTTTTTTTTTTTTTTAAAGCAGAACGAAAATTGGCCTGAAGCTGTGATTCAGGGTGTCTGCCAAGATTCCAGTTTGTTCTGTGGTGTGAGCTACAATTGTGAGCTACAATCGGAAAGCTACCCTATGCAGCTTGGCACTGTGGTATATGCAGATAGAGCCCTTATTGTAATACTGGCAACATGGGTTCAATCAGTGGACCCTGCACTGAAAAGCCAGGCAGGGGTGGGAAAGGAAAAATGGGAACTAGACTGCTTACCTTTGTCAGGCATGGGGGGTACAGGGGTTCATACTGAATCTAGGGCCTACTGGGTGGCACAGTCTTCCCTAGTGAAGACAGCAAAGAACATGCTCGGGGGGGGGCAGGGCTGCCCGGGAGAGACCGTCCCTTTCTGAAATGAGGGGATGCTCTCCACAGATGCCCCAGTGCATACCCCTCCCAGGACCTGAGTGTGTGGCGCAAGGGTGGTGACAAGAAATTATGAACTGCCCTAATGGCTGTTTAAATGATGGTCCCACCTGGCTGATCCTCGCCTGGATAAAGGGGGAACAAATTGGCAAAAGTAGGAGTCAACATACAGCAAGGAGTAAAAATGAGCAAAAAGATGAGTTACTCACATCTATGCATTTTTCCAGAAGTATATCCTTTGTCTGTTCATTTGCCGCATCTACTGCTTGATAATCTCAAATTGCTAACAGGATTCAACTGTGCAAGAGATTTCACAGTTTTTAAAGTCAACAATACCTTCACAGCTTGAAGAGGTTGTTGCAAATTTTTGCAGTAAATTCTAACGATCCTGGACGGAAGCAGAGGCAACAGTGGGTTATATTCAACCTCAAGCCTCAAAAAAGTTATGTCCAACATAAGGGAGTGTGAATGGTGTATGGATGAGTGGAATAAATGAAAACCTCTCCTGGGACCATCATCAAGGATCCAAAACAAGAAGCAGATCCAAGAGGGCTTCAGACTGCTATACTGTCAAAGTACAAAAAATACAGTATTTAAATTGATTTAACTGTGTTGCAGGAATATTAACTGAACTGGAAGTTAGTCAGTGCTTGCTGAATTTTATTATTTGCTAGTATGTGCAGGTGTGAGGGTAGCCACATTCTTTGATTTCCTGCCCTTGCCTATTTAAGTGGTACAGTGTGAAATATTTTCTGCTTAAAAACCTCAGCTTTGGCCGGCTAAGAACTAGCTGTATTCAACTGGACGTATACGAGAATTTAAGTACCTTTATCTGCACTTTTTTTTAAAAAAAATACAGCATTTAAATTGATTTAACTGTGTTGCAGGAATATTAACTGAACTGGAAGTTTTGACTCTGCTCTTCAGTTAGTCCCACCCAGCATCCCTGTTTTTCTTTTGGTGTTAATGTTAGTGGCCTTGAAACTGCCCGCCCCTCTTGTAAATTTGTGTTTGGATACTCCTTCTGGGCCCATCTCATTTGCTCACTCAACTGAGTGCAGTGAGATCATATTCTGATTTCAGGCACTCCTGCTGTGTACAAAGAGAGCATCTGGGAAACAGGAAAAAAAAATTAAGCTTGTTTCCTCCCTTTCCTGTTAAGTGGTATAGACTATTTGCAGGCTTCTGAGCCCCCAAGCCCTTCTGTGTTGGAGGGAAGCATTCTAGCTTAGTTTTTTTTTCTAATAACTAGCCAGTTTTCTAGTTTCAGCACTCAAATCTGTTTCTTTGATCTCAGCACTTGTTCAGAACTCACTGTAAGCACTACATAAGCTGCAAATTACTACAACATTCAACTTTCCTCACTTGTCTAGTGGAAAGCAGTTTTTAGTACTTAATAAATAAGCACTTATCCAGGCATGTCTAAGGGTCAGCTCCCAGTGATTTCTCCTGTCTACCTGATGAATCTGGGCATCTTGGGCAATGCAGCAATTGCCTCATGTACACAGACAACCCTCTCCTCCTACCACCCAACACTACACAACCTGTGAGAGATGCACTTATATAGCCAAACTGGAAGCAAAGCTCTCTTCACCCAAGACTGGACTAGACAGTCAAGAGGAGAAGGTAAACACTTGCACCGCACCACACTCATCACATAGTCCCTCAAAACCTACACCACCAAAACACACACACAGAAACACAAAACACACACCTACATTCGCAGAAGCTCTCAATAAAAACCTGCCCAAGCATCAGGGACATCCAAAGCATAAATGCAAGCAAACTCCACCCCCCCAACACAACCCAAATGACACATAGCCCACAAACTCAGTGTGCCACTCAACCACAGCCCATAAGGCATAACAACGTACCCAACACTCTAGTCATAGGTGACTCTATAGTTAGGCACACTGATGTTCCACTCACTAGACTAAACAAGGAGAAAGTTACTGTCAGGTGCCAGGATCTGCCACATAACGCATGCACTCAGGTCACTCCACAATAAGTACAAATATGACACTGTCATTGCCCATGTTGGTGTGAATGACCTGAGACGTACCTCCCTGGACTACATGAAAAGAGACATGGAGGAGCTCTCCGATCTTGTATCCCAGGCAGGTTTGACCCTAACCCTGAGTAGCATCCTGCCATCACCCAGAATGATATCATAGTACAAGGACAAAATGATTGACTTCAACAATTGGCTAAGCTTCTGGTGTCATTCTAAGGGGATCCAGTATTTGTCTGCCTGGGACGACATGATTGACAGTCCATGATGCTTTGCCAGAGATGGCCTGCACCTGTCGCCCTTAGGATTCCGGATACTGGCTAAGACTCTTGCAATCCCTATAGTGCCTTTTTTAGGCAAGGTTCAAATGACAAATTCACCACCGTAACAGGTACAAGCAAGCAAAATCTGAGGGTAATGCTACTCAATGCTAGAAGTCTAAACCTCAAAATGCACTCACTCGAGGCACTCCTTAAAATGGAGAACACTGACATCTGTGCAGTGACAGAGATCTGGTTCAAAGCTCCAGAGAGCACCCCTGCATTACCAGGCTTCATTTCATACCACACCTTTCGGCCACCTAACCCAGAAAGAAGCACTAAAGGCGGAGGCGTGTGCATATTCATTAAGGATATCCACACCTCCAGGCTAGTTGCACAGCATAATGCATCCGAGATTATCCAAGTGCAACTAACTCTGGGCAAGACCGCAATCCAAATTGTAGCTTGCTACAGACCCCACACCATGCCCCAGGATTCATACTCCTCATTTCTTGATACACTGGAAAGTATTAGGGTACAATCCAACACCCTAATAATGGGCGATTTGAACTACCCCACCATTAACTGGGAAAACTACTCATGTACCAACTCTTTTGCTCAACGTTTTCTAGAATTCATAAATTCCAACGCCTTGGATCAACTTATTCACACCCCCACCAGGGGCAGCAATATCGTAGACCTGGTCATTACCTACATGAGAAACCGGTGTTCCACACCAGAGGTCAATTCCTCGTTGGTCAGATCCGACCACAAGCTAATCAGCCTAGACACCAACATCCCACCCCCAGCCCCAATTAAGGAAACTATCGTAAAAAACTTCTCAAAAGCCAACTTCACACTTCTTAAGACAGAAGTGGCAAACTTCATGACACCCATGCAGACGGACAATAGAGGTATGACTGCCGAATCCTACACAAATGCACTTTATAAGCACTTACACAAGTGTATGGATCATGCTATCCGTAATAGAACCAATATGTTATCCTCTAAAAAAAGGAAGCCAATCTGATGGACCTCTGCCATAAACAAACTCTACAACAGAAGAAAGAAACTGTTGCAAAAAAGAGTAAAATCCCATGACTGGAGGAACTCCCTGGTCAACCTCAGTAAGAAGCTGAGATCCCTCACAAAATCCTAAAAAGCTAGTTACGAAAACAAAATTGCCACTGACTCTAAAGACAACCACAAAGCATTCTATAGCTATGTCAAGAATCTAAATGAGAACACTCAGATCTGCTCTGAGTTACAGCATAATGGCACTAAATATACAGAACCAACTGATATTGCCAACATCCCAGTAGATAGGTTCAGTGCAAACTTTACCCCCCTCTCACCCCCTAGAGGGCCCATCTCTATACCTGAAGAATGCAAAGTTCCTATAATCACGGCTGCACAGGTAAAAAACACACTCTCCAAAGCCAAGAACACAGCATCCATGGGACCTGACAATATCCCAGGCTGCATTCTACACGAACTACAGAATGAACTGGCACCCTACCCAAATACCATGTTCAATCATAGCCTCACCTCAGGCTTTGTACCCACTGAATGGCGCACCGCGACAGTTATCCCACTCCACAAACGGGGAGCCACGACGGACCCTGGGAACTACCGCCCCATTAGCCTGACGAGCCTGGTCTGCAAGGCCACGGGAACATATCATCATGGAACTCCTAAACAAAGACATTGGTAATCTCCAAACTCTGGACCCTACACAGTTTGGTTTTGTAAAAGGAAGATCATGTCTCCTAAACCTGATTGACTTCTTTGAAGCAGTCACCAAAGCCATAGATCAGGGTAAAATGGTTCACAAAGCTTATCTAGATCTCGCCAAGGCTTTCGACACCATGCCCCACTCTGGAATTATAGATAAGCTCACTAAACTAAGTATAAATCCCTATGTCACAAGATGGGTTGCCAACTGGCTCACGGACAGAACCCACACTGTGAAAGTAGTGGATTCCAAATCCGACATCAGACCAGTGACAAGTGGAGTACCACAGGGTTCAGTCCTGGGTCCTCTCCTGTTTGGTATCTACTTCTCTGAAGTGCAGGCCAACACAAAAGGTCTTTGGCTAACAAAGTTTGCAGATGACTGCAAACTAGGAGCCATAATTGAAACTCCTAACGATGTGGACAAACTACAAAAGGGCCTCAATGAGACAGATACCTCGTGTCGAAGCCATGGCCTGAAGCTCAATGCCAAAAAGTGTATTGTCATCCCCTTTGGTAAAAACTCTGTACCCATGAACTACCACATAGCTGGTAGTCTACTTAATGCCGAAAATGTGATAAGAGACCTTGGGACACAGGTGGACAGTAGTCTCTCCTTTGATAATCACATCGCCACAGTGGTCAGGAAATCTTTCTATGTGGCTCATCTCATCACAAAAGGATTCTCATCCAGAAAAAAAGAGGTCATTGTTCCCCTCTACTCATCACTCATTAGACCCATTATAGAGTACAACGCCCCTTTTGGTATGTACCTCACAAGACATCTACAACAACTGTAAAGACCAAAGAAATACCTTACAAAGAGGATTACTGGCCTCAAACATATGCCCTATGCAGACCGTCTCAAAAAACTACAGCTTTACTCCATCACATATCGCCTACTCAGGGGCGATCTCTGCCTAACATACAAAGCTATGTCAAACCCAGAGCTGTTGGACATGCTCCACTTAAAGAAATCCCAGTCCCTCCGAGCTACACGCTCTAGGGACCTTAACCTTGTCACCACAATAAACAGAACATGCTGGAGGGACAGATTCCTGTCCCAAAGACTTCTCATACTCTGGAACAGACTACCTATCTATGTCAAACAGAGCTCCTCATTAGCACTCTTCAAGAAAAATCTTGATGATTGGATGGGAAATGGGAAATTCACCCCGGGGATCACTTCTGTGGCTCTGCTCGACAGGGGCACAGGAAAATAATTTTCTTGGGTGGCAAAAGCCAGGGTACATTTTTTGGCTAGGCTTGTATGGGCCCTAGGGCCGATAGCCTAGTACCTACCTATGAACCTATAATAGCATTGTATAAAGTATAACTAATGATCATTTTGCAGAAAATATCTTCGCCTAGTTTACATTACTTTTCCAGATATTCATATATCCCTTGTTTACATGTACAAATACCATTGGTTTACCACTTTTTATTTTCATATTGACAATTCCAGAACTTTCTCTTCCAAATTCTCTTCTGTCTCTACTGGAAATATGTCACACTGCTTTATTTGCCTCCTTAAGTACCACATTATCATGTCACTTTACAACTATAGGCATCTATTTCATTTAGGTCATAACTATATATACTGCATAATATGAAAAACTGTTTATTAGGATTTGCTTTATGTAGATATAAGTCCTAAAATGCACAGAAGCATTTATTGTGGTACTATAAACTTATCTGCATATCTGTGAAGTTTTCCCAATTGTAATAGTCTAAAGCTACTACTCGTATTACACTATGTGTATATCTCTATATGTTTGCAACAATTTGAAACATTCTGTATATATGTCTACTGTCCTTGTCAAGATAGCCCAGGACATGGATGAAAAAGGCCCTTCAACCAGTTCACTTAACCAACTAACAAATTAAACTATTTAATTAAATTAAACTCATAGAGACTAGAAGGGACAGTCTACACAGGAAGGTGGGCCAAGAAGATAATAGAAAGGCTAATGTTATCAACACTAACAGCAACAACAAGAAATAAACTTGCATCAGGTACTGTGACTCTACTCAGAAAGAAAGACCTATAACCTCCTGGGCCCTCTCTAGGAGGTGGTGCATCTTTCAAGAGAATCCAGAACTACTGCTATAAAAGGATGAATTGCAGTGAGGGCACAGAGAATTTTCTCAGCTAATGGTGATGCCAGCAGACTCCAGTAAGAAAAGAATCAGGCTACAACCACCATTATGGAAACCTGAACAGGGTCTACCGCCATCCAGTTACCCCGTCAACAAATGCCAAATTAAAAAAAAATCCAAAGCTTTAGGGGACTTTCCTCCTAAGACCTCTTTAATCAGGGATTTGGTTCCTGTCTGGGACATTACTATCAAATTGCAGGCTTTGACAAGGGCTCATCTTGAGCCTGCTTCTGAAGAGGATCTGAAATTCATTACTTGGAAAACAATATTTGTGGTAGCAATCACATCTGCTAGGAGGATTTCTGAATTACAAACACTGTACTGGAAACCTCTGTACCTTGTCTTTCATAAGGATGGGGTATCTTTGCGAACTCTGTACATTCAAGCATACATATGCTTTTTTATCCTCCTGTAACTTCACACAAGTTTTACTGGTTTGTAGCTACACAGACTACAGCAGTACAATATGCTGGTGTTTCCTTAGTGGGTAACTGGATGGTGGTGAACTACAGACAAGTACAGGAGTGATCAATGGCAAGACAAAAGGGACCAAGCCCAGAGGCACCAGACAGAGTTGGTGCCATGAAAACCACCAGATGAATTTGTGCCTGAAGAAAATTCCACATCATCTTGTTGATGTCTGCTTTAGACAGACTCAACAGTCAGAAGGATGAAGCCACCGATATTGGTTGAGATGTACTTTGGTGCTTCTCTTGAAAGAAAGGTGAGTGAGTCCTGGGCTAGCTGGCTTTGGGGAGAAACGACAGGGCAGAGCTAGAGAATGAATCCAACAGACCTCCAAAGTAGGTTCATCGGTAGGTACTAGGCCATCTGCCCAAGGGCCTAAGTAAGCCTAGCCAACAAGGTTCCCTGGGTTATGCCACCCAAGAAAGTTATTTTCCTGTACCCCTGTTGAGCAGAGCCACAGAAGTGATCCCCGGGGTGTATTTTCCTATTTCCCATCCACTCATCAAGATTTTTTCTGAAGAGTGATAATGAGGAACTTTGCTTGACATAGATGGGTAAGCTTGTTCCAGAGTATGGGAAGTCTCTGGGACAGGAATCTATCCCTCCAGCATGTCCTGTTTATTGTGGTGACAAGGTTTAGGTCCCTAGAGCGTGTAGCTTGGGGTATTGGGATCTCTTTAGGTGTAGCATGTCCAACAGCTCTGGGTTTGACATAGCTTTATATGTTAGGCAGAGATCACCTCGGAGTAGATGATATGCTACGAAGTAAATATGGATTTTTTTTTAGAAGGTCAGTGTAGGGCATCTGTCTGAGGCCAGTAATCCTCTTTGTGAGGTACTTCTGTGGCCTTTCCAGCTGCTGCAGATGTCTTGTTTGGTACATTCCAAAAGGGGCGTTGTACTCTATAATAGGTCTAATGAGTGTCGAGTAGAGGGGAACAATCACCTCTTTTTTCCTGGATGTGAATGCTTTTGTGATGAGGTGTGCCACGCAGAAGGATTTCCTGACTACTGTGGCAATGTGATTATCAAAGGAGAAACTACTATCCATCTGGGTCCCAAGGTCTCATCACATATTCGGCGTTAAGTAGACTGCCGCCTATATGTAGGTAGGTACTACTATAGGTAGTTGATGGGTACAGAGTTTTTACCAAAGGGGATGACAATGCACTTTTTGGCATTGAGCTTGAGGCCATGGCTCTGCCACCAGACTTCTGTCTCAGTAAGGCCCTTCTGTAGGATGTCCACACCATTTGGGGACTCAACTATGGCTCCTAGTTTGCAGTCATCTGCGAACTTTGTTAGCCAAAGGCCTTCTGTGTTAGCCTGCACTTCAGAGAAGTAGATAACAAGCAGGAGAGGTCCCAGGACTGAACCCTGTGGTACTCCACTTGTCACTGGTTTGAAGTCAGATTTGGAGTCTGCAACGTTTAAAGTGTGGGTTCTGTCAGTAAGCCAACTGGCAACCCATCTTGTGATGTAGGGATTTATAACCAGTTTAGTGAGTTTAGCTATAATTCCAGAATGGGGGATGGTGTTGAAAGCCTTGGCGAAGTCAAGACAGGCTGTGTGAACCACCTTACCCTCTTCTACGGCTTTGGTGACTGCCTCAATGTCGATCAGGTTCAGAAGGCATGATCTGCCTTTCACAAACCTGAACTGGATGGGGTCCAGAGTTTGGAGGCTACCAATGTCTTTGTTTATGAGTTCCATGATGAAATGTTCCATGGCCTTACAGACTAGGCTCGTCAGGCTAATAGGGCGATAGTTCCCTGGATCAGTGGTGGCTCCACCCTTGTGGAGTGGGATAACTGTTGCTGTGCGCCATTCAGTGGGCAGAAAGCTTGATGTGAGACTATGATTGAACATGGTGCTTAGGTGGGGAGCCAGTTCGTTCTGAATTTCGTGTAAAACGCAGCCTGGGATGTTGTCCGGTCCCATGGATGCTGTGTTTTTGGCTTTAGAGTGTGCAGCTTTTACCTGCATAGTTGTGATTACAGGGATTCTGCATTCTTCCTGTATAGATATGGGCCCTTTAGGGGATGAGAGGGGGTTAATGTTAGCACTGAACCAATCTGATTTTGGCAATATCAGTTGGTTCTGTAATTTTCATGCTGTTGTGCTGTAACTCAGAGCAGATCTGGCCATTGCCATTGAGATTCTTGTCATAGCTATATAATGTTTTGTGGCTGTCCCTAGAATCAGTAGAGATTTTGTTTTCGTAGCTAGCTTTGGAGGATCTTATAAGGGATCTCAGCTTCTTACTGAGGCTGACCAGGGAACTCCTCCACTCATGGGATTTTGCTCTCTTTTGCAACAGTTTCTTCCTTCTGTGGATCAGAATGTCTCGGGAGCCTTTGGAAATGGGTCAGACTATTCCAATGGGTCTGCAGACCTCTTTCTGGTCTTTTCACCTGTTTTATCCTATTCTCTCTCTCTCTCTCTCTCTCTACTTTTCTTTTTTTCCTTCTCTCTTTCCTTGGTAACTTTCACCTTACCTGATTCCATAGATGAAGGAGTAATAGTTTCTGGAGCCAAAGGTGCTGATGCTCTCACTTGGGTAGGGAGAAGATCCTTCAAAACTAACTTGTCTGAATGACTTTGTAAAGTCCTAGCTCCAAATAATGCAATAGCTTCAAAATCCACATCTAAATGTGCCACCCCTAAACATCTTGTGCTCACAAACTGTATATTTTATAAAGCCAACGGCCATCTCAGACATGCTTTTCGCAGACAAGCGCAACCACATGCACCAGCAGCAACAACTAAAAAGCCAGTTAAAGCCTAGACCAAAAAACCTACAGCAATAAACTATCACATACACACTAAGCCTAGAAAAATACAGACAGCAAGGAAACAAGTTCCTCAAAAAACAGAAAAAGGGGTTCAGTAGAGAGGAACAATGACCTCTTTTTTCCCTGGATGAGAATGCTTTTGTGATGAGGGTTCAGAACACGGTAAATTCACAGAATCCAAGGAGATAAATATATCAGATTGGCATTAGATAAGTGATATTTTTCTGGGTTTCTGCTTCCTAACTACCAATTCAGAGCTCTCAAGTCACACAAGGAGCTTGGAAGTAATTGGGGGACCGAACGGAATTATTGGTAGGAGAAATCACATTCCTAGATCCAAGCTCAAAGAAAAGTGCTGAGGCTGGAATTATTTGGATCTGATAATTCAACTGTAGAATCAGAAGAAAAAATATCAGATCTCAATTTGTTGCCTCATGATGCCCAAGAACAATACAATTTCCAGCTCTCAGATAGCTGTCAGTGTAGGAAAATCTCGCAGAGCACTCTGTGGGTCTCTCCTAGACAAAACAAACAAGCTCTAAGGGATCTCTAGACAGTGTCTGACAACCACACAGACACCTGTCCTCTAGACACAGAAAATTTCTTAAATTTGTCTATACAAAAGAGGAAGGAATATCTCCAAAGGAGTACTTAAATGCTCCCAAATCTTAAACAAGCCAACCAGCATGTGTGGCCTGATACACAAAAAAACAGTAGCTCAAAGATTTCAACCTCATCCTTTGAACCACCAGCAGCCCTTGGGAGGCTGAGTGCAATACATCACTATGAGTTCCCTTAGATAAGTAGGACTTGATTCACATATGTACAAAATAGTAATATTTTAAAGATAATGTGGAAACTAAGTGGGAACCAATGCAAGTTGTGCAGAACAGGCATACAATGTGATGGCAAAATGGTGTAACAATAAGCAGCCAGTTTTGAACAATCTGCAGCTGCTTCATTTTTTTTTTTTTTTACTGTTTCTGCTCCTGCTGTTTGGCAATCATCAGCTGTTTCCTGGCTAAATGGTCTACTTGTCCCACATCACTAAGGTGAGGGTCAACTGGGAAGAACCATCACTAAGGCAGCAATCTTAAGTGGATTGGATTTATGGGCCTTAAGCCCTACTCCCACATGTATTTGCTCAGAAACAGTCCTGGGGGGCATGTAGTTGATGTCAGCAATGCACTCGTCATTCACCTCCAAGAGGGCTGACATCAGCAAGATGCCCTGACCACAAAAACACGGCACTGTGTGGGAATATCGCCAATCTAAACCAGGAAAATCCAGTCAATGCACATGCCCTTGGGCAAGCACATTCCCATACTCCCATAGATGGATAGACCCATCCTCCTCTGCCTGCGCCAAGCACCAGAGATGCTAATTGTACTCTGGTTGCCTGTTTTGCAGTCTGGGCGTTATCCCTCTAGTCACTTATGGAGATTAGCTGCAAATGGTCAATGGGTGTCAAGGAGTCCAAGGTAGAAAGAATTACAAAAGTTAATGTATGAAAAGACAAGAGCATGAACAACCAGCAAGAAATCAACACAAAAAAATAGGATGCTTAATCCTGGAAATACTCCTTGGATTGAAACATGATTTCACCACAGCTGACACATGATCCTTAAATGTAAGCTAGCTATCTAGAACCACTACATAAATTGTACACCTTATTCACAAATTCAAGCTGACTGCCACCATAGAAGATATTTGGAGGAAATGGAGAGGCCAAAAAATGCCTCAAAACCACAAATTGCCATGACCTCATGCTGGACATGTTAAGCTTCAACCAAATAAGCCAATAACAAGTGGCCTCCAAATCTTAGCCAAGTAGCTCTAAGTGCACAGAAAGTCAAACAGAAGAGATTACAGTGGTTTGGGCAGATGTGCAGGAAAGCAGAGGCCAATTTGGTGAAGATGATTTGCGATAGACAGGATGAAGCAAGAGGAAATGAGGGCATCCCACACAGAAATGGATGGAGGCATGACTGTGAAAGATGGTAGGAGATTGGCACTGAATCAAGAGACATGGCAACAGCTGACGTCACACTTCAACCTCATGTAAAAATGGTTAAAAGGGGGCTGATGATGATGATGATGATTTACATAACAGAACACTAGGATGAACAACTAGTCAAGGCACCAGAATTAGATTTATACAAATACAGTATCAATAAAGGGTACAAAGGTCAGTAAAAATTGTAGGAACAACTGACAGATATGTGAAGTAACAACTACCAATGTGTCTTATTGTCCTAACTGCTGCTTATGACAAGTAATTTGTTTCAGGTACCACAAAAAAGGCTTAGCACAAATGATTTGCTTCAAGTGTCACCACAATGGTTTAGTACAATTTGGTTCGTGTCACCACAATGATTTAGTACAAATGATTTGGTTCAAGTGCCACCACAGCAGTTTAGTACAATTTGATTTAAGTGCCACCATGACAGTTGAGTATAAATTATTTGGGTCATGTGTCAACTCAACAGTTTAGTTTAAATGATTTGGCACAGTACAGTGATGAAACAATCAGGACTCTACAACTATGACTCATCTCAGGTTTGGAATGCTTAAAGGCAGAAATGCTGAGTGAAAAATACAGCAAGGGGGTCTATAATAAGTAACGGTTTACTGAAGACAGCAAACTATAAACTCTCCCAGATGACACAACTGCAGTTATACTACAAATTTACAGATTACAGCAAGGATTAGACTTTGGCTCAGAATATCTACAGATGGCAGAATACAGGAACAAGGAACTCAACCCTAAATGATTTGGCTCTCTGCAAGTGCTCTAAGGTGCACATGACTGTGTTTTTGTATCTACGACTGTGCAACAGCACTCATTCATTCATAGGAATGTGTAGGCATGCCCAATTGGATACTGTTTTCCACTTGGCACAGTATCTAATACACAAGAGTCAAAGGTGACACTACTTCATATCTTTTATTTAACAGAACCAGATGGTTTGAACACTTGGAACAGCTGTAAATAGTTCTTAACAGTCTGCAACTCTGCTGCAGAATACTCAGTACTTCTAGATGCAGTAGGATTTGGTTCTTAGATTAAGTCCAGCTAGGTTTCCTCAGGAGTCTATCTAATTGCAGCCCAACAGACTACAGCAATAACATCTGCAGACTCACTGAGTTTAAAGAAACCAAAAGCACACAGGCTTAATCAAAAAACATACTGCCTAGGCAACCAGTGGCACATTTTGCCCCAAACAATAGGAGAGTAAGGTGTGTGTGTGTGTGTGTGTGTGTGTGTGTGTGTGTGTGTGAGAAGTACCTTTCGCTGATGTGGCTTTTCACTGAAGACTCAAAAAGCTGGAACAGCTGATCAAAACTTATCAGCGTTGTCACTATAAGAATGTGGTACAGTGGAGATGTCTGCCTGGAACTTATTTGGATTTTGTTCATCAGTCTGCTTTTTCCAGTTGTTTATCTAGTTGAAATATGCCCTTTCCCCATAGTACAGTGATCTCACAGTTAATAAATATAATTAATAGATGGTGCGGGGGGAGGGAGCTTGCCCCCCCACGGAAAAACAAAAGAATAAACAGCTCTTAATGCTTTTTATTCAATCCTTTGTGGATCATTTTTTTTTTGTTTTTACAATTTGCTTTACAGCATTTGACTGACTTTTTGGGCATTTGAGAAGATAGGCTTTTATACACATACATATATATATATATATATATATATATATATATATATATATATATATATATATATATATATATATATATGTGTGTGTGTGTGTGTGTGTGTGTGTGTGATATATATATATATACACACACACATATATATATATATACACATACATTATATATATATATATATATATATATATATATATATATACACACACACACACAAATAACTAGTGATAGCCTCATCTACATCCCTCCTGGAAATAACACTCTATGAAACCTTCATCTTAGTTGATGTCAACCTAGACTGGTCAAAACTCAAAACGGACTCTCCTCAAAACAGTATTAATCTCCATGGATACCATCAACTTATAACCTCTCCTGCCAGAATCCATAAAAATGCTACATCTAGCTCTATAATTGACTGGATACTCACCAACACCCCTAAGCTATTTCCCAACCCCACTACCCTAGCAGAACAGCTTAGTGACCAACTATCTATTTCTATCCTTAGATATAGCTCTCAACCTCCCAAACCTAACCTTTACAGAAACTGCCGTAAACTTTCTAACTTCAACATAGCTCAGTTCAAAACTATTCTCTTCCACTAACATGTCCTTCCTGAAACAAACCCCTCTAAATGATGCAGAAAATAGTTTCAACAGTATTTTTCTAAATACCTTGAACTCCCTCGATCCCCCTAGAAAGATTCAAATAAAATCTAACTATGCCCCTTGTCTTTCTAAAGACTCAAAGTCCCTTATGCTCCAAAGGGATAAAGCTTGGAAAGCCTCGACCAAAACTAAGGAATTATCCTTGCTCCTCAATTAAAAACATCTCAGAAACCTTACCATGAAACAAATCAATATTGACAAAAAGCTCTTCTTTAACTCAGCTCAACAGTAAATCCAACCCTCAGAAATTCTGGTCAACCATTAAAAAAAAGAAGTTATGTACTCACCATAACGTTCCATGTTCATAGCCCATCTTGCCCTTCATTCTTACATATGGTTCGGAGCCAATCCTCGGCTCCTACTCGGCCTTATTACAAAGCTCAAAGTCTCTTAGTTAGCTCGTGGCTAGGTAGGTATCCCATAGTGCACTAGTACAATCCCCAGATCTTGTTTACTGCTAGACTATAAAACGATAGAAATAATGGTTATCCAGAAAGAACAACAACAATGCAAGGTCTACACCCTACCAAAGGTAACATTATCCTGTCTCCAGATCCTTCCAGGACAGGGGTAGCTGGGTGGGTTTGTAAGAATGAAGGGCGAGATGGACTACAAACATGGAACGTTATGGTGAGTACATAACTTCTCTATGTTCTGTAGTCCTATCTCGCCTTCATTCTTACATATGGGACAGTGTCCCTAGCACCTTTTTCTCGGGTGGCTCATGGAAAAATACTCCTGAGAATCGTGGAAGCAAAGGAGGCTCTACCCCTTGAGGTAAAATCCAATTTGTAATGAGTAACAAAGGTATGAGGGGTAGCACAGGCTGCCGCTGCACAAATATTGTCAATTGGAATTCTGGCTTGGAAGGCAGCAGATGTGGACAAGGATCTTGTAGAATGAGCCTTAATCTTGAACGGTAGAGTCTTTCCATTGGAGGAGTAAATGAAGGAAATATAGCTCGAAATCCAATTAGATAGGGTCACTTTAGAGACTGGCAGACCTATTCTAGACTCAGAAAATGATACGAACAATTGATCTGACTTTCTGAGTACCTTAGTCCTGCGAAGGTAGAACTGCAACTGCCTGTGAACATCAAGTTGATGAAATTTGTATTCTGCAGTGTTGGAATGATTAGGGAAAATACAGGTAATTCTATAGTTTGATTCAAATTAGTCTGAGAACAAACTTTAAGGATAAAGGAAGGATATTTACGAAGGGAGACTCTGTCTTTGTGGAAAATCAAATAAGGAGGCTAAATTGACAGTGCTTGTAACTCTGATACCCCACTCTGATACCCCTCTAGCTGATGTGATAGCGAAGGTAGAACTGCAACTGCCTGTGAACATCAAGTTGATGAAATTTGTATTCTGCAGTGTTGGAATGATTAGGGAAAATACAGGTAATTCTATAGTTTGATTCAAATTAGTCTGAGAACAAACTTTAAGGATAAAGGAAGGATATTTACGAAGGGAGACTCTGTCTTTGTGGAAAATCAAATAAGGAGGCTAAATTGACAGTGCTTGTAACTCTGATACCCCTCTAGCTGATGTGATAGCTACTAAAAACAAAGTCTTCCAAGATAGAAACTTCAATAGACACGAATGTGCAGGTTCAAAAGGCGGGGAAGTTAGTTTGGACATAAAGTTTAGATCCCAAGGAGATACAGGTTCCTGAAAGGGAGGTCTCAGCAAAGTAGCGCCTTTAAGGAATGTGGGACATCAGATTACATTCAGGTTGTCCCAAATGAAAATTAGTTATCGCTGCCAATTGGACCCTAATTATGGCAGCAGCTGATCCTTGATGGAAAAGTTCAGACAAAAATTCTAACACCACAGGTGTGGATGCTGTGCAAGGATCTATATTTCTTTATTTTGCCCAGATAGAAAACCTTCTCCATTTGCTAGTGTATAACTTCCTAGTAGAAGGTTTATGCGAAGACATAAGGATGTGGGTCACAGCAGGTGAAAGATCGTGAAGCCTGACTAGGGATGGAAGTGGAGCAGCAACGCTGTCAAATTGAGGGTGTGGAGGCAGGGGTGAAGGGAGCCTGACGTGTGTCAAGAGGTCTGGCACTGGGTCCAGAGTCCATGGATCGTCTAGTAGATGAGGCCCAAAAAAGCAGAACCAAATTTGTTGAGGCCAGTGATGAGAATCATTTTGCTTCCCAATAACTTTGCTTTCCGTATCACTTTGGATATGAGCAGAAAGGGAGGGAATGCATAAAGGAGTCCCAGGGGCCAATCGTGAACATGTGCATCTCTCGGTGACTCCTCCGGAGGGGGGATAAGGGAGAAATAGCTGCTGCATTTGGCGTTGATGGGGCTGGGAATGAGATCGCAGCAAGGCTGTCCCCATTTGCAGAAGATCTGTTCCGCTACTTCCTGATTCAGAGACCACTCATGAGGCATCAAGACTGCCCTGCTGAGCTTGTCGGCTATTACACTGGTTGTCCCCAGGATATGCGTTGCTACTAGAAAGCGTTGGGAAGATATAGCCCACTTCCAAACACAAAGAGCCTCTCGACAAAGGGGGTAAGATCTGGTTCCTCCTTGTTTGTTTAGATACCATACCACTGACATATTGTCCGATTGGATTGCTATCGTTCCTAGAGGAAGAAAGTTGTGAAGTGCTTGCAATGCTAGAAGCACTGCCCTCATCTCTAGGACATTGATATGCAGGTGAGCCTCGTGATCTTGCCATGTGCCTTGGATAGTCCTGCCTAGATAATGCCACCCCCCACCCTATCTGTGAGGCATCCGTGGTCACAGTAGCAACGGGTTGGCGAGGAAGGAATGGAGTGCCTGTTGTCAGCTGATCGGGTTGAATCCACCAACGAAGGTCCTTTTTGCAAGACTCTTATGAGGATATGGTGCGATAGAGACAGTTGGTGAAAGGACCACTGGGAGGATAAAAGCCATTGGAAAATTTGCATATGCAATCTGACTAGAGGGACTAGAGTTATGGTGGAAGCCATGGTCCCTAAGAGTTTCAGCACTGTCTTTGCCTTGACGTTCGGCAGAGAAAGTAGACTGAGAATTTGTTGTCTGAGGTTTTGAATTCTGTCTGCAGGTAGACTAGCTAGCATCGCAACTGTTTCTATTTTTGCACCTATAAAAGTCACAAATTGAGAGGGCGATAAGGCAGACTTTTCCCAGTTTATTGTAATCCCCAGCTGGGAACAGAGCTGGATTGTCGAATCTCTGGTTTGCAGGAGTAGGTGCCTGGGGTGGTGGCGGTCAGGAGCCAGTCGTCCAGGTACGGAAACACTTGGAATCCACGTCATCTCAGGTGAGCTGTCACTACTGTCATACATTTGGTGAACACCCTGGAGGCTGTGATGAGACCAAAGTGCAGAGCACGAAATTGGTAATGACTGGCTCCCAGCCGGAAGTGTAAATGACTCCTCGATGCTCTGTCCATTTTTATATGATAGTACGCATTTGGATGTTTATGGGGCACATCCAACTGTCTTTCCCTAACAGAGAATGGATAGACTGCAGTGTCACCATCCGGAACTTAACCTTCTTTACAGATTTGTTTAGTTTGCTGAGGTCCAAGATAGGCCTCTAGTCCCCTGTTCGTTTTGGCACTAAAAAAATCTGGAGTAAGTTCCGAATCCTATCTGGTCTGTGGAGATGGTTTGGATGACTCTCTATGAAAGCAACTTTTGCACTTCTTCAGTTGCTTGATCCCTAAGATTGGGTGGAACATCCGGGATCTTCTTGGGAGTGTATGGTAGAAGAGAAAAGGGTATTGAGTAACCTCTGGTGATTATTCTTTCTACCCATTTGTCTTGGGTGATGTCTAACCAGGCCTCTGGATACAAAGATAGGCGACCCCCAACTGGCTCCAGAGAAGCACAGCCAGGCCCCACATCAGGAGCGCTGATTGGGACGGCCTCAAAAAGAATCACGGCCACCCCGGTTTTGCGGACCCCTCCTGCCTCTAGGGCGACGTCTACCATTAGCTCCTCCTCCTCTGCCTCTGAAGGAGGAATCACCCTGTGCATCCGGGAAAAATCTCTGGGACTTCTTGAACCATATCTTACCACCTCTCTCTGACCCTTGGGATATGGTCTAGAAGGGATGGTAAAATGTACTCCGACAGCAGAGAGAGTTTTCCCTTCTTGTTCGCACCTGGTGAGTGTATTTTTTACCTTAGGTCTAAACAGAGAAGAACCGTCAAAGAGGGCGTTGGTAAAGGTAGACTTGAAAGGCTCTGAAAAATTACATAAGCACATCCAGGAGCGTCTCCTAAGGCAAACTCCTGATCCCGCTTGCCCTGCTAGCTCCGTCAGCTGCATAGGAGATCAGCCTCATGGAGGAGTTCACAATGGAATTTAAGGTGGACAACAAAGCAGTCACCTTCTCAGGGACTCCTTCAGTAGATGTACCTTGAAGAGCATCTCCCAACTCCTTGGGGAGATCTCTCGGAAGCCTACTAAAATATGTAAGATAGTTCAGCGATCTGAAGGTAAAAGCCACTGAAAAGAAAACACACTTCCTGTATCTATCTATCGTCCGAGACTCCTTGTTCGGCGGAAGGACAGATGAAGTCTCCGCTAGCTCCTTCTTAGTGGTCGCTGCCACCACCATGGTATCTACACACATGCCCTTGGACAAAAACTCTTTCTCTTTTGGGTCAGAGAGAAATTTGTTGGGTCTTCTGGGGACTGGCTCCATGGCATCAGGAGTCTCCCACACCTTTCAACTAACCAGGTCCAAGAGTTGGTCAAAAGCTGGAGACACCCACGAGGCTGAAGGTTGAGACCCGAAAGCCTACAGGTACACTGACTCATCAGAAGGGGTAACAGTGGGCCAGCCGTCTTTCTGCTTAAGGATCTCTAAGATATCTACAAAGGTGACATGATCAGAGGACGACTTGGGGGACCCTTCTGACTCCTCAAGGTCAGTGTCTGAAGTGACGGACTCATCCAGGGAGTCTACATGCTTCCTCTTGCATGTCCTCTTCTGAGGGGGCTCCTCAGAAGAGTATTCTGGGGAGGTCTCGGAATACTGGGGGCCACCCAACGAGGGATCCTAAGGCTGCAGGTCTCTGCTGTCGAGAGAGAGAGAAGGTGCTGAGACAGAGGTTGCTGCTTGAGGGGGAAAAGTATCAGTACCCTTGCGCAGACCTGATGGGCGAGACAGCATGCTAGTCATCCCGAAAGCAGATCTCACCAGCTCCAGCAGATCTCACCAGCTCGAAAGACAGCCCCTGTTCCGAGGAAACGGAGGTAGTTATCGGCTCCAGAGTGACCAGCTCATAGATGGATGTAGGGTCCGAGCTCACCCTAGCCGATGCACCAAGAGGGAGACTTGGTACTGAAGAGGTTCAGGTCCAATTGTCTCTGTCGGGGCTGAACAGTTAACTTCAGCTCCTAGACAACACGGACGGCGGCAAAGGTATTGGAGTGGAATTCGGCTCCAAGACAGCCATAAGGCGAGCTGGAACCGAGGGTTCCACAATAAGCGGCACCGAAATCTCTGACTCCGAAGACCCGACTTGGTTCAAAGGAGGAATCACAACAGGGAGAATGGAGTCAGGTGGCTCCAGAACAGACTGGGTCGGAACAAACAACAATTTGGGCAAAGCAGACGACTTCAAGAGAGTCAAGCACTACTTTCTCCACATCATCTTCTGACAGACTCTTGGAGGATCTGGATGACAGGGTAGGTAATCTGGATCTCTATAAAATTAAAGGTCTTAAAGTTGGGGAGCCCGGCAAAATATCTCTGGACCGGCGCCGATGCAATTTTCCAGTAGTCGGCTCCGAAAAGCTTGGGGCCAACACTGCAGTGTCAACATCGACGACCTCGACCGGCTCCGAGGACAGTGGAGCCGAGGAGGTAGAAGTTTTATCCATTTTCAATTGTTTCTGAGGAGGTTCCGATACACTAGTCAGTGCCGGAGAAAGTCTCTTGGCCGACTTGACTTTCTCTTTTCTGGATGAATGGTACTTTGATGATGAAGAACAACTTGCTAAGTCTTCCTTGAAGGAAGGCTTGAGGAGACCTTTCAGAATTAACTTGTTCTTCCACTCCTGGAGAACTCTGGAGCTAAAGGAATGGCAGAATGAACAAGTTTCCTGCAAGTGAATGGCCCCGAGACAATAAACACAATTACTGTGGCCATCTGTAATTGACATCTTCTGGGAGCACTTTATGCATTTTTTAAAACCCGAAGGTTTGTGATCTTTAGACTCTTTAGAGATATTTAGACATATTTATCAGAGCTCTAAAACAAGGTCCTCTAATTTAAACAGGCCTTGCCCTAAAACTAACAACAAACGCAATGAGGACTAGGTCCTCTAACTTAAATGGGCGTAGCCCTGTTAGAAGAAATTCAAAGATAACAGAGGACTAGGTTCTCTAACTTAAATGGACCAAGCTGGAAGAAAGCTAAGCCGGAAAGTCAAGCAGCAGGCAAAGTACGAGATAAACAGCACTGCACACAATCCTCTTATTCTATAAGATAGAGAAAACAAGGCCCTAATACGAACGTGAGCCTATAGAGATATAAACTATGTCAAAAACTAGTACAACAAACACTGCACACAGTATTAAAGGTATGAAAAAGTGAAAAAAAAACAAGGTCCTAACACAAACGCGGACCTAGGTAAGATTAAATGCGTTAGAAACTAGCACACAGGATACCACACTGAGAACAAGGGCCAAATGGCCAACAAGTTCTCAAAACACTAAATAATTAGCAAAAAACACTTCTAAACACTATCTAAGATAACTAACACTAATCTTAAGTATAACTAGCTAAATAATCAGTGCGAGTGAATAATAATGAAAAAAGTTTTGAACTTAGCCACAGCCAAGCAAGAAGCATTTCTGAACTTGTAGACATGGCAAATAAGATCTGGGGATTGTACTTGTGCACTATGGGATACCTACCTAGCCACAAACCAACTAAGAGACTTTGAGCTTTGTAATAAGGCCGAGTTAGAGCCGAAGATCGGCTCTGAACCATATGTAAGAATGAAGGCAAGATAGGACTACAGAACATCATTCTTTCTCCCGGATGCCCCCCAAACCCCTCCCCCACCCAGATAAATCCCCTCTTGATACAGCTACCTTCCTTAATAAATAATTTATCGATACTATTCAGTCACTCTTACCAACTAATGGAAAGACTACCCCACAACACACACCTCCCAACCTATCCAACAATCACCCCCTTTTCCTTACAGCCTGTTTTATCCTCCTACATCCAATCTCTTATATTTAAGCTCAAACTCTGCTCACAGTCTACTGATAATCTACCCCCTATTTTCCTCAAACTAACTGCTGACTCTATAGTTCACCCAGTGTCTTTATTAATTAATAGGTCCATTCAGGAATCCACTGTACCTACCCTTTGGAAATCCTTTTTCACTACTCCCCTACACAAAGGGGGAAACTCCACAGACCTATCAAACTACCGTCCCATAGCCATCCTATCCCCACTCTCCAAAATACTTGAAAAATGCATCCACTCACAACTGCTAAAAATACCTACTTCAACAAAATCTTCTCACCCCCTACCCAACACGGCTTCTGTCCCCACCACAACACAACCACTGCCCTCCTATTCTTTACCCATACCATTGTTGAGGCCTTAGATAAACCTATCTCATGTCTCTTCTGAGACCTTTTCAAAGCTTTCAATACTGTCTCCCATCCCCTGCTGCTATCTAAACTTGCTAGTCTAAATCCATCTGTTTCCACCCTTACCTGGTTCTCCAGTTACCTATCCGGCAAGCAGCAGTCTGTCAAATGGTTGTCCTCCTCTTCTCCATTCTTATCTATCAGAACAGGTGTACCCCCAAGGCTCCATCCTGGGTCCCCTCCTCTTTAACATCTTCATAAAGACCTACACACATCTTGTAACCAATCCTCCCATCATCCAATATGCAGACGATTCTACCCTCATCTCCATCTCAGACATCTCTGAGCTCCATACTCTCTCTCAACATACCTTCTCATCTACTGAACAGTGGCTCTCTGAAAACCTACTACTCATCCTCAACCCCCAAAAAAACAAAATCCTATTATTTCTCCCACGTTCACTTACTCACCACAAATCTTCTTTCTATATCACTTCCTCAAACAACACAGTTATTAAACCTGATGCTCAAACTAAACTCTTCGGAGTCATCATTGGTGACAAACTCAAATTTAACACATATCTTCTACAAAGCATAAACAAGACTAACCATAAACTAGGTTTGCTATATCACAACAAAAAATTTCTAGCTCCAAATGCTAGGCTCTCTCTTGCTCAAGCTCTTCTCCTACCCTCCCTTCTGTATGCTGCCCCAATATTCACCAGTATTCAAACCACAACATTAAACAAACTCCAACAAACTTACCATAAAAATAGCTAGATTCATAAACTCTCCTTATAATACACACCACTGTCTACCCCTCTCATCCCTGCACTGGCTAGAATTCCCCCATGCATTGTTACTTTCACAACTACAAATGCTACACTTCATTCTCTACAAACCTTCCTCTTGTCCAGCTCTTTCTGCCTTCATCTCTATCTACACACCTTCTTGCACTCTCCATACCTCTAATCAGCAACTTCTACACATCTACCAACCAAAAATGCAATTGGCAAACTCTTATATAAATACTCCGCTGCCCAAAACTGGAACGAACTGCCTCATGAAATATGTTCCACCATTCACCCTGCCAACTTTAAGGAAAAACCTAAACTCCAGCTGCTCAACACCAAACTCTGTCCTTGTACAGCTCCAACCTAACCTCTTCTCCCCCTCCTAGGGGCACCCTCCTCCCATTTAAGTAATCCCTCTACTAAGGTTAACAAACTCTACTGTACACTCATATCTGATGAATCAATGTGTGTGTAAACATGTAAATAATCTGTACTTTGTAAATAGAAGGTGGATATAACACTAATGTTCTGCATTCTTTTCTTTTGTATTTAGTATTGTTCTTGACTAATTTTTAATATCTTATCATATGTAAATGTAACTGTCACCATATTATTTCTGCATACTGTCTGTACTGGAGCTTTTCTCCTCGGGTCTCCACTGAAAACAGGCCAAAAGCCCAGCTGGACCAACCCAGTTAATAAATGTCAATGAATAAATAAATACATACACACGTATGTAGATATATATATATATATATATATATATATATGGGTCTACTTCAGTAGACTGAAATAAAACTTACTGAAACCCAGACAACTGAGATGAAAAGGCTGACAGCATGAGAACACCAATGTCCAGGAACAGCAACTTACTCTGCAGGTAAGTAAATGCTAGGCCATCCTTAAAAAGTCTGGGACTGGTTTCTCCCTTTCTCTCCAGATCCCCAATAAGACTCCCCACTGGCACAGTTATAGGGTCCATATCTCAGCCTAGTGGTCAAGCTAACCCCAGCACCCTCTCTGTCCAACCAGTGCTTCATGTCCCTGCCCAAGTATCTGACACACACACACTTTAAGATACAAGTTATATACAAACACAGACACTCCTGGGGAAGGCTGGCACAGGTTCTCCAGCTATGCCCCCTTCCTGCCAGGCTATAAGGTAGTAATCACCACCACCAACTAATAATCACCTACTAATAAGGCCCTTATCAAAGTGTGTCCAATTATTACTGTGCAATATTATTATCCAAATGGTAAGTGTGACTAAAAGCAAGGCTTATTTGAAGTGGCTTGGACAGTATCACTATATACATGCAATGTACTTTAGAGCTTAAATTATCTCTACATAAAACAGTAACAGTTGAAATGTTTAAAAATATTTAATAAATAATAAAAAATGCAAGACAATACTTCTTAACACAGTGCTAGTCAAGAGTTCAGAGATCACAGGAAAATGCTTAAAATAATGCAGTAGAATAGTTCTGACAATACAAAAAACAACTAGTCTAGTCTTCCTATTTCCTAGCTATATCTAAGAGAAAACACAGTTCTAAAATAAACTTACATATACAGCAAAGGAGTGCTGGCGATGTTGGATGTTCTGATGACAAATGCAAAATGCTCTGAGTGTCTCTCTCCTTAAATAGATAACACAGTACTACTGACTCATTTCAGATTACATAATTTTTTTCTCTGGTTTCCAGGCTAACAGAAATTCTACATTTATATTGTTTTGATCCTTCACCTAGTCAGGAAACCACAGTAATTAAAGACATTACATATGTAAAATTTAGCAATTAACTCTGGTCTCAAAACAATAGAAAAAATCTGCTGATTCAGACACCACGGCTCTGAGCCCTGAGATCAAAAACAGTCAAAAAAGTTTGACTTATCAGCTTTCTTACAGCAGAGTGCACTGTTGTTACATTGTTTGCAGTTCAACATCCAATACAGTTTTTTCACATTTAAGAGAACAAGCCCGTGGCTTCTAGTAATACTTACAAATAACAGCATTATCTACAAAATTCTATCCGGCTAGGCTGGCAACCTTCACATATCTTCACAGGGAGTTATATTTTTAGTTGTTGGAGATTGTAGTCCGATTCAACCCTAGCATTGTAGCAAATGATTTGCCCAGATAAAATCACTTTAACTAGCAGATCTAGGAGACTCTCTCTCTCTGATGTTCTCCTCTGTGAGAGAAATAAAGACGCCTTGTTGAAGGTTTCAAGTAGTTTATTCAGTTAAGTAGATGACTGCAGTAGTCACAAATCCGAACATCTACTGTTAAGGCCAAGCGCAACTGTACTATGTTCACCATTCCCACTGCTGTAGTAGCATTTAGGTTACATGGGTTGATTATTAAAGACCATCCAACCTGGGAGTAGGAAGCATATGAATTCAGGAGCCCCTGGGGAATGGTCCTAGCAAAGCCAGTCCTGGATCTAGAAGAAAAATCCAGTTTGCAATATCTTGTAAAGGTACAGAGGTCCATATAAGTAGAATGCTTCTAGTATTCTGAGGATCAGTATAAACACTGGGAATACTGACAGTATGATTCAAAGTAATCTCAAACAACTTTGGGCATGAATGATGAAGGATTTGTTCTTAAAGATACCCTATTCCTATGAAAGTCCAAATAGCGTTCACTCAACATGAGGGCCTGCAACTTGGATACTCTTCTTGCATATGTCAGAGCAACAAAGATAAGTTTTTTTTTCCAAGGAATGAACCTCAAATTCGCCTGATGTGTAGGTTCAAATAGAGAGGTTAACTTTTCCAGCACAAAGTTAAGATACCAGTAGAAGCAACCTGCTTGAGTGTTGGTCACAGACAGGTCAACACTAATTTCAAAAACTTTTACTAAAAAATTGAAGAAACTGGAGAATCCATTGGTAAAACATGGCGAAATTGCCACAATATGTACCTTGATAAAGCAGTAGAAAAGGACAGAGGTTAGTAACTCAAACAAATATTTTAGCACCAGTGGTGCATAATCCCTGCTAGGATTCTGGTTAATGGCTGGTAACCAATTAAAATACCTCTTCCACTTGGCAATATAAGATTTTCTAGTGGCAGTTTTTTCTTGCCCCCTTCAGTACCTGCTGCACATCCTCTGAAATGGGTGCCTACAAGTTATTAGAAGAGAATCATCCAGGCAGTTGGTGGAAAATTGTTGACATTAGGGTATATCAAACTTCTGTCTTGTGTAAGCATGACTAGTTTGTGAGGAAGCTTGTGGAAATTGCCCTTGGCCAATTTCATAAGAAGACAGAACCAGTGCTGCCTAGGTAAAAAAAAAAAAAAAAGTGCGTCACCACCACTACTTTTGGAGTCCTTCTGAATCTTCAGAATTGCTCTGGTTTTCAGTGGAAATTGTAGAAATGCATAAATGAACAGTCCAATGTAAGGGAATGAAAAATCACATTGGCTTTCTAGGCTTGTTTGCATAGTAGTCTGTTTTGAAACTAATCTCTACTTGAGGTGGTCCCCAACAAATGTACCAGTTTACTTTAGACATTACGTCTTTAAAACAAACACAAGAGATGGTGGAGTTTCAATATATGTCAAATCTTCTTATAAACCACCACTGGTTAGTTGTGTTGACTCTGAAAATATCAGGGGTTAACGTTGTGGCGAGAAGCTGTGCTTTTTCAGGTGCACTATTTTATAAATCTCTACAATCATCTAGTTGTGATTTAAAAGTTTTTACAGCAACTCTGAAGAAGTGCGTTTTCCCCAGGGGTATATATGATATAATCGTGCCTGATTTAAATGCACCCTCTGTGGCCTGGAACAATTACTACCTGGGAAATGATGTTATTTCCAATTTGGTTAGATCCAGTCTTGAACTTGGTTATTCCCAGTTTGTCACAGAGTTAACAAGGTTAGGCAATGTCCTTGATGATGTTTGGAACAAAAAAGATTTAACAACCAGCTGCTGTATAACTGAATGTGGACTTAGTGGTTCTGATAATTTATGCACTTACTGGGAAGTTTGAAAAGGAAGACGTGACTGGTTTAAAGTATAATTCTCCAACACTGAAATATTATTAAATGGACTATTCAACTGAAATACTATTAAGTGGCCTATTCATCTATTAATAATCAGTTAGAAAACTGGAACAGGCAAGTAGCAATGGAAGATAAAATTGTTGAGGGGAATTCTGGGTAAGGAGAAAGAGCCTGAGCGTTGGATTCAAATGTGTAAAAGCTGTTGACATCATATCCGTACAGATCAGACAACCCATCATGTGAGGAAGGAACAGACATCAGATCTGAAATAGATGACAAATGCACCTTAATGGATGTTTGTTATACACATGACAGACAGGAATCACAGGTGGAGGCAAAGGCATAAGGACATTCCATCTTGGCCAAAAGGAAAAAGACAAAATTGGGGATCTATGAAGGGAGGGTTCACATAGTGATCTATGCCATCATTTGCTGTTATGGTAAGTCCTTACATGTCTGCACTACATTCATGATTAGATTACTGTTGCAGTAATGCAGACAGACAAAACAATTCTGAAAACATTTAGGTACACCGGGAGGTGGTAAAAGATACAGAACTACAATCTAGTAACCCTTTAAGTATGGTTCTTGAAAATCCAGTTCTGGCTTTAGGGAAAAAAAAACATAAATCTTGTAACGTTTTGTATAAGTGTGAATTAAAGACTGTGCAGTTGCCTCTAGAATGGATTTGGAGTCTAGCCCTTTAAAAAAATCCTACTGAAACTATAGCTCTTGCTGAACTAATTTTGACATTATTTAAGACAATTTACCACCAAATGAATAACAAAAAAAGAGACAGTAAGTGAAATTCATCTGGAAATGGTTTGTCTGGATATAGGAAAGTCATTGTTTTTACCCTCAAAGGAAATTAAAAGCTGATCAGATTTTCTGATTTCTTCAGTCTTGCCTAAATAAAATCTTAGTTGTCTACAAACATCTAGCAAATGGAGAACCTCTTTTTGCTTTATTTTGAGGATTAGGAAAAAATGCAAGAATGTACATAGAGTGGTTCAGAGATATTTCAGTAATCATCTTGAGCATAAAGGATGGGTAAATTCCAGGGAGCATGCTGTCCTTGTGGAAAACGAAAAAAGGTGGAATAGGTATCAGGGCTTGCAACTCAGACTCTCTTAGTGGAGATTAGGGCAACAAAAAGAATTGTTTTCCACAGTCAGTATTTTAAACACACATAATAAGGTTCAAATGGGGCAAAAATTAATTTCTCAAACACATAAATCATGTCCCTGATTGGAGGGATATAATTTCTGAGGGGTCTGATATGCAGGATGCTTTAAGAATTGCTTGACCTCAATGTCAGAAGAAAAATGTGGATCCATGGGAACACAAACCAATATAGGTGACAAATGCACCTTAATGGATGTGTATGCGAGATCAGAAATGAGCAGTTTGCACAAATATTTGAGGATAGAAGGTACCCAGTTGTCTGGTAGGGATCCAATCAGCTCTTTTGGCACCAAACAGAAATATGTAAGATTTTCTAATTGCATTTTTTCTAGCCTCCTTTTATTACCTGCAGCATGTTTGCAAAACAAAGATGCCTAAAAGAAATTAAAATTTTATCATACAGTGAGTCTGAGAGTCTAAGTTTGGGAGAATTAGAGGGTCCTCCAGGTGTATCAGCAAGTCTACAGTGTGGGGTAATATAAGGTGACAATCCTTGGCTAAATGAAAAAGGAGAGAGGACCAATGTTGTTGGAGTCAAAAGGGCGGTCACTAGGACAATTTGGAGACTGTCTTTCTGAGGCTTTAGGAAGACACTTTGAATAAGAGGAAAGGGGAGAAGGTATATACAAATATTCCTTTCCATGGGAAGATATTCATTGTCCAGGTTTGCTTGTAGGGTGTCCTAGAACAAAATATTCTAAGTGGATGGTTCAGAGGAGACAGGCAGATCTATCTCTGGGCCCCCCCCAACCAGTGGACAATCTGAAGACCTCTCTGTTCAGCATCCTTTCATGTTGGCATGCCTTTAATCTCTCAGGTATTATCTACTAAGCTGTTCTAATGGAGTGCAGACTACTTAGAGCAAAAGTTTGTAATGACAACAATGTATCAAGCTTTCATTCCTAGTCTGCACAGGGGGTACATTTTGTATTCCCCTGTTTGATGCACCATCTGACAGTGGGGATGCCTGTCAGAACCTTAAGCGTTCCTAGGGGCTACAGGTGATATACGGACTGAACAGATGGAATCTATGCTTCCATTTTTTATATTTGCATACTTATCTCTGTCCTTTTTTGACGAAAGTCCTTGACCCTGAAACCATTTGAACAGGCCCCAAGCCTTGTCTGATGCATCTGCTCTGAAGAGGAGGAGAAAGATTAGAAAGAGAACACCTGGGTTAAACATTATCTAACTGATCCACTAACGCAGTGCTGGCTTAACAAAAGGCAAGACATAAGATGACAGTACTGTGTCCAAAAAGATGTTTGGTACCACTCGATTTTTCTCATGTGCAGTTTGGCAAATGGAATCATCTGTATGGAGGATACCAGAGATCCTAGGGCTCTTAGAATCACTCTTGCTAAGATCAAGGATAAGTTTTGTCAGGGACAGAAATAAATCTGTTAAGAATATAGTCTTGACCTAAAGGAAGAAAAGCCACCAAAAGGCATATGTTGAGGTGACAACCTCAAAGCACCAGAGAAAGTGAAGGGAGAAGACTGGAGTTGTTGAAAATGAGAAGTTATGCACCTACCATAACGTTCCATGTTAGTTGTCTTCTCTCGCCTTCTTTCTTGCTGGATGGGTTTGGAGCCGAACCTTGGCTCCGACTCAGCCACTAATAAAGCTCGAGAGCTAATTTTACCGGCTCGAGGCAACCCTATATCCCATGATGCTAGGCGGTAACTCCCCAGATCTCGTTTGAAAGCTGAAAACCCAGCATAGGCCAAATAGTCCTCCAACTGGAAAGGAGGAGGAAGGAACATAAATCCCCAAAGGTCGGTATCTATGCTATAGTTACCCTACGGCCACCTATATAGTGACAAGGAATATAAGGACCCTTCACAGAAGGGAAGATCTTTTCAGTCTGTCCAGGCTAGGGGGATGGTGGGTGGGACGCAAGAAAGAAGGCGAGAGAAGACAACTAACATGGAACGTTATGGTAGGTACATAACTTCTCAATGTTAAGTTTTCAATCTCGCCTTCATTCTTGCTGGATGGGACCGTGTCCCTAGCACCTTCATCCTGGGTGGCTCATTGGAACAGACTCTTGAGAACAGTGGAACCCAAATTTGCCCTGTTTCTGGAGGCCACATCCAATTTGTAATGCGAGACAAAGGTATGGGGAGAGGCCCATGTGGCTGCCGCACAAATAGTGTCTATCGGTAGTCTAGCTTGAAAGGCTGTTGATGTAGCTAGTGCTCTGGTTGAATGGGCTCTTGGCCTAGAAGGCAATTGTTTACCTCTGAGATGATAAATATAAGTGATCACAGAAGACAGCCACCTAGACAGGGTTACCTTGGATACTGGAAGGCCTTTCCTATTCTCTGCATAAGTTAAAAAGAGCTGATCAGATTTCCTGATTTGTTTAGTTCTGTCCAAATAGTATCGGAGCTGGCGATGAACGTCCAGACAATGTAGTTTTTGCTCTGCCCTGTTTGAATAATTTGGGAAGAAAACTGGGAGGTCAACAGATAGATTTAAATTTGTCTGCGAAGCCACCTTGGGTACAAAAGAGGGGTTAGTTCTTAGAGAAACTCTGTCTTTGTGAAAAACTATATAAGGAGGACGAATGCATAGGACATGAAGTTCAGATACTCTCCTAGCTGATGTAATAGCGACTAGGAAGAGTGTTTTCCAGGAAAGTAATTTCAGTGAACTGGAAGCTGCAGGTTCAAAGGGAGGTAGAATCAAAGATGATAAAACTAGGTTTAGATCCCACTGTGGCAGAGGATCTTTGATAGGGGGCTTGAGTAAAAAGATACCTCTAAGGAACGCTTTTTGCACAGCCTATGGGACATGATGCTGCCATCCGACAGGCCTAAGTGAAAATTTGAAATGGCTGCCAGCTGAACTTTCACTGTGGAAGAAGATGATCCTGAATGAAAAATTTCAGCTAGGAAATCCAAGACCGAGTGAATTGGGGCAGAGAAAGGATCTATATTTCTAGCCTTTGCCCAGAAGGAAAAACGTTGCCATTTACTAGCGTAGATCCTTCTGGTGGAAGATTTAAGGGAAGCTACTATAATATCCCGGACGGAATTTGAAATCATAGGAAGCCTGGCTAGGGATGGAAGAGGAGCAACCAAGCAGTGAGGTTGAGAGAAAGGAGGGATTGGTGCAGCTGCCCCAACGGATGGGTCAAAAGATCTGGCACTGGATCCAGATGCCAAGGCTGCTCCAAGAGATAACGATGCAGGAACGGAAACCATATCTGTCGAGGCCAATAAGGGGCAATGAGAATCATCTTTGCTCTCAAGGCAGTAGCTTTCTGAATAACTTGTGTTATTAATGGAAAGGGGGGGAAGGCGTAAAGAAGTCCCCGAGGCCAATCGTGGACTAGAGCGTCTCTGGGGGGATGGCCTGGAAGGGGGAAGAGGGTGAGGATGTCGGGGGCATTTGCTGTTTTGAGGTGTAGCAAAAAGATCGCAGCAAGGACGGCCCCACTTCCGAAAAATCTCTTCCGTCACAGATTGTTTGAGAGACCACTCGTGTGGCATGAGAATAGCTCTGCTCAACCTGTCCGCTAAGATGTTGGACTTCCCGAGGATATGCGTTGCTATCAGAAACCGCTGAGAAGAGATCGCCCATTGCCAAAGTCCGAGTGCTTCTCAACACAGGGGATAGGACTTGGTTCCGCCCTGCTTGTTGATATACCATACTACGGACATATTGTCCGTTTGGATTGCAATAGTCCCCAGGGGAAGAGAGTCGTGGAGGGCTTGGAACGTCAAAAGCACTGCTCTCATCTCCAGGACATTTATGTGCAGGTGGCATTCGAAAGGTTGCCATGTGCCATGGACTGTCCTGCCCTGAAAATGCCCCCCCACCCGATCTGGGAGGCATCCGATGGGACAGTGGCAACCGGAGAGGGGGGGATAAAGGGTCTGCCTTGGTGGACTAGATGGGACACCATCCACCAAGACAGATGATTTTTGCAAGCTGGAGTTATGATCTTGTGAGTCATAGGGAGTTGTTGGAAAGACCACTGGGCGAAAAGCATCCACTGAAGGAGACGCATGTGAAAACGGGCAAGAGGAAGAAGTGTGATGGCAGCCGACATGAGACCTAATACTTTCAGAACATACCTGGCCTGAATCTTGTTGATCTGAAGAAGGAGATGGACATGATTTTGAATATCTAAGATCCTTTGCTCTGTTAGCCTTGCTGAGAGCGGCACTGTGTCCAAGTTGGCGCCTATAAAGGTAATAGACTGACAAGACGACAAAGCAGACTTTTTGAAATTTATGGAAATTCCTAGCTCTTTGCAAATGTGAATGGTGTAATCCCTGGCCTGAAGAAGTTGACGCCTGGTGGTGGCAGTGAGGAGCCAGTCGTCTAGATATGGAAACACCTGGAATCCTTGACGTCTCAGGTGAGCCGAAACTGCTGCCATACATCTGTTGAACACTCTGGGGGCTGTAGTGAGACCAAAGGGCAGGGCTCTGAATTGGTAAATGACTGGCCCCCAGCCGAAAGCGGAGAAACCTTCTGGATCGCCTGTGAATTTTTATGTGATAGTACGCATCCTGAAGGTCTACTGAGCACATCCAATTGTCCTTGCTCAAAAAAGGTAGAATAGACTGTAGCGTGACCATCCGGAATTTAGTTTTTTTTACAAACTTGTTTAGTTTGTTGAGATCCAATATTGGCCTCCAGTCCCCTGTTTTTTTTGGTACCAAAAAGAACTTTGAGTAAACTCCGGATCCTAGTTGGTCTGCTGGGACTGGTTGGATGGCACTCAGTTAGCAGTTTTGATATTTCCAGCCCTGCTTGTTCTCTCAGACTGGGTGGAACGTCTGGAAGGAGCCCCTTTCTCTGAGTTGGGGTTTGGATAAAGGGAATTTTGTAGCCCTTGGATATGATCGACTGTACCCATTTGTCTTGAGTAAGGGAGAGCCAGGCTTGTGGGTACAGCGACAATCTTCCCCCGACTGCCTCCGAATGTGGACAGTCGGGCAACACCTCAGGGATGCTGGAAGGGTTTGTCAGAGAGAGGCTCTATGCTACCCTGATTCTGCGGACCCACTCTGCCTCTTGGGCAGCGTCTGTTGTTGTTACCCCCTCTGCCTCTAGGGGGAAACTGACCTCTTCTGTCAGGCGTGACTCCTTGAGATTTGCGGAACCACATTTTTCCACCCTTTTGACCCTTAGGGTATGGTCTAGAAGGGGTGGAGAAACGGACTCCTATGGCAGAAAGAGTTTTGCCATCTTGTTCGCATCTGGTCAAGGTCTCTTTCACTTGAGGCCCGAACAATGCCGAGCCATCAACAGGGGAGTTAGTGAAGGACGCCTTGAAGGGGTCCGCAAAATTGCAAAGCCACATCCAGGCGTGACGCCTTAAGGCCACACCTGTGCCTGCGGCCCTACTCGCTCCATCGGCTGCATAGGAAATGAGCCGCATGGAGGAGTTGACAATGGAGTTTAGGGTTCCTAGCTGTGAGTTAATTTTGTCTTGGGACCCAGCAGCTGACGGATCCTGTAAAACCTCATCCAGCTCTTTGAGAACATCTCTCTGAAGATGGGTGAAGTGACACAAATAATTCAGCGACCGCATGGCAAAGGTCGCTGATGAAAACATCTGCTTACCATACCTATCCATAGTCCTAGATTCCTTGTTAAGAGGATGGATAGGCACTGAGGGATCGGCTAGTTCCTTCTTGGTGGCTGCAGCCACTACCATGGCATCAACCGGAACACCTTTGCTTAAAAATCGTTTATCAGATGGAGCTGTTATAAATTTGGAAGGCCTCCGTGGGGTGGGTTCCACCAAATCAGGGGCCGTCCACTCCTTCCGTGCCACACTTCCATAAGGGGGTCGAAGGGCGGAGACACCCAGGAGGTGGAGGGTCGAGAACCAAACACTTCGAGGTAAACCGACTCGTTCTCGGAAGGATTAAGGGAAGACCAGTACCCCCTCTGTCTAAGGATTTCAAGGATGTCTGAGGAAGAGACATCCTCAGAGGGGGACCTTGGGGATCCTTCCGACTCATCCAAGTCGGTATCCGATGTAATGGACTCAGGGGAGTCCACATTCTTCCTCTTATATGTCCTCTTGCGCGGAGGTTCACCTGACGGGTCAGGAGAAGCCTTGGAAGAGGAAGAAATTCCCAGTGGGGAAACCTGAGGCGTTGAATCTCTGGGTCCGGGAGCAAGAGAGTGGGAAGAAACGTCAGCAGGCACTGTAGTGGGAGGAGCTGATGGAGCTGACCGTTGACCAGGCACTGGGGTTAGTACGCTCCTCATCACTTCGAAGGCTCCTCTATCAGGCAGGCCAGAGGGCTCCTGCTCCGAAGAACTAGGAACCCCGGGCCGTACCGACAGGGACGGCTCAGAAGACGATGTCGGGGCCGAGCTCACCAGCGCCGACACTCCGAGAGGGAGAACGGGGTCGGACAAGGGTCCAATGCCACTCGCCCCCTCGGAGCCAGTGAGTGTGTTCAGGCGCCCGGAACCCTCCAATGAAGGCACCATGGTGGAGATCGGTGCAGAGGACGACGGAGCCAAAGGGGGAGGTATCGGCTCCGACGCCACAACGGTCACGGCTACGAGGAGCTCTGGCTCCGAGCTCTGGTGGAGAGTCGAAGGAGGAATAGCAGGTGGAACTGATATAGCCGCTGTCTGATGAGACGGGCTGTGAAGCATTTGGGCCAGTGCCTGAGACTTTAAGAGTCTATGACCACTCTCTCAAGGTAATGGTCGGAAAGCCTGGACGACCGAGAAGAACGGCTCCGAGGCTCCGCTCTGAGAGCAAGGGTGACCTTGGAGCCAAATGGATGGATTCCAACGATGGGGATCTGGACCTCTTTCGAGTAGAGGGTATCGAAATGGGTGGAGCCGATGGAGCCATAGACACGTCGGCTCCAGCCGGAGCCAACTGTGGAAGTTTTGTCTCAGAGGTATCGGCTCCGAGTGGAGCCGATGCAAGAAGCTGCGATGCCGACATATCAGCTCCAGCCGGAGCCGAACGAGTGGCAGATGGTGAGCCACCAGCCGAAGGCTTAGAACTCGGAGCTGATGGTTTGGTTGGCTTCGAGGGCTTCCCCGGCAAGGACTTAGCCGGGGAACCCTCGGGCTTCAATAAGCCCCTTAAGATTAATTTATTCCTGCGCTCCTGCAGGACTCTTGGAGTGAACGCATGGCACACAAAACAAAAGTCCTGCAGGTGCAGGGGTCCCAGGCAGTAAACGCAAGAAGTGTGACCGTCTGTCAGAGACATCTTCTGACAGCACGAGTCACACTTCTTGAAGCCTGAGACCTTTGCATCCTTCGACATGATGCTGTCGAAGTAAAGACAAATTTAAACACACACACACACACACACACACACAAAATCCAAACAGACAGGGATACCAGGGTACACACACAGACCACACCCACAGCACAGAATCCCTGTGAGAATACTAGGAAAGGAGCAGGGCCCTAAGGCCTAACCTAGTGGAAGGGAAGAATAATAGGGATAAGGGGAAAATATAACACTAACGGGGAAAAATTTTTAGTTTAACCGTTAGACTAAGCTATACTATGAAAAAAAGGGTGGGAAGGCTAAGTAGAAAGAGAGCGATTTTGAAACAAAATCTAACACTTACCAGGAGCTGGTAAAAAAGCACCTCGCTAGCGAAAGCGGCAAACGAGATCTGGGGAGTTACCGCCTAGCATCATGGGATATAGGGTTGCCTTGAGCCGGTAAAATTAGCTCTCGAGCTTTATTAGTGGCAGAGTCGGAGCCGAGGTTCGGCTCCGAACCCATCCAGCAAGAATGAAGGCGAGATTGACAACTTAACATTCAGTGTGAAACTTAGGTTCCAAGAGAGAGAGTGAACTACAACTCCTGTACAATTTTATGAAGGGAAATGGCTTGGATTAGAAAATCTTCTAAGTAAAGGTACATGTGGAAACCTTAAAGCTTACAAAATGCTATGAAAGAAGCCATACACTTTCAGAACACTCTTGGAGTAGTGGAAAGTCAAAAGGTAAATCAGTAAACTGAAAGTGTAATCGCACGGTATATTAGCTTTCTTTTAACACCTTTATTGAATTATCACTTGTGACACAAGCTACCTACATTTATATAAAAGTAATCAAACCATATCAACATGCTAACATGTACAAACATTATATGATACAGAACATTTCTGAATTTATAATCTATGCAGCATTACAACAATTTTTCCATTCCTGCCTTCAGTTAAACGTCATTCCTGCTCCAAAATATTTTTCTGTATGAATTGTTCCCACAATTCCATTTTTTTCTATTTAATTTACTCCTACCATTTTCTAACAATTCCATTTTTGTTCTCTTATCTCTGTTACAATATTCACTTAAAGAATAGCTGTTTTTGATTTCCATTTTCTAGTAAATGTTTTGGGATTTTTTTGGCACTGAGTTGAGTATGCAGCCTAGTGATTTTCCAATACCACAAGCATTGGTGTTGAGATAGTCAGTGCCAAGAATGTCAACACAGAGGAAACATTCTCTGGTAACGAGAATGGTAATGGAACTGGGCCCATAAATGTCTCCAAAACTCCAGTGCTAAAACATGGGTGTAAGATAGAAGCCAATGAAGTGGAAGGTCAAGGATCATATCTGGCTGTCCTGGAAAAAAAGGAGGGAACCAAGATAAGATAAGTTGCAGTGGAGCCTTGAGCAAAGGCCATCACCACCTGATCATCAGGCTCAGGACCTCCAGTAGGTTTCTCCTATGAGAGGTTTGGACTTTTGACTTGATTTCAAGCAAAACGGACAGGGTATGTGGTTTTGTCTTGCATTTGCCTTTTTCCTCCTTAACAAAATTGAAATTGTTAGTGTTTATTCTTTTGTAACTATCTGTTATCTGTAATACATACTGTCTATGACTTTTCATGTTAATTGAAACTGTTTTGGTAATCAAAATATTATTAAACTGTTGTATTTCCTTGTTGGAGCTTTTCTCCCTGGGCCTCCACTGAAAACGGGCCCCCAAGCCCAGTGGACCTCCCCGGTAATCAAACTGAAATAAATAAATAAATAAATAAAATTTTGACCTGATCACAAACCCCTATGTATAAGATGACCCCCCCCAAAAGACAGTGCTGAGGGCTGGGTATCAGATCTTGTAAGCAGGTGACTGGCACAAGGAAACGCAAGATTAACCACCACCATATACTGGCTACTCAGAATGGGGTGAAGATAAAACTGGATTCTCAAGATTAACTCAAGCAACTGCTACAGAGAATCATGGCTTAGACTTTACGTTACGTTTTTTAATAGTTCCTCATCTACAGATTTTGCAGTGTTTTACAAGTAAATCAAACCAACCACACTGGTGGTAAACAAAAAAAGATCTGTTGAACCTCTTCAGGCAATGTTGGCTTATAAGTGACTCACCCACCACAGGTTTTAACTTGATAGCAAATTGTTCATTTTATTTATTTATTTTACATTTGTTGACCGCGAAAGTCAGACTGGAGCGAGGTCCATTTACAGCGGAGTCCCGGGGAGAAAAGCTCCACTATTAAACTATATGTACATTGGGAATTTTTACAATACAAGATATTTCATGCAAGAAGAACACGATTAAAGTGGTTTGTTCCAACTAAACAAAAAAGGACTCCATTGTAACAATACAATCATCAGAGACATCACATATGACAGTATAAAAGACAATATTTTGTGCTAAGCAAGTTTAAGTGTGACCAGAGGAAGGCCCTGTATGGCAGTTTTGAGGAGTTGTTAGTACTGTAATATAGAGACAGTAACCAGAATATAGAGGAAGGTAGGAAGTATTTGAGGAGAGCAGGAAAGCATTTATGTGATGCAAGGACAGAGCCAGGAATGCAAGAGGTGTGATTTGAGTGATTTTTTGAAGAGTGAGATAGAAGGTGCTGAGGAAATATTCTGGGGGAGGTTATTCCACATTTTTGCTATGGTATGAGAGAAAAGAGCTTTACCTGCAGTGTTGTTGGCTTGAGTTATACGCAAAAGGGTTTTGTTGGATGAGCGGAGTGGACGGTTTGCTGAGTATTGGTTAAGTAGTTGGTTCAGGGCTGTTGTATTTTTGATTGTTATAGGCTTCCTTTCTATTGCCCTAGGTCTGGTAATCTAAAGAAACTTCAGATCTGGAGTGAAAGCATTTACCTTATTCTTACTTTTCCAAGACTGTCACTAAAACATGTGAAATCTAACAGTACTTCACGCCAGCCTTATTTGAAAAGTTGGGGGCCCTACGAAGAACAATGGTACAACTTCATTGTAAGCCACTGAGCTGGACGATGACACAAATACTGGATGGGTTTTCAATTAGTTAACTCTGGCCCCATAAAATGGGCACCCTTATTTTAATGTTTTTATTCACTCTGCATTCATTTCAGATAGATTCATCATACAGACAGATGACACCAGACATCCTGTAAAAGCAGGCACCCTTGATTCACTGTTTATTTCGACTACAGCACACATTGCTCCACAAACCTGGAAAAAAAAAAAATGTACTCACCATAACATTCCATCTGTTTTGCCAACCTTCATTTATCCTTGACATATGGTTTCAGTTCAGAGCATCTGAACCGGCTTGGGCATTACTACAGCCCACAAGAACCAAAAACTCTTGAGCTTCAGTCAAATCCAGAATGCTCTTCTCCAAATTACCTCAGATCGAGTTTGCAGAGAAATATGACAGAAAAATAATCCTAATAGCACTTTTATGGAGAACACATCTGGTATCATATATGAAAAAACGCATAACTAGGACCCAGATTTCGTTCCACCAGGAGATTTGAATGGAAGGGAGGTGGAGGGTGGGGAGTCGAGAATAAATGAAAATCAACAACACAGATGGAACGTTACGGTGAGTACATAACGTCTTTATCTGATGTTGTCAATCTTCATTTATTCCTTGACATATGGGACAGAATCCCCATATATCTTATAGCTTGAGAGGACTCACGGAAGGATATTCCTGAGCACCAGAGACCCAAAGGATGCTCTTCCCCTAGAGACCAAAACCAATTTGTAACTCATTAATAAAGATATGTGGAGAAGCCCATGTCACATCTGCACAAATATCATCTATAGAAGCCTTAGAATGAAAACCTGCTGAAGTAGCTATAGCTCTAGTAGAATGCGCCCTGACAGGCCCATGTAATTCAACTTTCCTCTTGTTATAAATGAAGGATATACAATCCTTCAGCCATCTAGATAAGGTAACCTTGGACACTGGCTTGCTCATTCTGATATTTGAAAAGGAAACAAACAGATGGTCGGATTTTCTAATGTCTTGCTTTCTACTGAGATAGAATTGTCTGTGGACATCTAATAAATGCAGAGAGTATTCACCTTTGTCTGAGAAGTTGGGAAAAAAGACTGGTAAATTGATTGATTGATATTTGTTTCTGACACCACCTTTAGCAGAAAGGAAGGGTTTGTCCTCAAGGAAACTCTGCCTTTGTGAAATATCAAATGTGGTGGTTTGAAAAATAAGGCTTGAATTTTTGAACTTTTTCTGGCAGAAGTAATTGCTACCAGAAATTTTAGGTTGCAGTTGGCAGCAGTCTCAAAGGGGGAATGAACTATCATTTGTAACACTAAGGTAAGATCCCAGGGTACAAATGGATCTATATACCAATGTTTTAACAACAAAGTTCTTTTTAAGAATGTTTTGCAAAGTTTATGAGAAATTATAGAATATTTTTTGAACTTATTATGAAAATTTGAAATAGCCAATAGCTGAATCCTAATAGGAGAGGAAGAGGCTAACTGTTCAAAGAGCAAAGCTAAAAATTCTAAGATTTTTTTCGATAGGAGCGGAGAAAGGATCAATGTTATTGTCACTAGCCCAGTAAGAAAATATCTTCCATTTACTTTTATAGAGTTTTCTACTGGAGGATTTGTTTGAGGCCAAAAGACTCTTACGAACTGGGGAAGATAGAGAATTATGCCTGGCAATTAATGGAACTGGAGAAGCCAAGCTGTGACCTTGAGGTTCTGAAGGTTTGGGTGAACTATTCCCTCTGGATGGGAGAGGAGATCTGGATCTGGGTCCAGAGATCAGTCACTAAATCAGATAAGGCCAAAGAAAAGGGAACCAAATCTGTTTAGGTTCTTTAGGAATTGAGTAATTAAAGGAAATGGAGGAAAGGTGTACAGAAAGGCTGGAGGGCCAACTGTACAGGCAAGCATCTCTTGGGCACTCCCCTGGAGGGGGGAATCAGGGCAAAACAGCTGCTGCACGTGTTGTTCAGGGGTGATGCAAACAGATTGCAGCAAGGCTGGTCCCAGTGAGGAAATATTTTTCTCGCCACTTTGGGATTGAGAGACCACTAGCGAGACAGGAGAATGCATCTGTTCAGTTTGTACGCTATTCACGTTGGAATTCCTCGGAAAGAATAGTTGTGTAAAATCTTACCATAACCATAGATGTCCTTCTCTTCCATGTTACAGTATTCATAATACTGTGGGATCCTCCACCTCAGGTGACCTGAATGTCGGCTCATATACAAAAGCTATCAGTCTGGTTGCAGCAGGTGCGTGGGACGTCATATGTTGGGTCATAAACCAGGGGCTTTAAATGTGACGTCTACATGCACTGAACTCAGAAATAACTGCCCAATCAGACAGCAGCCTAGGAGATGCCAAAAGATGTCTTTCAGATAGGTCAAATGCCCCAGAATGGACCTAGTGCTGATAAGAGCTCCAAGGAGTCCGTTAGTCCTGTGACTATTTCAGAAGGGGGTCAGGAGGGAGGGAAGGAATACTGCAACATGGAAGAGAAGGACATCTTTCTATGTCCTTCTATTCTCATGTTGCAGTATTCATACTGTAGGTCAGTACCACAGCTCAGGAAGGAGGAAGGGTGGAGAAGAGGTAGCGGATTCCAGGAATCCTTGCAGGATTGCCCTAGCAAAACCTGCTCGGGCTCTGGAGATGTGTTCCAGTTTGTAATGTTTGGTGAAGGTATGCACAGTGGACCAAGTGGCTGCTTCAAGGATGGTAACTGTGTCCAAGCCTTTGAGGAAGATTTTGGCAGGAGCTACTAGTCTAGTGGAATGAGCCCTGATCCCTTGATTCAGGGCCTTTCCATGGTATGAGTAGCAGAAGGAAATGGTATTTCTTATCCAACAGGAAATAGTCTGTTTAGAGACTGCCTTGCCCAGGGCTCTGGGGTGAAAGGAAACAAACAGTTGGCTTGATTTTCTGATGGCCTTGGTTTTGTCCAGATAAAATCTTAATTGCCTGTGAACGTCCAGGGAGTGTAGTATTCTCTCACTGTCATTCTGAGGAGAGGAGAAAAAGGTAGGTAAGTGAATGGATTGGTTTAGTGAAAGTTCGTTGACCACTATTGGGCATGAAGGAGGGACTGGTGCGCAAGGTCACCCTGTCTTTATGGAATATGGTGTAAGGGGGGCATGCCATGAGTGCCTGAAGCTCTGACAACCTTCTTGCAGAAGTGACGGCTACCAACAAGACTGTTTTCCATGTGCACATTTGCAGTGATGCAGAGGTGGCTAGTTCGAATGGAGGTAGTGAAAGTTTCTCCAGGATATAGTTCAAGTCCCATGGTGGTGGAATAGGCTGAGAGGTCTTATGTGTAAGACCCCTTTTAAGAACAGTTTTACATCTAACCTGGAGAGTAAAGGAGGTTCCAGACAAAGGCAGGCAGAAATAGCAGAAAGGTGTACTTTCACAGAAGAGAATGAAAGCTCTGCTTTAATCAATTCACAAACATAAGCCAAGAATAAAGGGACATCCGCAAGAAAGGGGGTCTTTATGTCTTTGGAGGCACCAGATGGAGAATCTCTACCATTTAGAAATGTAAGATCTCCTTGTATTAGGTTTCCTGGCCTTCTGCAGGATATACAGCACATTCTCTATGTAGCGGTGTCTGAAGGGTACTAGAAGTTTATCACCCAGAGAGTTAAGTTCAGCATCTGCAAGTGTGGATGGATGACAGTTCCCTTCTGTTGTGTAAGTAGGTGCACCTTGTGAGGTAATTTGTGGTGACTGCTCTTGGCAAGTGACTGTAGAAGGGGGAACCAATGCTGTCTTGCCCAGTAGGGAGTCACCAACAAGATTTTGGGCACGTCTCTTCTAACCTTCAGGAGGACTATCTGAATGAGAGGGAAGGGAGGAAAGGTGTACAGAAACCTTCCCTTACATGAAATGGTAAAGGCGTCCACTCTCCAAGCTAGTAGTGATTGGTGCATGGTACAGACTTTTGTCAGTTGTCTGTTCAGGGAGGAGGCAAACAGATAACCCATCGGTAGACAATGTCTAGAAAACTTCCCTGTGTAACATCCACTCATGGTGTAGGGAGAATAATCTGCTTACGGCATCTGCCTGCTGGTTGCCCTGGGAAGGGATGTATATTACCTGAAGGGATAGACTGTTCTGAGAGGCTAATTCCCAAATTTGCATTGCCAGCCTGCACAGGAGGTAGGACCTGGTCCCCCGTTTGTTGATGCACCACATGCCAGTGGTATTGTCTGTGAAGATTAGTAGGGGGCCTGGCTGAAGGATAGGGAGAAAGGCCTTTAGGGCTAGCAGAACCGCTGTCATTTCCCTGACACTGATATGCTTCTTTAGAAGAGATGTCTGCCAAGGTGCTTGTACCTTGAATACCTTCATAGTAGCCCCCCAGCCCAGATCTGAAGTTTCTGTGTGCATGTGTTGAGCTGGTGTGGGTGTGTGCAGAGGAAGGCCTGGATTCCTTTGAATTTGTTGTATCCACCACCTTAGTTCTGTTTGTAGACAAGGAAGGGTATTTGGGAGTCTAAAGGATGGCTGTGCAGGGACCATACATTCTTTAAGTACTACTGAATTTTCCTCATGTGCAGCCTTACTAGGGGAAGCATGGGGATGGTGGCTGCCATAAGACCCAGGAGATGCAGGAACTGTCTTGCTGACAACTGGTCTGTGTGGAGAAGGTCCTGGAAAAGATCCGTCAGGGACGTAACTTTTTTTTTGGGGTAAAAATGCCTTTATTAGGTCTGTCCGGATCCTGGACTCTAGGAAGACCTTGTCTTGTTCTGGGGATAGGGATGATTTGGGAAGGTTCAGAGTGAAACCTAGTTCCTGAAGCAGGGACATGGAGAACTGGAGATGCTTTCTGAGGGTCACCTCTTGTTCTGCTAGAATGAGGATATCATCCAGGTATGGATAGATCTGTATGCCCTGTGTTTGTCCACTGTACTCTTGTAAAAACTCTTGGTGCAGTGGACAAACCAAAGGGCAAGACAGTAAATTGAAAATGAGAGGAGGGCCCAACAAACTGTATGTATTTCCTGTGGATTGGGTGTATGGGGATGTGGAGATAAGCTTCCTTCAGATCTAAAGTGGCCATGAAAGCTCGTGGTGGCAGTAGTGGAAGCAGGCTCTGTAGTGACAGCATTCTGAAAGAGGGGACTTTCAGACAAAGATTTAGGATGTACAGGATTAGTCTCCATGGTCCATCCTTTTTTGGAACTAGGAAAAGTCTGAAGTAGAAACCTTTTCCTTCTTGTCCTAATGGGACAGGTTCTATGGTGCCTTGAACGCGTAGGTTCTATATAATGTGTGGAATTAGGTGGAGTTGATTTTTGGGTGGAAAGGGAATGCCCTAAGGGTTGGCTTTTACCTGCCAGGATAGGAAATACCCTTTTCCACTATTGGCAACACCCAGTTGTCTGAGGTGATATCTTTCCAGAGGAGAAGACAGGGGGAAGTAGGGCAAAAATGCCATCATTTCTGTCCTGAAAGGACTGCCTTTGGGCTGGCTGAGAAGATGAAGCCCTTAAAGAAGGTTGTCTTCTAGTCCCTTTCCTGTGTCTACTAGAGGGAGAATGGGCCGTAGAAAGAGCCCTTCTAACAAAGGATGTCTTAGCAGGTATGTTTCTGTAGAACTTAGGTATGGGTGAGACCAGCAGGTGTTTAATGTCCTGCAGCTCTTTGCTTTTTTCATGCAGATTTTTAAAAAAGCTCTGCAGATTTCTTTCCAAACAGAAGGTTATTGTCACAAGTGGGGCATCCAAGATTTTTGACTTAAAGTCCTCTGGTAGAGGTTGGAGTCTGAGCCAGGAGTATCTACGCATAACTGATGCAGTTGCAGCTGATCTAGCAGAGGCTTCTGCTGCATTATAACTGCATATCATAGCCTGGTCACCTGTGATGCCATGGATAGCTTAGATGCTGCCTCACTTTTGTTAGGGGAATCAGACAGGAAGTTGAGAAGCGTACTAACCTGGGAAACCAAGTCCAAGGCACATTTAACCATATGAGTTTGATAGTTAATAGAGGTATATGTTTTCTTGCCCAGCCTATCTATAACTTTGCTGTCTTTAGCAGAAGGTAACAGAGAATAGGAAGGTAGTAACCTAGATTGTCTGTCTGGAGCCACAGCAATGAGAGCAGGGACCGCCAAAGGGGGCTAAACCAGGAATTTCTGGTCCTCTAGCACTTTGTAGAATCTTGTGTGGTCTCTTTGGAGTTGGTGGCTGAGAGTCAGGGTTCTTAGAGCATGAAGCAAAAGCATCAAGGTAAGCATGGATCACCGGGGGAATGGCTGATGGGGAGGGTGATCCAACCTGCAGCAGTTCAAAGTATCTTTTTTGAGTTTCTGCCATTTCAGAAGAATCCCATTTGAAGAATTCCTTCATTTTGGTGATGATTTCACCAAATGTAATGTTCTCTGAAAGAGAGTCTCCTTCAATAGATTCCTCATCTGGTGAATAATATTCCAGGGGTGAGGCTATTTGTGAAGCATAGAAGATAATAATACTAAATATAGCTTTTAACAATGTAACTATCAATATAAAAATATATAACAAATACAATCTACATACATATCAAAAGAAAACTTCTGGCCTGTGTCTGGATGGACAAAGGTGTATGCAGATTGTAAGACTAGAGGCCTCATATATTTGGCTGTATGCCAGAAGTGTAGCTCCTTTTATATAGGTAAGACAAATAGGACATTGAGAGAGCATGTAAGGGAGCATGTTTACGCCATCAATAAAGAAGATGAAGGGAATGCTCTAGCCAAACATATCATACATACAGACACTACACATAGGTTTCACTTCACGGTCATATAATTAATAAACCAGACAACTAGATTGGGAGACATCAGGAATTATACTGAGAAGCAGGAAGCCCACTGGATACTAAGGTTACAAGCAGATAGAAAACAAGGCCTAAATGACAGGGTTTCTTTGAAACCCTTTTTAAAAGATAGACCATTGACCCATTAGAGGCTCTTATATGACATCATACTTTTTATTTAGAATTCATACTAAAATATGGTTAGGAAAGTGTACGCATCATGAAGTGCAACAATTAATGAATTTTTTATTACATATTTTATCTATGCTTTTTATGGAGATACACATGTAGGTACAAGTAAATATGTTTGCACATGTTGGCCCAAAAGTTTTATAAGCATTATATATATGCATTTATTATATATACATTTTTATACATATTTTTATATTGATATAGTTACATTGTTAAAAGCTATATTTAGTTATTATTTTACTGATATATATATATATATATAGTACTATTATTATTATTTTTGTTAAGGGTTATGGTGACAGCTTCATGGCAAGAACTAACTGAAGCTTTAGGCTATGCAGCTTTAGGTGATGAAATATTTAATTGAGTGAATTTAATCGAGTGTTTTTATTGGTTTGACATCATTATGGTTTGTATTTAACTGAGAGGGATTTTATTGCCTTTAGAAGTCTGATGAAGCATTCAGTATAACGTGAAAGCGCTTGCTGGCCTTGTTTTATCGTCTGTTCTGTTCACTTATTTTTTAAGGGTCGACTCCGATTGTCGTGGTGTTGCCTCTGGAGTTTTTTCTTCATTTTCTGTGTCTGCCTATTGGAGGCACTTTACCCTGGACTATATCTCTTATGTGCAGGGTAGATAAATGCTTAGTTTTTGTTTCCTCTTAGAAGTAGGTTTTGAAGACAGGGTAGGCCTAAGCTCTTAGCAGCTGAAGGACCCTCAGTCTCGCGAGATCCTGAAGGGCGTCCGGTAGAACCTGGATCCCCCTCAACATCCGGAGTAAATGATGTCTGAGTTATCTCCACGGACGTGCCAACCTGTGCTTCAAGTACAGCCACCTCGTGGGAGGCCACAAAAGCGGACGGCTCTAGCGGGCGTCCCTCAACCCCTATATCAGCTGCTGGCGAGGTGTCCGACGATGGACAGGCAGTGGTGGTAAGCCGTGAAACTTTGGCTTTTTTCTTTGGAGGTTCTGTCAGTTCAGCTGATTCCACATCCATCCTAAGGGCTAATCTTTTAAGCCTTTGATTTTCTAAATACAGGTAAGAGCGGTCAAGTGGCTTTTAAGAGTTTTAGGGATGAATGATTGGCAGATGACACAGGAAGTATGGTCGTGCTCCTGCCCTAGACAGAAGAAGAAACAGTCGTGAGTGTTTTATGCGGAATTTGACGTCTGCATCAACATTTACCTTTCTTAGTTGACATCAGCTAAAGTAAAAGGCAGCTAACCAAGCTGCAAGTAACAATATTAGTAAGAAATTCCCAATGGGGTAATTCGCTTTAGACATCTTGATAAAGAGGAGTGAGCAATTGATCTGATGTTTGACTGTGGCAGAAAAGTTTTGAAGCCTGTGGGTGCAGACATATCACATTTAAGGCCCCTGGTTTATGACCCTATGTGTGATGCCCCATGCACCTGCAGTAACCAGGTGAAAAGCTTTTGTATAGGAGCCAATGTTCGGGTCGCCTGAGGCAGAGGATCCCACAGTATGAATACTGCAACATGAGAATAGAAGGACATTATATGTTGCTATTAGAAAGTGGTTCGAAGAGTAGATTTCCCACTGCCAGAATCTGAGAGGTTATAAAAACCAAACCACCATATTTTTTGTCAGCTCCTAACCTGAGCTGCCACAGTTTCGCTTTGTTCGAATTGGTCCTTATAGGACCCCCCCCCCTTATATTTCTAACTACATGTTCCAAGACAGCAAACAAAAACTTTTTAAAACCACTACATGTAGTGGAATGTTTAAATAGAGCTTTATTGATGTTCTTAGTTCTAATACAATAAATAGTGCTTTTTAATTCTTTTACTAACTGGTCATGTGGACATACCTACATGGCATTTTTTGGATTTGATCAGGACTTTTAATTCTGTATATTCCTTTGATTCTAAGAAGAATGTTTTGTTTAAGAGTATCCCTCATGATCAAGGCGTTGATTTTGTTAGACAGTTTTTGGGAAATGTCGCCCACTTTCCTTCTGACAGCATATTTGTTTTATGCACCTTAATAGAACTAGTACTTAACAATGATTTTTTATTTAACAAGAAAATTTACAAGCAGCTAAGAGGGGTAGCTAAGGGGTCCACTGCGGCCCGGGCCTACACCAATCTAGTTCTTGGGTGGTGAGAGCATAGTGCTCTCAGACCTACTATGGAGCAATATCATGTAATTTTTTTATGGCAAATATGTGGATGATTTGTTTTTTTTATTTTGGAAGGTGGCATAGACCAGGTTCATTCCTTTTGTGACAGTATCAATAAATCCAGTGATTTTTTAAAATTTGTACTGGGTAATGCTGGGTTATCAGTGCATTTTTTGGATGTTACCCTGACTTGGGATACTTCTAATAACTGCTTTACAAGTGGAATACATAGGAAGGAGACTTTTGTTAACAGTTATTTGCATTACTTGAGCAACCATCCCGTTTTTACGAAAAATAATATACCGAAGGGTCAGTTTATTCATAAATGCTCCATAAATGATTTCTGAATAAGCTGATTTTGAATATTTTGAATCAGAAGTCAGCTTTATACAGAATATGTTTCTGCATAGAGGATACCCCTCAGATTTACTTGGTAAACTAGCTAATGAAATTAGAACAAGAAGGGCTACTGATTTTCCACCCATCTTGAAAAATGGTTTTACTAATACTATAAACAAGCCACATGGAGTTATAGGTGTTAACAATTCAAGTTCTAATAATACTAACACAAACACTTTTGGAATTTCTTGTATTTTGGATATGTCTGTTGATGCATTTAACATCAGGTCCATCATTACTTGAAACTGGAACATACTATGTGGGAAAAGTGAATTAATACAAGTTGTAAGTGATAGACCCATTTTTGTATACAAAAAAACAGACTCTCTAAAAAAATTTTTACAATTTGACTCCACATATAAAAGTACCCCTGATAATAGCAGACGCTGTAAGGGGATGTACAAATGTGGTTTTTATTCATGTCGTTTTATTTTATAAGGACCCTATACTGATTTACCATTTGAACAGGACAATTTCTATTGAGGGTGTATACAATTGCAATATTAGTGGCATAGTCTAGCTTGCTGTTTTGTTCTGTGTGTAACGAACTTTATGTAGGTATGTCCACATGACCACTTAGTAAAAGAATTATAGAGCATTATTATTGTATTAGAACTAAGATAATCAATAATGCTCTATTTAAACATTCCACTACATGTAGTGGTTTAAAAACGGTTTTGTCTGCTCTCTTGGAACATGCAGTTAGAAATATAAGGGGGGGGGGGGTCCTATAAGGACCAACTCGAACAAAGAGAAATTATGTGGTAGATCAGGTTAGGAGCTGACAAAAAAACTGATATTAATGACTCTGAATATTAAATGTTTTCTGAAGAATAAAAGACTGAAGATTTTAAAATGAACTGTCTATGTTATTAGAGGTGTGCCTTTAAATGACTGTACTCCTGCTAGTGCACTTTAAGTAATTGATTGTTTTATTAGATAATTATTCTGATCTGATATATAAGGTTATGTTGCTGTGTGCATTTTATTTCATTCTGAAGTCTTTTGAGATGAAAGGAATATTAAACTGTGTTTTTCGCTAATTTGCTGGTGGTTTCCTTCATTATTTGGTCAGACTTGTGGTTTGGTTTTTATTAGCTTTTGCTGCTGTTTCATCATTGGGACTGTTTTTCTTAGAATCTGAGAGGTTCTCAACAAAGGGAATACGATTTGGTTTCTCCCTGCTTAATGATGTACCAAACTACCGACATATTGCCCTTTTGAAATGCAATCGGTCGTGTGGGAAGAGCAGTTTGAAAGGCCTGCAATGCTAAAAACACTGCCAAGAGCTCCAGAACACTGATGTGCCAGTTGGCCTCTATGGGGAAAAATTGCCTTGGACAGTCTTGCCTAGATAATGCCCCTCCCACCCCATCTGGGAGGTGTCCATGGTCACTATGGTTTGAGGTTGAGATGCAACAAAAGGACGGCCCAAGAGAATTTAGCCTGACTGAATCCACCAAGCCAGTTCTTTCTTGCAATGACTGGTAATTAAGATCTGATCTGACATTGGCTAATAAAGAATGGACCACTGAGATGCTAGAAGCCACTGACGAATTCTCATGTGAAATCCTGCTAGCAGAACTAACGTAATGGCAGCCGCCATCGAACCTAAGGTCTGCAAGACTAGTCTTGTAGCCACTTTTGTTTCTGACTATCTTTTCACTTGGGCCTTATCTTTTTCAATCGCTGAAAGGGAAGGGAGGCTATGCAAGTATTGGTATTTACAACTGCTCCTATGAACTGTAAAGTTTGTTTTTGAGTTGGTTGTCACTTTTCGTAATTTATGGCAATCCCCAAGTTGGCGCAGGTCTGGAGAATGTAGTTTTTTGCTTGTTCGTAGATGATGCCTTTTGGGAATGGTAATGATCGAGTCAAAGTATGGAATCACTCAGAATCCTTGCAGTCTCAAGTGAGCTGCTACTACTGCTGTACAGCATTTGGTGAGGCTAAATGGCAGTACTCTGAACTAATAATGACTGACTCCTAGCCAGAAGTGGAGAAAACTCCTGGCATGCTTGCCCATTTTTATGTGGTAATAAACATCCTGTAGATCTACTGAGCACACCCAATAGTCTTTCCCTAGATACGGGAGAATAGACTAAACTGGGACCATCTGGAATTTTGGCCATCAGAATGACTTGTTCAAAACACTCCGATCCAAAACTGGTCTCCAGTCCTATCTTCTTTGGCAATAAAAGGAATCGATTAAATTCTGGATTCTATCTGGTTTGGTGGGACCTCTTGGACGACTCTTTTTTTGTAGGAGTGTTTGAATTTCTGGTACTGCATGTTCCCTCTGACTGGGTGGAACATCGGGGACTTTGTTGGAATTGTTTGAAAGAGAAAAAGTGTATGGCGTATCTTCTGGTTATACTTTTTTGCACCCAAACATCTGAAGCCAGACATGTTTGATGCAAGGATAAACGTCCCCAGACTGCTTACACAGGAAAGCAATCGGGCCTCCTTTCAGGACTGCTGGTAGGGTTTGCCAGGAAATGAGTCCCAGGAAGGTTTACCTTTACATTGTCTATCCCAATATGGGCGAAACGACTTCTGCGAATACCGAAGTGTGAATGTCTCCAACGTCGAATTCCGAATAAGCAAATGACAAAACCTCGCCCCTTTTTGACCCATGGTAGCACTGGTGTGGAGGTGTGGCACAGCCGGAAATGTCGAAATTCAACATATTTTCGACATTTAAAATTTTTTGCGGTTTTGGTTCGCTTAAATGAGTTGATAAAGTGGCCGGTCGACCAAGTGTGATCGACGATATAAAGATAAACCTCCCTGGAACCCTGATTGTATGGGCCACCTCTGCCGTATGGATGGAGTCTTCAGTTAAAGCTCCTCCCTCTGCCCCTGGGAGAGCCACTGCCACGTGCATCCTGAAAAGGCCCTTGGGACTTTCTGAACCACATTTTCCCACTCCTCTGGTTCCTGGAAGAGGACCGTTGAGAAGTAAAAAACATACACCCACTGCAGAAAGGGGCTTTCCATCTTTCTCACACCTGGGCAAGGTTACTCGAACTTTAGGGAGAAGAAGGGATGATCTGTCAGGGGGTGCACTGACGAACGAAGACTTGAATTGTTCTGCAAATTAGCACAAGTGCATCCAGGCATGTCTCTTAATGACTACGCTTGATCCCGCTGTTCTAGTCATCCCTTCAGCTGCAAGTGCTACGAGCCTCATGGACGAATTAGAAATGGACTCTAGGGTAGCCAACTGAGAGGCAACCTTATCCTGGACCTCTTCAGATATGGCTCCTGCCAGGGTATCTGATATCTCTTTAATCAGACCCTTTGAAGTCTGGTGAAGTGTGCCATAAAGTTCAAGGACGGCAGTGCAAAGGTCAATGAAGTGCAAACCCACTTTCCAAACCTATCCATCACCGAAGATGCTCTATTGGGAGGATGGAGAGTGGAACTGTTGTCTACCAGTTCATTTTTTGTGGCTGCCGCTACCCACCATGGAACCTACTGGTAATCCCTTTGCCCAAAATTGATGATCCTCTGGTGCAGATAAAATTTTTGTCTGGCCTCTTGGAGATAGTTTCTATGATGTCAGGAGCCTTCCACACCCGCTCAACTTAATGAGCTTGTCAACAGGCGGAGTAACACAAGAGATAGATGGTTGAGCACCCAAGTCCTGTAGGTAAATGGATTCCTCTGAAGAAGGCTTTTGGAATATCCAGCCACCCCTCTAAGGATCTCAAGGTTGTCTCCAAATAAGATGTCTTCCAGGGGTGACCACGGGGAACTCTCACCCTCATCAAAATCAGTGTCTTCTGTGATGGTTTCCTCTGGGGAATTTAAGTGTTTCCTCTTACACTTCTTCTTTTGAGGAACCTCTTCAGTGGGGTGATGTAAGGAGTTATCAGAAGAGGGCAATACTCAAATAGCTGTCTCCTATGGCTTCAGTGCTTGCTCCCCAGGCGTTGAGATTGAAGGAAGCTCTGGTCAAGAGGAAGGATTGGGAAACTGCTCCAACTGGGAAGGAACCGATTGTTAAGTCCACGGTGGACAGGGCACTCACCATGGCCTGGAAATCTGCCCCCCCCCCCCCCCCAAGAGAGGGAAAGCAGCCTGGAACTGAGAAAGACTGCCTCAGTCCCGTGATCACTCCCCGCTCCAAAGAAGTCACTCCCGAAGCCGAAGCAGGGTTAGAGCTAACTCATGCTGAAGCCCCGAGGTACAGAGACAGCTTAAAAAAAAACAAGAGTTCAGTCCTTCTCTTCGGAGCAGACAGTGTAGCCATGACCCCAAGAGTTCTCTGTATCAGATGGAGCCAATGAGCTCACAAAATTGGTACCAGAAATACAGATCTCATCAGAATCGCAACAGTTGGTGCAGGAAAACTCAAACCCAGAATCTCCAAGGTCTGGGAGGAGCTTAGATGAGGAAATGAAGGAGGGGTCATAGAAGAAGGGGATCTGGCAACAGAAGGGCCTTGAACCAAGGATGGCTCTGCAAGTCCCCTTGACGCAAGGAGATGATCTACCAACCTCAACACGTCCATTTATGTCAGGCTGCTAGTAGAGAAAGAATTATTGTGTCTGTTTTTTTGTGGACTGTATTTTATACGAAGCAGAGCATTCACTGAACATTTTACTGGGCTGTGTGCTGTTCAACGAGTGTTCTAATAAATATTGAAGGTAATCACTGGCTTTTTTCTTTGGACTGTGGTTCTACATGCTAGTGGAATAAATTGACTGGGTAAAGGTGGATTTTGGTCATTCCAAAAATGGGCTGGGTAACTGACCAGCAAAGGGATCTATGGATGGGAAATATCTGGTCCTAGCTTTATCCAAGAAAGAAAATTCAGGGCATTCTGTTGGATCCCAAGATATTGGTGCCACAACAGAAGATGGCGCAGAGGCTGTTGACTCCATAGGTTGGTCTAATATGTTATGATAACTTCGGCACAGTGGAGATGTCAGTTTAGGTGCTGAGAAGACAGTCAGTTCCACAGAGACAAAGGGAACTGAAAAACAAGTTATGTGCTTACCATAATGTTCCATCTGTGTTGTCGATCTTCATTCATTCTTGACTGATGGGTTTGGTTCCAATCCCTCGGAACCGACTCAGCTGTTATAAAAAGCTCGCACCAGCCAAAAACTCTCGACCTAAGGCTGCCCCATACTGTCTCTCTCTTCCCATTACCTCAGATCAAGTTTGCCTATCAGTTAATAAAATAAACGTAAAACTGACTGATGAAAAACCAACGAACAAAAACCACAGATCAACGGTATTGCAGCCAAGGAATCAAAGCCAGCCAAATTCAAGAAGTGACTTGAACGCAAATTTATTTAAATGAAATAAGCGTTTTCGCTGCTAGCAAACTACAGCAGCTTCTTCAGAAGATACAAAAATAAAAGTGAAAGCGCTAGTCTTTTAAAATGCCTTAAGGAAGTGTGTAATATACATCACTTCCTGTAAAGCACACATTTCAAAGCAAAGGAGTATTCAATATTGTAGCCGGACTATACAAGTCTGGCAACCTAATCATTTTAAATGAAAACAAATCTACTATTAATATCAAACATATTAAACTAACCTTATAAACACCTAACTAAAACCCATCAAATTTAAAATATGTTATATGTAATTAAAACTCTTTACTGCACGATATATAAAAATTGTAAATACCCTAACTTAAACACATGAAATTAACAATAAATACAAAGTAAAAAATAAAGGTATTCCTAAATTTTACCTGGAATAACTTCTCATTTTGAGAACTGCAGAGATATTGCAGTTCTCATTCAAACCTGGGTTACTAAAAGCAGCTAATGTTATTTGCCATTCAAGTTCCTTTAATTCGAGCAATAGTGATGTTGGACCTCCTCATACATTATTAGGTAAATGGTCTATACCCATAAAACTGAATTTATGATTAAAGTAATTTTCTATGTGCTTTGCTAGGGCATTTTCCGTTTTATGGTTCCTCATAGCATAAATATGCTGGTAGATACGTTGACGGAATTTACGGTCCGTCTTGCCAATATAGAATGCTGGACAGCATTCACAAAAGGCTATGTAAATTATGGACAGAGTATCACAGTTAATTCTATGGTTAATATAATATTTCCTCTTGTTTATTTGGAAAGACTCACCAACTTTTACAAAACTGCAATAATTACAAGCACCACATGTGGTGGACCCCTTACCCCTAGAAAACTGGGGACTCAAGGATTTATTCTGTAATAACTCTAAGGTTTTTACCTTTTCTAAAAACAATTTTAGGATATTGGCCCAATTTTTCTAATAAATATAAATCACTACTGATGAAATGCCAATTTTTCCAAATAACTTCACAAATATGTCTTGAGTCTCCACTAAACGTAGTTTTAAAGCTAGTGGAAACTTTAGCCTTATCCAAAATAGTACTGGGAGGAGGGGAACCAAGTCGAATAACTTGGTCATGATCAATCATCGGTGAACCACAAGGTGCCAATTCTTTACTTTCTAGATTGTCCTTAAATTCATCTAATAAAGGTTTATACAAACCTGTATCACGTTTGAACTCAATTTCTAAAATAATGTCATCAATTAGGGTATCTGGGTAACCTCTATTAAGAAATTGGTTCTTTAAAAATTGAACTTCACTTTGAAAGAATTGGGATGTATTACACATCCGAACAGCCCTCACTAATTGTCCCTTAACTATTGCACGTTTTTGTTTAAAAGGGTGTGAAACTAGTGTAATGAAGTACTGAGTTACAATAAGTGGGTTTACGAAACACTGAAGATAAATATCTTTGTCCCTCGATGTCTTTCTTAATCTGGACATCGAGGTAGTCCATTACCTCAACTGAAAAATGGTGCGTAAATTTCAAAAAAGTGGTAGTTTGATTCATATAAGAAATCAAATTATCCACTTCAGGGGAGTCGCCATTGAAGAGGATAAAAATATCATCTAGGTACCGTGTGTACAAGCGTAGCTGATTTTTAAATATTGGGTTAGAAAGAATGAATTTACTTTCCCAATAAGCCATAAATAAATTTGCCACGCTTGCACCACACGGAGACCCCATGGCTACCCCCTGCTTTTGGAGGTAATATTGGTTGTTAAAAATGAAAAAAATTGGAGCTCAGTACAAGATCTAACAGCTCTGTAACTATCCTGATCTCATTAGGGATAGCTTGTAGGTCCAGTAACATTAATTCTAACCATTCTATAGCCTCTTGGTGGGGAATAGAGGTATATAAATCCACAACATCAATAGTGAGGAAATTGTTAGAATCTTCGTAAATGATGTTGTTAATGCTACTTAGACCAAGAATCTTTGCAGATGGCTGGAATCTTCCTAATATATTTGGATAGAATTTGATCTATTAGTCTAGCACTAGGATGTGTCATGGACAATCTTCCATCTACTAAGGCTCACATAGGAGGATTACCAAGGTCTTTATGTATTTTGGGTATTCCAAACATGACCGGTACCTTGGGAAAGGTTATGTCCAAAAAATTATACAAATCCAAGTCAATAATCCCTGAGAGAAACATGTCTCTCAAGTACCCTCAAATCCTTTTATATGCCAAATTCATTTTGTTAAGAGAAGACAAAGAGTATGCAGGAGAATCCAATATTGCTAACATTTTATCAGTGTACATGTTGTTATCAAAAACAACAAGTCCTCCTCCTTTATCAGGCTTAACAAGACGGATAGGTAAAGTTTTCAAGTCCAAGAGAGCCCTCCTTTGTTCTTTCGTAACGTTGGTTTGAGTAGGAATAAAATTAGATCCAGCAATATTGCTCAGATATCTTAAGTCGACCTCACAAATGGACTCAAAAGTAAGTAGTCCAATATGTAGTGGAGGATTGAAGGTGCTAGGAAGCTTTAAGGAAGATTTAGTAACAAGTGTATTATTACTAAATAAAAGATCCAAATTAAGTTTCCTTACAAAACATTTAAGGTCGATGATGGTTTTGGTTAAGTTAAAGCGAGTACTTGGAACAAGGGTGTTCCCTCTGGACAAAAGTTCAATAAGGTCAGGCTGTAAGTGGGCTTGAGAAAAATTATAAATTTTGAAATCTCCTTTCAAATTAGTATGGATTGTAGGAAGTACATCAGTTTGCAAACAGGACTCATTTAGACTAATGTCGTCAAGAGTTGATGGAACATTTAATTGTTGCGAGTCCTGTTCCTGGTTTGATGAATTCGGGGAGGGAGTGGTCCTAAAAAACGATTATTGCTGTTATTACCATGATTATTGTTATTTCTTGGAAAGTCAACTCTGTTATTTCTATTATTTTTATTGTAATTTGCATTATTCCCTTTAATTCTGTTGCTCCTACAGGGTTCACCTTGGTTAGGAAAGCCAGCTTCTACATTATTGTCGTTAGCTCCCTCTATATCGTTTGCCCCAGTGGAGTCAAACTCATCCAAAACATCCAGTCCAGGGGTAGTATCACAAACCTCGGGTTTTTGGAGTTTGGGATAGGCCTTGTGTTGCTGGTAGGCTTTCTATCTCTGGCTAATTTCTTTATTTTATTTTGTTTAAGCTTGACCATTAGTCCGTCAATGCTGTTAAATATACGGTTATAGTCAAACTTATACCTCAAAAAGTCCGCGTCCAGCTTAATTATATCATCGAGGGCATTAATTTCCTTGGTGACTTTGTTAATGTTCAAAGAATAATGCTTGACCAGTAATTCGAGTAATTGTATACCTTGTAACTCAAAAAGATGCACCAATCCCTGGGGGTGAGAAAGTAGGTCCAGAGTTGGATCCCGAGTCCATGGGCGGTCAACCAGACTTGATGGAGCCAGTAAAGTGCAATGTGAATCACTCTGCTTCTCAACCGTTGGGCTTTCCTCAGAAACTGGGGAATTAGTGGAATTGGGGGAAAGGCATGCAGAAGCCCTGGGGGCCAACCGTGAAGAAATGCATCTCTTGGGGACACCCTGTGAGGGGAAATTAGGACAAAGTAGTTGCTGCATTTGTGGTTTATGTGAGAGGCGAACAGATTGCAGCAAGGCTGACCCCATCGGCAAAACATCTTCATCGCTACGTTGGGATTGAGAGACCACTCGTGAGGCAGAAAGATACACCTGCTCAGTTTGTCTGCAATTACAATGGAGTTCCCAGGGATATGCGTTGCTATCAAAGAGCAGCGGGAGGCGATTTCCCATTTCGAAACTCTTAGGGCTTCCTGACATAGAGGGTAGGATCTGGTTCCGCCCTGTTTGTTGATATACCAGACTATGGACATGTTGTCTGATTGGATAGCAATTGTCCCTGAAGGAAGGGCAGATTGAAATGTTTGTAACTCTAAAAGCACTGTCTTCAGTTCTAGGACATTGATGTGCAAATTGGTCTCTTGTGGAGACCAAGTGCCTTGGACAGTCTTCCCCAGAAAATGCCCTGCCCACCCTATCTGGGAAGCCTCCATGGTCACTATGGCCTTGGGCGGAGAGGGGGAAAAAGGACGACTCCATAAATTTTCTTCTGGCTTCATCCACCAAGATAAATCCTTTTTGCAGCAATTTATCAAGACTGGACATGGGGTGTGTTAGAAGTCACCACTGTGACGCCAAGAGTCACTGAAGTAGCCTCATGTGATACCTCGCTAGGGGAACTAATGTTACTGTTGCTGCCATGGATCCGAGAAGTTGTAGTACTAGACGAGCAGGAACTTTGTCTTGGGAGAGGGTAATTTGTAGTTGTGATCTTAGCTTTAACAGCTTGTGATGAAGAAGGGAGGTCACACAGGTTATTGTACTTAGTCTTGCTCCAATAAATTCCAGATCCTGTGTGGGAGACGGTTGTGATTTTTCTTTGTTGACTGAAATGCTTAAAGTTTTGACAAGAAAATGTAGAACAAAGTCTATGGCGCAAAGCAGTAGATGCCTGAGGGGCTGGTGAGGATACAGTCTAGATATGGAAACACACGGAATCCCTGTAGTCTCAAATGAGTTGCTACGACTGCCATGCATTTGCTGAACACCTTGGGGGCTGTGGTGAGGCCGAAGGGCAGTGTTCGAAACTGGTAATGACTGGCTCCTAGCTGGAAGTGGAGATATCTTCTGGAGCACTTGTCCATTTTTAAGTGGTAATACACATCCTGAAGATCTAAACAGCACATCCAATCATCCTTCCTAGAAAGAGAAGGATAGACTGAACTGTAACCATCTGGAATTTTGTCTGTTGCACAAATTTGTTCAATAGGCTGAGATCCAAGATTGGTTTCCAGTCCCCTGTCTTCTTTGGCACTAAAAAGAATCTCGAGTAGAATCCGGATGCTATCTGGTCTGGTGGGACTGCTTGGATGACTCTTTTTGAAGCAGTTTTTCAACTTCTAGTGCTACTAGATCCCTCTGACTGGGTGAAACACCGGGGCTTCGCCTTTCGGGTTTGGGGAAAAGATTGAAGGGAATCGGTAACATCTGGAAATCATTGTCTGCATCCAGGAAAGCAATGTTATTGTGACCCAAGTTGAATGGTGCAAAGAAAATCTTCCACAGACTGCTTCCAGAGGTAAGCAATCGGGTTTCCACTCAGGAGCGCTGGAAGGGTTCATAGGTGTGTACTAGGCTAATGGCCCTGGAGCCTTTACAAGCCCAGCCCGTAGAATTACCCTGACATCATGCCACCCGACCGTAGCTCCTAGTGCCTCTGGCGAGTAGAGCCACCGGAGTGATCCCTGGGGTGAATTTTCTATTTCCCATCCACTCATCAAGATTTCTCTTGAAGATGGCCAGTGAAGTGCTCTGCTTGACATATATGGAAAGTCTACTTCATACCATGGGCAGTCTCTGTGTTATCAACCTGTCCCTCCAGCATGTACTGTTGATTGTGGTAATGAGGTTGAGGTCTCTGGAGCGTGTGGTGCAAAGGGATTGGGATTTCTTTGGATGTAGCACTTCTAACAGAGCTGGGTCAGACATGGCGTTGTAAGTCAAGCAGAGATCGCCTCTAAATAGGCGATATGAGACAGAGAATAGTTGGAGTTTTTTTAGTCTATCCATATAGGACAAGTGTTTAAGGCCTAGGATCCTCTTTGTGAGGTACTTTGGCGGCCTTTCCATTTGTTGCAGGTGTTTAGTGAGGTACATGCCAAATGGGGCATTGTACTCTATGATTGGCCTAATGAGGGAAGAGTAGAGGGAGACAATGACCTATTTCATCCTGGATGCAAAACCCTTAGTAATGAGATGTGCCACATAGAAGGACTTTCTGACCACAGTGGCAATGTGGTGGTCAAAAGAGATGTAGCTGTCAACCTGTGTTCCTAGATCTCTTATAACATGTTCTGTGTTCAGTGGACTACCATCGATGTGGTAATTCAAGGGAATCGGGTTTTTCCCAAAGGGGATGACAACATATTTTTTGACATTGAGCTTGAGGCCATGGTTCTGACACCAGTTGTTGGTCTCATTGAGGCCTTTCTGTAGGATGCTAACATCACTTGGGGAGTTAATAATAGCTCCCAACTTACAATAATTTGTGAAATTTGTCAGCCAGAGTCCCTTTGTTTTGGCCTGGACCTCAGAGAAGTAGATACCAAACAGAAGAGGGCCCAGGACCGAACCCTGTGGGACTCCACTCGTGACTGAGTCAGCTACTTTCACACTGTGGGTTCTATCGGTGAGTCAGTTTGCAACCCACCTAGTGATATGTGGGTTGATGCCTAGCTTACTGAGTTTTTCTATGATTCCTGAGTGGGGAATGGAATCAAAGGCCTTGGCCAGATCAAGGTAGGCTGTATGAACCACCTTGCCTTTATCTATAGCTCTGGTGACTGACTCGAAGAAGTCGACCAAGTTGAGCAGGCATGATCTACCCTTCACAAAATCAAACTGTGGGGGATCCAGAGTTTGGAGATTCCCTATATCCTTGTTATTGGGTCCATGATAATGCATTCCATAGCTTTCCATATTAGACTCATCAGGCTAATGGGGCAATAGTTCCCGGGGTCTGTAGTCACTCCTCCCTTGTGGAGAGGGATGACTGTAGCAGTGTGCCATTCGGTAGGGACAAAGCCTGAGTTGAGTCTGTGACTGAACAGGGCACACAGGTGAGGTGCCAGTTCACTTTGTAGTTCATGTAGAACACAGCTAGGGATATTGTCAGGTCCCATAGAAGCTGTATTCTTGGCCTTGGATAGTGCTGTTTTAACCTGTGCAGCAGTAATACTGGGTGCCTGGCAATCTACTGGTATTCTGATTGGTCTTTTGTGGGGCGGAGAGGAGTAAAGTTGGCACTGAATCTGTCAGCCAGTATATTGGCTCTATCTGTTGGCTCGGTATAGAAGGTACCATTTGTGCAGTAGCCCAGAGCAAATCTGAGTATTGCCGTGGAGATTCTTTACATAACTATATAAGGCCTTCTGGCTGTTTTTACTATCTGCTCCAATTCCGTTTTCATAGCTAGGTTTAGATGATTTGATGAGAGATCTCAACCTTTTGTTGAGGCTGATAAAGAAGTTTTTCCAGTCTTGGGACTTCACCTTACTCTGCCATCCGTTTCCTCTTCCGTCTTCAGACCATATCAAAGTCACAAAACACAGTAGTTAAATAACATTTTAAAAAATATAAACAACCAATGAATATGCAGCTCTGATGCACATGATGAAAAAACAATTAGAATCTCCTACTTTTCAATCTAGGTTTTAAAGAAACCTTGTCATTAAGTCCAAATGCGTTATCAGCTTGCAGATGTAATATCCAAAGTAATTCACGGCTCTCAGTATGATTAATAATATCACGAAGTCTACCATTTTCACTAATCATCTCTATAACTTTGAAACTAAACTTATATGCAGCATCAGTGTCTTTCATGTGCCTAGCCAAAGAATTATTAACATTCAAATTTCTGATGTCCCCTCATTCTTTCAAGGAGCATTCTATTTGTTTTGCCTATACAGAATTTTTGGCATATATTGCACTGTGCCAGATATACTAAATTCTTAGTCCTACAAGTCGCATAGCCCTTAAAATTATAGGTAACATCAGTATAGGGATGTATAAAGCTATTATGTGAATCAACTAGATGGCAAAAGTTGCAGGAGCCACGTGGAAAAGTCCCCTGTATATTATGAACATTACTTGCAAGGGAGCCCACAGGATTTTTTGCAGGGGGGGGTGCAAACCCAGAGCCCCACCCACATAGCTCACCCCGCCCCCTGCCAACACAGTCCCGCCCAAGTCCACCCACCCACACCCCGCCCACACAGCCATTCCAGTGTCCCATTACTTGGCTATTTCTCCCCATTTACTGTAGACACTGTTCAAATCTGTGTGCATACTGTTTTATGCTTTAGTTCTACAATGATTACAGGCAGTTGGATTTAATTTACAACTTTTATTTCAAACATTAGAGCCCAAACACTGAGACATTTACTAAACCTAAACAAAGCAATAGTCTTACAATGAAAACAGACTTGGCATTAAAGCTTCTCTACTTTTGAAACTCACATTCAATGAAACAGCATTGAAACCCACATTCAAAGAAAATGCATCTGGCCAGTGGCAGGTTATTTACCTTTGAACTGTTTTCAAGCAATAGGCATTTACAACTTTTATTTCAAACATTATAGCCCAAACACTGAGACATTTACTAAACCTAAACAAAGCAATAGTCTTACAATGAAAACAGACTTGGCATTAAAGCTTCTCTACTTTTGAAACTCACATTCAATGAAACAGCATTGAAACCCACATTCAAAGAAAATGCATCTGGCCAGTGGCAGGTTATTTACCTTTGAACTGTTTTCAAGCAATAGGCTCCTTGCACACCGTTAGGGCCATGCAAAAGTTATTTGATTTACCTGATTGTATTAATTATAATATATAATTGAATTATATCCTTTGTATTATACAGCAACACTTGTTTGAGTGTCTCTGCTGAAGTAAAAGTAATCTGAATAATTCCACATTAAAGATATCTGAAACTAATGAAGATGTTGCTAGAAAACAACTGTATATTTCAGTGTTTCATCTACAAATTCAGTGCCTGCTGCCATCAAAGAATAAATTGCCTATGTTAAATTAAAAAAATGGTAAGCTGGTATTTTGCAATAGAAAATGGATGACAAGCTGAAAAACAGGTTCATAGTTATTAGGCATCTCATCCAAAGGAGGACATCCTGAGGACTGCAGCATACAAATGTATATGCTGTAGGAATAGAACCTCAGGCCTTTACATTAAGATGCAAGTATTCTACTTGTGGTGCTACTAACATAGCTTTAAAACTTTATGCCACAATAGAGATACCATTTGCTAAACAAAACAGTTGCACATTGTAAATAGACTTGGCATGAGCAGCAGTGAACTTAGCTTCCCTTAAAACTCACAGTTCCTTGAAAATGCACTTGAAAATTCCACCTGCTAACTCTAACTTGGGCATTTCACTTTCTCTCTCTCAAACATACCACACCCCTCAAGGCCTCAACCTTAGTGCAAGAAATCTGGACAAAGCCTAAAATAAATAGGGACAGATTATAAATATGGCTCTCAGAAACTTAGAAAATTGCAAGAGTAACAGGATTTGTGTTAGTATGCATTTTTCTAAATGACATGACATCTAAAACTGAAATGTCTCATTTAGCAACTTCAATCCTTTTTAGGAGGAATATGGGGCAAAAATCTGGACAGCTGAGGGGTATGCTACCTCCCTCTTATACACACACCAAATAATTCTGGTCAGACTTGAATTAGTTCTGGGAAGGTTGCACTGAACGGCACCATGCTTGAGCTGAAGTGGGTGAAATCCTGGTAGCCAGTGATAACTGATCTGCAGCTCAGCAATGTGGAGCATTAAAGCATTTTTAGCAGAGCATTGTTTCATCACTACCTATTGTGTTTGCACATAAGCTGTAGTTATTTTAAACATTTGCCTTTTTTGATTACTACAGAGTACATTTAAACACCAGAGCTATTGTGTTTTGACTTCAGTGTGGAGCTAATTGTTGCAGGGCTTGGCTTTTAAGTAAGGTAGCAATGCTTATTTACCATATACCATTAAAGCCACCCAACTACAAGTGTACTAACACACAGATACTGCTATAAGACACTGGTCTGCAATAAAATGTAATGAGCTTCTGAAAATACTGTAATCCTGTCCTTTTATTACAATGAATATAAAATACTTCGAAATAAGGTAAAAAAGCTCATAATCTTCGACCGACAAAACTACTTTTCCACACTTCAAAACAATAATAAAATCAAACCCTCAGAAATTTTGGAAAGGTATCTCTACTCTACTTAACCCCAGCAAACCAGATACCCCTACCCCAGACCCAAACGCTCCTGACCAAGACTTGGCTACCCAATTTAACTCTTTTCATTGAATCCATTTCCAAATTAACGTCATCTTTCTCTAACACCACTACATTCTCCAAAACTCCCTTACCATCCCCAACCATCTCTCTACCCTACTCTGCTACTACTTCCTCATTCCCATCTACTAACTCCCATCCCTCCACTCTTCCTACTACTTCATCAGCTTCATCTGCCCCTAATTCTCCCTCTTCACACTCCTTTTTTCTCATTTAAACCTATACCCACTTCTACTATAAAGAAACTCCTTATGAAACTGAAGCCATGCACCAATGCTCCTGATAACATCCCTTCTTACTTTCTTAGCAAAGCTGCTGAAGCAATCGCTTACCCTACTAGCATTTTAATCAACCACTCTATCCAAGAATGTATAGTACCCCAAGTCTGGAAAAGGGCCTTTATCATACCTCTACAAAAGGTGGCAACAACAACAATGTTACTAATTTCCGCCCCATCGCTATTCTGTCCCCCATCTCTAAACTCCTAGAAAAGTGTATCCAACTACAACTCCTTCCACATCTCTTAGATAATCACCTACTAACTCCCACACATGGATTCAGACCACATCATAGCACTATGACCGCCCTCCTCTCCTTTCTTGAAACTGTAAATAAAGCCCGCGACTCTGGCCAAATTGTTTCTACCCTACTACTCGACCTCTCTAAGGCCTTTGACACTCTCTCACAGCCTGCTACTAACTAAACTTTCTAAACTTAACCTATCTCCCTCCTCCTTGAACTGGTTCTCCAGCTACTTATCTAACAGATCTCAAGCAGTCAAATGGAAAAAGGCCACCTCCTCATTTCTAAATACTCCTACTGGGGTACCCCAGGGCTCTATACTGGGTCCCCTTCTCTTCAATATATTTATAAATGATTTCCAACTCTATCCCATTCTCAGACATCATCCAATATGCCGATGATTCTGCTATTATCTGCTGCCACCTCTATCCCTCACTCCTAAAACTGACTCAAGATGCTTTTACAACAACTGAGCAATGGATGAAAAGGAATCACCTAGCACTCAATGCCTCTAAAACCAAATTAATGTTATTCACCCCCTCTAAGGCAACTTCTTTCAATATAAACACATTCCACATCTCTAGACAAAATAATCTACCCCTGGAACTGGTGTCCGAGACCAAGTTACTTGGGGTCCAAATTGATAATCAGCTCAAATTCAACTCCCACCTACAGTTAAATATCAAGAAAACCCATCAAAAACTAGGTATGCTTTACCGACAAAACCATTACCTTACACCTGCTACCAAAATCACCCTCTCTACCTCATTTCTTATCCCCTCCCTTCTCTATGGAGCTCCACTCCTAACTAATCTACAGACCTCTCTAAAATCACAACTTTCCTCTTGCTACAACAAAATTGCCAAGTTCGCTACCAACCACAAGTCCTCCACCCACCACTGTTCCTCTCTCCAAAAACTAAAATGGCTAGAGCTACCCAATTATCTCACATATACTCGACAAAATCTTGCATATAAGCTCATTTTCAACCCCTCCCTTTGTCCCTCCCTTTCATCAGCCTTTAAAATGCACCTTCCTGCTAGAGTATTAAGGTCCAACAATCAAAATATATTAGAAGTATATAAACCAACTCGTCCCCCAGGCAAAAATCTTCTGTCTTATGGCTTTGCATGCCTTTGGAACTCCCTACCACCTTCCATTCGCACCACCCCCAACCATTTTATATTTAAAAGATCTCTTCTCTCACATCTAGTATCCCAGTGGGAATGCTCTTGCTCCCACCCCACATAACTAACACTTGCAAACTCCATCTTCTTTCTTCCTCTGTTTCCTCCTGCAACTTTCCTAATTACCCACCCTAACTCATACATATTACTATTCCTACAATAATCGGAAAGAATATACTAGGCCACACTTCCTAAGTATTGCTTCCCTAATACGTTATTGCTTCTTAGTACTTTTGTGCATTGCTTCCTAATATGTTATTATTCCTCAGTATTGTCATGAAATGCTTCCAAATATGTTGTTATTTCTCAGTGCTTTTGTGCTAAATTTCCCTTTAGTCTGTATTACCTATTAATTTCATCACTAGATTGTACTCACTCTAGTTTTTTTTTGTATTATTTGCAAATTATTTCTTGTATGATTAACTTCTGTGTAATTGTATAATTTGTATATCTATTAATAACCTACTTAGTTTTGGAGCTTTTCTCCTCAGGACTCCATTGAAAACGGGTTCATTTGGCCCAATGGACTATCCTGGCAAACCAACTGCAAATAAAATAAATAAATAAAATACTGTCATATGCATTTCAATACCCAAGGCTTATATATTATCTAGTCATGTAAATATTCTCTGCATGGCAACAACGAAAAGGCTTTCAATGCTGGTAATTCTTTAACAATATACTTACTAAAGCTTACTTGCATCTTACAATGTCCGACAAGCTTACTAAAGCTTACTTGCATCTTACAATCTCCGACAAGCTTACCTGATTGTTCATTAAACCATGGCTACTTAAACAGAGCAACAGGGCACTGTGACAGCATACAGTTCCTGAATAAGAAGCATAAATCAACAGTACAAAAATCTGATAGAAAACCAGAACATTTTGCAAAATCAAGGACAGATGAAAAGCCACAGTCGTATTTGTGATCTACTTTGGATGGGGGAATACTCTGCGCACTTACACTGCATAACTGCTCCTTGCCTTCCATGGACACATCCAGAGCCACTACAATGGGGAGTGGGGTGCAATAAGTATGTCACAATTTGAAATGTCTCTGGCTGACAGTGATGGATCTGACACTCATACCTCTCAACTTCAGAGCAAGAAATCTGGACAAAGCCATACATAGAACTAGAAGTGGGACACAAGCCCAAAAATAAGGCCAATTTTTAAATATTGCTCTTATAACTTAAATAGAACAGGTAGATCTTGCATTAGTACAAATTTTCTGAAGGGTATGAAATCTGAAACTCAAATGTCTGCCATTATTTTCTAACTTCAATCTTTAATGACTTGCCACTAATTTGCCAGAAAACCACAATTTTATGAAAACGGACCAAAATGTGATGCAAAATACCTGTCAAAAAAGGGACACCTTTTTAATATTAACAGTTAACTTGAAGCAGCTAACAAAATAAGAGCATCCACATGCATTTCTGAAATAAAGGTAATCTATAAGTGATCATTACAGTTATATATAATTGTAAACCCTCCACATTTTCTTCCAAAATTGCCATTTTGGAGGAGGGATTATTAGGGAAGAGCAACATTTTGAGCCAGAATTGGGGACAATTGAGATGTTTGGATATTCCTAATCTACAAAGTGATTTGCAAGTACCTCTCAACCTCTTAATGCAGGAAATCTGAACAAGGCCAAATATATTGGGGAACATACAAACACTACTAAAAATTGCTCTTGTATAAACTTAAAGACAGTCTTGCATTAGCATGCAATTTTCTTTAGGTTATGACATCTGAAACTCAATGTCTGTCATTTAATGGCTTCATTCCTAAATGATTTGATAGAAAACCACAAATTTGAGGAACAGACCAAAAATAAGCAGCAAATATCTATTCATTCTGCAAAGATATGGACAACTGAGAGGTATAGTTCAACCGGGGCTGTCTGAGTTTGCTACCCCCCCTCACAAAATCATGGTCAAATGTAGCCTCCCCCCTGCAGCTATTCCAATGTCCCATTCCTTGGTTATTTTGCCCCATTTATCATAAACACTAATGTGCATACTGCTTTACTTCTGCGATGATTTAGGATTTCATTTGAAAGTTTTATTTTGCATTTTACAGCACAAACCCTAATACATATCTGTTAAAGCAATGCAGTCTCACAATGAAAATAGACTAACATTAAAACTTCTCTGCTCTTGAAACTCACATGCATTGAAACAGCACTGAAACCCACTTTCAGAGAAAATACATTTTGCCAATGGCAAATATTAACTCTGGGCTGTCTTCAAAATCATAGGCCCCTCGAACATAACATACACGTGCTCTTTGATACACCTTCCTGACTGTATTACATTATATTCCTTGTACAATACAGTACAGTTGTTAGAGGGCATTTTAAATTTATTGTTTTGAACATTTTTCCAGTAAACAATGAAACAAAAAGCATCCACCAATGACAAAACTGCCCAGTTCAGAACATTTCCATCATAAAAAGTCTACTCAAGTCCACCAGTATCAGTAAAAAGTATACACAATCTCTGAAGTAGTAAACTCCACATTGAAAAAAATTGTAACTAATAAAGAGGTTGCTGCTAGCAAACACTTTATATGTCATTGTTTAATCTACAAATAAAGTGCCTGTTACCCTTGAAGAATAAATTGCTTTTGTTGCATGCAATAAAAAAATGAAAAGCTAGTAATACCGCAATAGGGAATGGATAGCAAACTTAACAAGTTCATATTTACTAGGTATCTTTGCCAAAAAGACTGCAACATCCACCCCCTTTACAACACAATACAGCATCAGCAATGCATTTACCTACTGTGGGAGTAGAACCCACAGCCTTCAGCATCTAAAGCAAGTACACTATCTGTTGTGCTATTAACAATGCAAGCAGACTAAACATAAGCAGCACTAAACTTTTGCTCCCCTGCAGCTCTCAGCTCCTTGTAAAATCTACTCGACACTCAGCTGTATCTCTGAACTTTTCAGCACAAGAAATCTGGAAAAAGCCAAAATTTATTGGAGGGGGGGGGGGGGGGGAGACAAAAGGCCAAAAACCAGGGACACATTTTAAACATTGCTTGTATAATGTTTGAAAGTTGCTAGAATAAAATGCTGTACATTTCACTGCCACGTCTTGAACCCAGGTGACCCCGTGCAAAACAGTCAGAGCAACATACCACTACGACAAATCAACTGTTTTGTGAAAGAGGAAGACTGAAACTTAAATAGCTACCATTTAGTGAATTCAGTTCTCACCATAGCACAGCTGTCAACCTCTTAGCACAAAACACCTGGACAAAGCCAGTAATGGGAGAATATAGCCCCCAAACATATTCAGTGAAATCAGTTCTTACCATAGCTCTCAACCTCTTAGCAAAAAACTTTTAGTTATGTACTTACCATAACTTCAGATGTATGGGATCCATCTCGCCTACATTCATAACTGATGGGTTCGGAGCCGATCCCTCGGCTCCGACTCGGACACTATATAGTAGAACGAAGTCTCTAATTGGCTGGGCTACCCCTCATCCCAGAATGCACCACGCCTGCTTTCTCAGATCTTGTTTGTTCGCTTTATATACCTACATCCAGGCACAGACACATACCAACAACTGTAACAAACTAAAGTCCTTCAAGAGAAAAACCCAGTAAATAGCAACATTTCCTCTAAATCCAATGGGAAGGGGGAAGGAGGGCGGGTACGTATGAATGTAGGCGAGATGGATCCCATACATCCGAAGTTATGGTAAGTACATAACTAAAAGATGTAATGGGATCCTATCTCGCCTACATTCATAACTGATGGGACAGCATCCCTAGCACCTAAATCCCGGGTGGCTCATTTGAAAACACTCCTGAGAACTATGGAACCAAAGGAAGCTCTACCTCGAGAAGCCACATCTATCTTGTAATGAGAAATAAAGGTGTGCGGAGAAGTCCAGGTAGCGGCCGCACAGATATCATCTATCGATAATTTGGAGTGGAATGCTACAGAAGTAGCCATTGCCCTGGTAGAATGAGCCTTAACTGGGAATGGTAGCTCCTTGCCGGACTGTGAATAGATGAAGGAGATGCAATCTTTAATCCATTTGGCTATGGTGGTTTTAGCCACCGGTTGACCCAACCCATTTCCCGCAAAGGACACAAACAGTTGATCTGACTTCCGTGTCTGATTGGTCCTACTTAAATAAAAACGCAGTTGTCTGTGAACATCCAACTGATGGAAAATATATTCTGCGCTATTAGAGAATTTGGGAAAAAACACAGGGAGCTCCAAGGATTGTTGAATGCATAAGGGGGATGCTACCATGGGCAAGAAAGAGGGATTTAACTTGAGAGACACTCTGTCTTTGTGAAAAATCAAATAAGGGGAATTAGAACAGAGAGCCTGAAGCTCTGAGACCCGCTTGGCAGAGGTTATTGCCACCAAAAAGGCGGTTTTCCAAGATAGAAATTTTATATCACAAGTAGCTGCTGGTTCAACGGGACAGGCAGTCAAAGAAGCTAGAACCATATTCAGATCCCAAGGGGGCACAGGATGGGCTATTGGGGGCTGAAGGAGCCAAGCTCCTTTAAGGAAAGATTTGCAAAGCCTGTTTGCCATTAAGGAAGGCTCAAAGGAGACATGAAAATTAGAGATAGCCGCCAGTTGGACTTTTATTGTGGAAACTGAAGAGCCCAAATGAAACAAAGAAGCCAGGAATTCTAAAACCTGAGGTACTGGGGTGGTAAGGGGATCTATACCTCATTGCTGGGCCCAAATAGCAAACCTCTTCCACTTACTGGAATACAGTTTAATAGTGGAAGGTTTGTGAGAAGAGGACAAAATGTGGATGACGTTTGGAGAAAGAGGGTTATGTCTGACTAAGGTTGGAAGTGGAGTAACCAGGCGGCCAACCTCAAGGACCTGAGGGATGGATGAGACTGTCCCAACCAATGAGTTAACAGGTCGGGCACCAGGTCCAGAAACCATGGGCCCTCCACCACATACCTCAGAAGGAAGGGGAACCAAACCTGACGAGGCCAGTATGGAGCGATCAGAATCATGTCGCTTCCTAGATAAATCGCCTTCTGTATCACCTTCGGGAGAAGGGGAACCGGAGGGAAGGCGTAAAGTAGACCAGGGGGCCAACTGTGGGCTAGAGCGTCCCTGGGAATCTGCCCCTGAGCGGGAGTCAGAGTGAAGAACTCCCTGCATTTCGCATTGTGAGGACTGGCAAACAAGTCGCAACAAGGGAGGCCCCACTTGGCGAAAATGTTTGCGGCCACCCTGTCGTTGAGGGACCACTCATGGGGCAACAGGAGAGTCCTGCTTAGCCTGTCTGCAATCACATTGGATTTCCCCAGAATGTGCTTTGCCACTAGGAAACGCTGGGTAGAAATCGCCCAATGCCACACTCTCATGGCCTCTCGGCAAAGAGGGTAGGACCTGGTTCCGCCTTGCTTGTTTATGTACCAGACTACCGACATGCTGTCGGATAGGATCGCGATAGTACCCCGGGGAAGAACATGATGAAGTGCTTGCAACACCAGTAGCACTGCTCTCATTTCCAGGATATTGATATGTAAGTGCGTTTCGTGAGCCTGCCACGTACCTTGGACAGACCTGTCCAGATAATGCCCCCCCCCCACCCTATCTGGGAGGCGTCCGTGGTCATCGTGGCGACGGGAGGCTGAAGGGCAAAGGATCGCCCCTGGTCCAGGTTGGACCGAAGCAGCCACCAACGTAGGTCCCGACGGCAAATTTCCGTAATCCGGGCCAAATGGTTCAAGGGGAGATCCTGAAAAGACCATTGAACCGACAGTAGCCATTGGAGCACCCGCATGTGCAGCCTGGCTAAGGGGACTAGTAGAATAGTCGAAGCCATCGTGCCCAATAACCGCAGAATCAGTCTGGCCTGAACTCGTGATCTGGGTAACAAGGTTTTTTTACCTGAGACTGCAGGACCTGAATCCTTTCTACCGGCAAGAATGCCCGCATTCTTCTTGTGTCTAACTCTGCGCCTATAAAGGTAATACGCTGAGACGGCTGCAGCACAGATTTTCCCCAACTGAACGTGATTCCTAGTGAATGACCCAAACTGACTGTGGTCATAAGCGCTCCAACTAATAGATGCTTGGTGGTGGCAGTAAGGAGCCAGTCGTCTAGATAGGGAAACACTTGGAATCCTAGACTTCTCAAGTGAGATGTCACTACTGCCAGACACACTTGGTGAACACCCTGGGGGCTGTGGTGAGACCAAAGGGCAGTGCTCAGAACTGGAAATGACTGGTTCCCAGGCGTAAGCGTAAGTGACTCCTGGACTCTTGACTTATCAGGATGTGACAGTAAGCGTCCTTGAGATCTATGGAGCACATCTAGACATCCTTCTCCAATAACAGGAGAATGGACTGAAGGGTGACCATTCGGAATTTGGATTTTTTTACAAAGCGATTCAATGATTTTAGGTCCAAAATGGGCCTTAAGTCCCCTGTCTTTTTTGGCACCAAAAATAGTCTTGAGTAAGTTCCTGATCTGATCTGGTCGGCGGGGACAGGCTGGATGACTCCTTTTCTTAGCAGCTTTGAGACCTCAACCGCTGCTTGATCCCGCTGACTGGGTGGCACATCCGGGATTTTTTTGATAGGAGGAGGGGGCTTGATGAAAGGGATGAGATAGCCTCTGGTTATGGTTTGGAGCACCCACTGATCCTTGGTGATAGATTTCCAAGCCTGTGGGTGTTCCGCAAAGCGACCCCCGACTGGCTCCGGAGATGCGTAGTCGGGCCACGTCTCAGGGACGGTGAGCGTAGGATGGACCATGAAAGGAATCGCGGTCTCCAGAGTTGCGGGGGCCTCTGCCACCTCTGGGGCGGCGTCTTCCTGAATCCCCCCCGCCTCTAGAGAGGGGATCACTCGGTGGAGTAGGGAAAGACCTTTGATTTTTTCTGAACCACATTTTCCCTCCTCTCTGGGCCTTGGGGTAAGGTCTAGAGGGAGTGGAAAAATGGGCCCCCACGGCAGTCAAGGTCTTGCCCTCCTGCTCGCATCGAGTCAGTGTGTCCTTCACCTTGCGTCCAAACAGGGAGGACCCATCAAAGGGGGCGTCGGTAAAGGAAAACTTAAAGGCCTCCGCAAAAGGACACAAGCGTAACCAGGCGTGTCTTCTAAGAGCCACGCCCATTCCCGCTGCTCTACTCGCCCCTTCGGCCGCGTATGAGATGAGCCTCATGGACGAGTTGACTATCGAAGATAGGGTAGTCATCTGGGCGCCAAAAGTTTGGGCTAATGCCTCAGGAAGATTACCCGTAAGAGACTCACCTAACTCTTTGAGGAGGTCCCTTTGGAGCCTGGTAAAATGACAAAGATAATTCAGTGACCGCAAGGTAAAGGCCGCTGAAGAAAGGGTATGCTTCCCGTACCTATCCATGCTCCTGGAATCCTTATTAGGAGGGTGAATAGACGTTGAAGCCTCTGCCACGTCCTACTGAGTGGCAGATGCCACCACCATCGCATCTACTGCAACTCCTTTGGTAAAAAATTCCTTTTGAGGAGGGTCTGAAAGGAACTTGTTAGGCCTGGCGGGCACCGGTTCCACAGAGTCAGGGTGTTCCCACACCCTTCGAGAAACTAAATCTAGCAATTCATCGAAGGGTGGAGACACCCAGGAGGTGGAGGGCTGGGCCCCAAAAGCCTTGAGGAAGACTGACTCCTCTGCAGAAGGGGTTTTGGACTGCCAATCGCCTCTCTGTCTCAGGATCTCGAGGATATCTGAGAATGAGACGTCATCCGAGGACGATTTTGGGGACCCTTCCGCATCATTGAGGTCAGTATCTGATGTGATAGACTCATCCTGGGAGTCAATGTGCTTCCTCTTGCACAATTTTTTCCTTGGAGGTTCATCTGAAGCGGAATCAGAAGGACCTCCCAGGAGAAGGGAACCCCCCAAGGGGGTATCCTCAGGCCCTGGGGCCCTGCTGTCATGGGAATGAAGCACACCAGAAGCACCAGTTCCCAAGTCTAGGGACGGTGAGGTAGAGACTTGCTGAGCCGGCAAGGACATGGCCAGCGCACTCCTCATGGCCTCAAAAGCAGGACATCCAGACTCTACGGAGGATACTGGCTGAGAGACCACGATGGTACCAGGAATTCCTGCGGCCGACGCTCCAAGGGGGAGACTAGGCACCGAAGCTACCAGTTGCAAAGTGTTCCCCTCGGCTCCGACCGAGGAAGTCCCGGAAATGAACCCTGACGCCGAGGACAGGGTAGGAATGATGATCGGAACCGAGAGGCTCCGAGGGAGTCTCGGTTTCGACTGGACAACTCTGCTCCGCTCTACCATCACCGACTCCAACGGCTCCGAGGAGGTTGGAGGAGGAATTGGATGTGTCGAAATGGGGGCCGGCTCCGGAGCCGAGTGGGCTGGAGCCGAGACCATTTTTGCAAAAACCGGGGATTGGAAAAGCCTCTGGATAACTCTGTCCAAATCTGAGTCCGACAACCTGGAGGATTTAGAGGAAATAGATGGGGGCCGAGACGACTTTTCTCTCGGCTCCGACAGACTCGGGGACCGGCTCCGAAATGGCTCCAACACCATCGGCACCGGATCCGGAACCGTATGAACAAGCATCGGCACCGAAGGGGACTTCAGGGCCGAGGGAGGAGAGTCTGAGCTGCACACCTCCAACGGCTCCGAGACCAAAGGAGCCGAAGCAGGTGATTCGCCTCTCGATCCCCCAACCTGCGGCTCTGACACCAATGGAGCCGAAGAAACAGGTATCGAGGCAGACCCTTCCACCCGAGGCTCCGAAGCCATTGGAGCCGAGGAAGAAGAGGTCGACCTATGCTTCTTGGATGTTGGTTCCGACGGACTGGTCGGAGCCGACAACCTTTTCTTTTTAGAAGCTGGAGAGGAAGGAGAAGCCAAAGCTTCCTCAAAGGAGGGCTTAAGGCCCTTAAGGATCAATTTATTTTTACGTTCTTGAAGGACCCTAGAGGAAAAAGCATGACACACACTACATGTTTCCTGCAAATGTTTCGGTCCTAAACAATAAACACATACAGCATGGCTATCGGTAATGGACATTTTGTAATTACACTTGGTGCACTTTTTAAACCCAGACTTCTGCTCTTTAGACATCCTGTCACACTACTGTTTACCACAACGAAAAAACACCTTAAGTAGGGCACGAACCCTTTGACTCAAACGGAACTGGCCCGAGACACAGCACACAAAAAATGGGCAGAAGCCCTCTAATTAACGTATTAATGTTTAAAAGTAGAAACGTACAGTAAAACAAATCAGCAGCCACACACACAATAAGGGCAAGGGCCCTCTAACTTAAACGGGCCTTGCCCGGTAAAAGAGAAAAATACCAATCACACCAAAAACAGTTTACACACACACGTAAAGCTGTTAAAACAGCTGTTTGTTGAATTTGTGAAGAAACCCCTAGGTCAAAAGACCAAAAAGTAACCAAAAACACTACTTAGCTCCAGCCAAGTCGAGACCACGTCTAGCTTGAAAAGCGACAAACAAGATCTGGGGAAGCAGGCGTGGTGCATTCTGGGATGAGGGGTAGCCCAGCCAATTAGAGACTTTGTTCTACTATATAGTGGCCGAGTCGGAGCCGAGGGATCGGCTCCGAACCCATCAGTTATGAATGTAGGCGAGATAGGATCCCATTACATCCTGGATGAAGCAAATAAATACCTGAACAAAGCCAATACTGGGTGAATACAGCCCCCAAACATATTCAGTTCTTACCATAACTCTCAACCCTAGCACAAAACCTGGATGAAGCCAATAATGGGGGGAATACAGTCCCAAATACAGGGATACATTTCAAATATCCATCTTGTACACTTAGAAAATTGCTAGAATAAAAGCTTTTGTTACCATGCACTTTCTGAAGAATATGAAGTCTGATATTGAAGTGTGTCCATTTTTTTTAACTTTTGTTAACCAGGAAAGTCTGACTTTGAAAAAAAAAGCTAATTTTTAGCAGAGGCCCAGGGAGAAACACTCCAGACAGCCAAGAATAAAACCAGAGAACATGTAGCTGTCAGGCAACAAGGACACAAATGCAGAAACCACAGATTTTATGAGGAACAGAAAATGTATGAGGGAAAATCCTGCAACATTTTTACAAATGGTGGTGGGTAGGGAATTCAGGCTCTTGCCACTTGGGCCCAAGGTACAGGGTTCAAGCCTTATTCTCTACCCACCACCATGTACACCTGGGACATTTTACACACACACACACACACACACACACACACACACACACACACACACACACACACACACACACACACACCTCTACCTGAAAGCGTCCCATCTTCCGTCCGTTTACTCCCACTTGCTATTCCGTTTCAGGTCCCATCTTCCGTTCGTTTCAGGTCCCGCTCGAATCATCCCGCTTGTAAACCCGTCTGTGTGAGTTCCCGCTCACAAACTTCTAAATGAGAATGATGATGTCAGCACGCCCGCGACTGGACTGTTAGCACGGACTTCTTTCTTCTTAAAGAAGAACGCACGTAAAAAAAAAAAAAAAAAAAAAAAAAACTTTTTTTGAAATTATCTAGCCGATTCCAGGGGGGTGCAAGTGCACCCCCTTGCACCTGCCTGCGGGCGCCCTTGATTACTTGTCATAGAGTTCTTATAACATTAACAATCTTTTAAGAGATTTTTTATTCCTAAATAAAAAAAACTGGCTCTGTTCCTACAAAAATATTTATTGCATTATCTAATGTTAAGACATGCCAGTTCTTTTTAATAGTATCGCATATGACCTTGATGTTACTAGAATACGTCAAATTAATTATTGGAGCGTTATAACTTGTGGCAGACCCAAATATTACACCCCTGTGATGCATGTCTGAAAAATATGGAGAAGCTCTAATGCCTCTAAGGGCTCTGGTCTCATTGATACCTTTTTTTCTACTTAACCATCCTTGTAACCTCTAGCCATCAATTCATCACCCAACACTTCCAGGTCTGTCATGAATCTATCATCCCCATCATTGAGGCAGGAAAGCCTCATCGCCTGACCCCTAATAATATTTTTAAAAATATGTGGGGGATGAAGACTATTAGTATGCAACATATGATTCTTGCGACAATCTTTCCTGTAGCGACTGGTAATTATATTACCAAATTGATCCTTCTCTAACTGTATATCTAAAAAGTCTATCTGCTGTGTAGAATAGCTACTGGTAAATTTAAAAAAAATGGTGGTACCATGTAAATACTCTAGAAAACATAGAAAGTCTTCTGTGGTTCCATGCCAAAGCATAAAAACATCATCTACAAAACGTTTGTAGAACTTAATATGATCTAGAAACCTATTAGCCAGGACACATGTCTTCTTCCACTGTGCCAACACTATATTAGCATCTCCAATTTTCTGCCGATAATTGTCAAAACTAAAGATATTATTATCTAATATAGTTTCTTTGAAAAGACACAGCAAATCAATCAGTCTTAAGTCATATGTTCCATCATCTAATAAGAACTTCTTAAATTCCAAACCACAGTCATTCAGTATTACTGTGAACAAGGAACATATATCTAAAGTTATAAATAAAAAATCAATGCGCAAGTCCACCTTAGAACAATAATCATATAACTGAGATAATAATTGCCCAGAGTCATTAAGGACCACTGGAGAGCTATCTAATATAGGTCTCAAGTGTCTCTCAATATAGACAGAAATCATTTCAGTTGCCCACCCTCGTCCTGAGACAACAGGTCACAGGGACGGATTAGATAAGCTTTTATGTACCTTAGGAAGTGCATGGAAACCTGGTATTAAAAGAAAATCAACATGACAAAACTTAAAATGTCATTATCAATAATATTCAAAAGCAAACAATCATTCAGTGTCGAGTCTACCCTATGAATAACATCATGAACATCAGAAATACCAAATTTCTTGTAAGTCATTTCATCATTCAAAAGCTGTAGCACTGAACTCCTACATTCTTTATAACCCATAATCACCAGTCCGCCTCCTTTATCCGCTGGCCGTATATGAATTGAATTGTCATTACGAAGTCGATTTGGAGCCTGTGTCTCATTAATAGTTAAATTAAAAAAAATTTGGCATTATCTGTCTGCTCAGTGTTCAGTGCTAAACTGAGGTCATGCTCACATAAGTTACAAAAAACACTTCTAATGTAGCATTCAGTGGCAGATTAAAAGTACTGGGTCTTTTTAAAGTACTCACAGTTTGTTCAGTAGAAAACAGTTTCAACATAATATTGCAAGCGAACAAACGAATGTCCATAATAACTTCGCCTAAAGACGAGCGAATCGCTGGAATAAAAGACCTCTTTGTAGAACATTATACTCATCTGCACCCAAGGCCCTTGTAGATAAGTTAAGAACTAGTCCATCGTGTCTTTGGCCCACATCCTTTTCAACGACGGCATTAACAGAGCATCTTGTTGTTCCATGCAACGCTTCCACCCTCTGCTGCCTGAGCAGCCTCTCTCCTGTTTTCTTTTGTCTCGAATGGGGAGCGGTAATTTCAAAAAAAACTTTTCACTAGTCTCAACAGTTAAAAGTCTCCTTCGGACACGCATCTAGCTGTGATACAATATTGGCATTGGAGGTTGTAGAGAGTGAATTCACACTCGTCACTGCAGATGTGACATTCAATGCAGGAACCGGCCCCTCTCTTAGGTCACCAGTTCCATTAACATTATTACCAAATACGATCATGTTAGTCTCTTAAATCACCAAAACGACCAGTGTTGCTAACATTGCGATCTTGTACGTTCCTTTTGGGCCAAGAAAACACTGCACCATTTTTTAAAATCGTGCATATCCCTGTTAAGCTTTTGTGCCTTTTGCTGCTTCAGTCTTAATTCATATGCTGATACATTAGTACAGACCTCATCAAGGTAAACATCCACTGTGGAAGACCATTTTTATTAAAGTATTTAAAGTACCTTCTAGAGTTTCCTCCGTCAGTTGTAGAGTTTGCTTATGCCAGAGGACCACCAGATTGGCTTCCTTTTTTCTGAGGAGGGTGTCTTGGTTCTATTTGGTATGGTGAAATCCATGCATTTGTGTACGTGTTCGTACAGTGCACTGGTGTATGATTTGGCGGTCATGCAACTATTCTCCATTTGCATGGGTACCATGAAGTTAGCCACCTCTGTTTTTTGGAGCCCAAAGTTAGCTTTGGAGAAGTTTTTCATGGTGGTTACCTTGGTGGGTGGGTGGGAGGGATGTGGATTTCCAAGGTGATTAGTTTGCAGTCGGATCTAACCAGGGTAGAAGTTGACAATTGGTGTAAAGCAACGGTTGCCCATGTTAGTAATGACTAGGTCAAGGATCTTGCTACCTCTAGTGGGGGTAAGAAGTTGGCTGTGTGGTTTGGGTTTTAATGTGAAGACAGTGCTGGTGTGTCTTCTGAAGGGCTATGTGTTCCATGTGGTGTGATGCAAGTGTTGACCTTCTCCTCTTGACCAGCTATTCTGGTCTTGGCTGGAGAGTGCGTGGCTTCCAATTTGGATATATAAGCGCATCTCTCGCAAGTCTGAGTGTTAAGAGGTAAGAGGAAATGGCTGTCCGTGTACATGAGGCAGTTGCAACATTGCCTCAGGATGCCCAAGTTCACCAGGTCAATAGGGTTGTTCAGAAAAGGAATCTCTGGGGCCCTGATTACATGGACTCTCTCAGCCACGGAAGGAGCATCTTCCAGAAGAGTTCCTCCCTCTGCCCCGGGAGGAATACTCGCCACATGTGTCTCGAAAAGGCCCTTGGGTCATCTCGAACCACATTTTTCCACTCCTCTGATTGCTAAAGTAAGATCATTGTGGAGTGAAAAAAACACACGTCCACAGCAGAAAGGATCTTCCCATCCTTTTCACACCTGGCCAACGTCTCTAACTTTGGGGCCAAACAATGAAGTAGCGTCAACAGGAGCGATGACAAAGGAAGACTTGAAGGGGTCCACAAAATCACACAACGCATCCAGGCATGGCTCCTAATGGCAACGCCTGTACCCGCTGCTCTAGACATCCGTTCAGCTGTATGGCAATAAGCCACATAGACAAATTTGAGATAGACTCCAGGGTGGCAAGCTGAGAGGCAACCTTGTCTCAAACCTCGTCATACACTACTTCTGCTAGTGTGTCTGAAAGCTCAGTTATCAGATCCCTTTGGAGTCTACAGAAGTGTGCTAAAAAGTTCAAAGACCAAATAGCAAAGGTCGATGAAGCAAAGACCCGCTTCCCAAATCTGTCCATCGTCCGCAAAACTCGGTTTGGAGAATGGGCAGTTGAACTCTTTTTGCAGAGTTCCTTTTTTGGTGGCCACTGCCGCCACCACCATGGCATCCACTGCTAGACCCTTAGACCAATGCGGCTGATTCTCTGGGGCTGAAAGAATCCTATCCAGTCTGCAGTGAATAGGCTCAACGGTGTCAGGAGCCTTCCACTCTTGCTGAATGATCAATTTGATTAGTCAGCGGGCGGGGTCATCCAAGAAGGAGATGAACGGGCATGAAAATATTGCAAGAAAACAGATTCCTCAGAGGATGGGTTTCAGGACTTCCAACCACCCCTCTGTTTTAATATTTCCAGGAAGTCTCCAAAGGAGAGATCTTCAGGGGGTGACCATGGGGGCCCTTCCCCTTCATCGTAAACGTATACTCAATGACGGACTCTTCTGGAGAATTCAGGTGCTTGCTCTTGCACATTCTCTCGTAGGGTGGCTCCTCAGGGGGAAGTTCTGAGGAGGACTCCGAAGAGGGGGACCCTGAACTAGGGTATCTTGCAGCTCTTCTACCGCTGTCCAGGCGTAGCAGACTGTGGCAGCTGCGAACCAGAGGGAACAAAAATATGGTACTCCGACGAGGATGGAACCAACTGGGAGCCTGCTGAGGCCAAAGCTCTCTCCTTAATCTGGAAGGCAGGCCTGCCTGAAGAGGGATGGGATCCTGGAACAGAGAAAGACAACCTCGGAACTGAGGTCACACCCTGGTCCAACAAAACGCCTCCCAGAGTAAGAGCTGAGAGAGGACTTGAAACTGCCATAGTCTCGAAAGCCACAGATGGTGCCATAGAAACAATCAGAACCAGCCTAAGGATCGCAGAGCTGACAGCCAAGTCTCGGTCCCATGGATGCGACAGTTCCGAAGGAGCCAAAGACCACAGAGTAGATTCTGTCACTGAGGCGAGATCCACCATTGGCATCGAGGCAGTTGGCACTGATGTAATGGGCTCCAAGACCTGGGAGGAGGTTGAAGGAGGAATATATATATAGAAGTCCTGGGAGAGTAAGCCTTGGCTTTAGGAGGGAGGGAGGTCTGTGAGTACAGGAAGGCCTCTGGCTGCCAAAACCTGGTCCACTAATCTGACTACATCCAATTCTGAGAGACGCCTGGAGAAACTGAATGACATTCCCGAAAGGGATTTTGGTCTGTCCACAAAGGGACTCAGCTGCTGATCCAAAAAAGGGGTCTATTAAAGGGGAATATCTAGTCCGGGGAATATCTAAAACATTGACCCTCAGCACCATGGTCCATTTTATAGGAGGAGAAGATGGAACCAAATGGGTAGATGTAACTATTGTTGGTGCTGGAGAGGTCGTCTGTGCCGAAGTCTTGGCCGGTGCCAAAGTGGTTTGAGTTGGTTCAGTAACTGAGGGCATGGCACCAATGCTGACTTTGTTGTATTTGGTGCCAGAGCAGAAAATAGTGACATTTTAGGTATTTTTGCCTTTGGTTCCAAAGAGAGTGTCAGAACCTGGGATTTTTGAGACTTTGTGTCATGTACCTTCGGGGAAGATGGTACCAAATGGCTCTGTTTTTTTTTTGTCTCAGACTTTGGAGATGTTAAAGTCTCTGCTCAGACAGAGCTTCACCGCAAGGACACTTTAATAAGCCTTCCAGAATTTATTTCGTCTCTCTGCAAGAGTTCGGACGCTAAAGCCCTTACAGATATTACAAGGAATTTCCAAGTGAGGGACACCTATACAGTAGATGCAAGAAAGATGCCCATCAGAGTTGGGCATCTTTCTGCCACTGTCCTTACACTGTTTAAACCCGGAGGTCCCTTTTTGTTTCTCTGACATGTTGTCCAGTAAGTGACACACTATATGCGCATACACACACACTCGTAGAAATGGGGAGAAAGGAGATCAATATATATATATATATATATATATATATACATATATATATATATTTTTTTTTTAAGTAAAAAAGGAGGCAGAAAGCTCAAAAAAGGGTCACCCACTTATTAAAAAAAAAAAAAAAGAGGACACTAACAAGTAACGAACTTAAAGATTTTTAAACTACTAAAATTAGAACAAGAAGAAATTTTTGGCACTTAGCTGAAAGCATCAGCTGACGCGCCCAATTTTCTATGCGGCAAATGAGATCTGAGGTAATGGGAAGAGAGGCGGTATGGGTAGAGCCTTAGCCGAAGAGTTTATGGCTGGTCCGAGTTTGTATAACAGCAGAGTCAGTTTCAAGGGCTTGGAACCCAACCCATCAGTCAAGAATGAAGATTGGCCAACATCAGATGTTCTAAGTTTTTTGGTTGTTGGTGCTGAGGGAGAAGCTGGCACCGACAGACTCCCCTTCTTTGGTTTGCCTAACTGGAGGATGAAGATGATGATGAAAGGGTAGATGCATCTGTTTTGCTTTTACGAGAAAATTCAGATAAGGCTTCCCTCAAAAAGATTTTTTCATCCCCTTTAACAACAATTTATTTTTCCTTTCTTCCAGGGCCAACTGACTAAAGGCATGACAGACAGAACAATCCTCTTATAAGTGCACTGGGCACAGGCAACAGACACAAAGAGAATGTCCACCGGAACTGGGCATCCTACGGTCACAGTCTTGACATTTTTTAAACCTGGAAGCTCCTTTAACTTTGTCAGCCATAATCTTATACCACTAAAAACACAAACAACTACATGAAATCAATAAATTAAAAGGATAGAAAGACTGCCAATAATGGTAGAAGAGAGTACCGAAGGTACAAAAAACTAACCAGCATTGGTAAACGGACTACAGCAAGTGTAGGAAGAAAAAAAACAAAGACAGAACTACTTTAATTACTTTTTTATTTTATTTTTCTTTTTGAGGAAAAGGAAAGAGAAGCAAGTACTAGCAACAATGGTAGATGCAAAATACACCTAGTATTTAAGGGAAGGACAAAGAGAAAACACAAGAATTATTGACGAAATGGGTAGGATAAAAAAAAAAAAGATCACAAACTATATAAGAAGAAGAAAAAAGGCTGCCAGCCCAGCTAGATAGAATATTGTAGATAATTCTATGTCATTATAAATATTAATATATTCTACAGGCTGTTTTACAAAGGTAAGAAAACTAAATGCAAGAAAAACTGTGTTATATGTTCTGAATTTCAAAAATGTAACCACAACGCACCCTGATGAAGAAAGCTGATAATGTAAATGATTTTATGACTGTCTGATCTCAGGGCTCTGAGACGGGATGTCTGGATGAAGGAATTATTTTTATTGTCTTAAGACAAGAGTTAATTGCTATATTTTACATGTATAATGTCTTTTATTGCTGTTATTTCCTTGCCAGGTGCAAGCTTACTAAAAAAACTAAGAAATGTAAATTTAAAATTTCTCTTAACCTGGAAACCAGAGACGTGCCAAGAATGATGTAACCTAAAGTGAGTCAGCAGTGATGTATTATCAATTTAAGAGATCTCAGAAAGAGAGAGAGTATTTTGCATTTGTCTTCAGAACTGACATCACCAGCACTCTGCCTTTGCTCCTTATATATGTAAGTTTATTTCAAACAGTACTGTTCTTAGAGTTAGATATGAATTTAGTCAGATTTAGTCTAGCTGTTTTCTATATTTATGTCAGACTATTCTACAGTATTTTAAAGTTCCTATGTCTGAACTCTTGACTAGCACTGTGTTGAACTGAGGAGATTTGTCTTGCGTTTTTATTATTTGTTAATAAACGTTTTTAAACCTTTCAACTGTGGCTGTTTTGTGTAAAGATAAAGCTCTAGAGTACTTGCATGTATTTAATGATACTGTACTAAGCCACTCCAATAGCCTTAAAAGTTCTGGTCACACTTAATAACTGGATAACAGTATTATTACACAGCGAATTGGTCACCCTTTGGGAAGGGATTTATAGTGGCTGACACGCAGGGGCTCTGGTGGCAGTGGATTACTATTTTATAGCCTTGGCAAGAAGGGGCATACCTAGTGAACCTGTGCAATGCTTCCCCAGGAGTGTCTGTGTGTTTCTAAGTCATATCTCAAAGTGTGTCAGCTACTTGGACAGGGACAAGAAGCACTGGTTGGACAGAGGAAGTACTGGGAGGACATGGCTTGGAACCCTGGCTAAGGACTCCACTCTATAGCTGGGCCAGTGGGGAGTCTTACTGGGGATTTGAAGAGAAAGGGAGAAACCAGCCCCAGACTGACTGTGGTCTCTGTGTGCTCTTAAGGGAAAAAATGTGTGTGTGTGTGTGTGTGTGTGTGTGTGTGTGTGTGTGTACCTGTTATCCTCCTAATGTGCACGGACATCGCATATAAATTGGTTGGCAGTGGTGGGATATCCACATCAAATATGGTTTAATTGTGGTGAGTTAGCAACATCAGATACTAACTGACTTGCAGTGGTGTGGATAGTGCATTCCTGTAGCTTGTGTACAGTGATCACTGAAGGTGTTTTTGTACTCTAAATCAGCCACGCAGTGAATATTCAGAGTTCAAATGACAGTTGTTTTATTTCTTTTGTTAGCTTAGGTAGTCAGGGAGAGTAGGCAAGCATGTCAGCAGAGGAGTATGGCAAGCTGACAAGGTGCCATTTGGCTGAAATTTGCCAGGCTAAGGGACTGGTGCATGGAAACCTGACTAAGGCAGACATGATTGCAGCTTTTGTCCCAGCTGCATGAGGGAAATAGCAACCAGGACGACGATTAGACTGGCCGTGGAGATGTACGACACTCAGGGAATAGACAGCTCAACCTTTCTGCAGACGACTTAAAATCCATCTGGAGGCAGAGAGACTTGAGTTGGAGGCCAGACATTTGGAAATGGAAGTTGAGGAAGAGGTAGCACGAAAAGGAGATGCTGACTCTTTCACCAGAGTCAGAGATAATGGGGAAGGGATTAGCCGGACCCCAGAAGCACAGAAGGTCAGTAAATTTCTTCCACAGTTTACACAGGGGGATAATTTTGATAGTTTCATTCATATGTTAGAAAGGATACGTAAACAGTATGATGTTGACCAAAGGCTCTGGGTACGGATCCTGACCCCCCCCCCCTTACTCCATGCTAAAGCTGTAAATGTACTTTCCAAATTATCTGATTGCGAATTTTATGATTATACTACTGTTAAGAATTGTTTGCTAGAATTTTTTAAGCTAACACATGAGGCTTATAGGAAAATGTTTTGTTAGCATAGATGCAAGGTAGATTAAAGTGTATGTGTGAATATGTTAATTTACTGAGCACGTATTTTCATAAGTGGCTGAGTGGATGTCAGGTCACCACTACTGACGGTCTGGCAGACCTTTTGGTGAGGGAACAAGCCCTTAGCACTTTGCCTGAGGACATGAGGATCGGTTAGCTGACAGACAATGTGCTACTTCAGATGAGTTGGGAAAGAAAGGAGACCTATATCTATCAAGCAGGGCATCATTACACAGGAAAGGGACCACCCAGTGCTGCTCATGGCTCTAAAGGAACCCATGGTGGCCAGCCCAGGCTGCCCCAACAGAATCTGCCAGTAGTAGGGGAAGCCACTAGTCCAGGTACACGTCCAGGACCTAGGGTTAAATGTTTTGAAATGAACCAGTGGGGCCAGGTGGCATATAGATGTCCACGGAGGCAAGGTGGGGAACAAAAGTTGAGGGAACCAGTAAGTGGGAAGGACAAAATGCCAGCAGTAGGTTGTCTTGAGACAACAAGTGTACCAAACTACCACAGAGGTTATATCCTATCGTAGTGAATGGCAAAGAGGCCATTGCTAAGAGAGAGAGAGAGCCTCTGTGTAACCATTGCAGCACTACTTCCCTGGGCAGTCTACTCTATTCAGAACATTAGGAGGGACCCCATTCCAAATACTTTTGGCTAGGGTACACCTTGACTGGGAGGGTGGAAAAGGAATCCAGCAAGTAAGTGTGTTTGAAGATATCCCTGCAGATGTCCTGATAGGAAATGATTTTGATAATGGAGTACCATGTGCTATTGCAGTTATACTCAGTCAGGCTTGGAGACAAGCATGTGGGTCTGGTAGCCTGGGGAAAATCCAGACAGAATGCACACTTGCAGCCATGACTGGTGAGGAGGTTACTTCAGGGAGGGAGCTACATTGTAGCAGTGAGACTGAAGGTAATCCACAGCGGTTTGTGGGTACCGATGGTCCCTTTGACAGAGTGACTGCAAGGGCAGAAGTGAGTAGTAGGACCAGGCTGACACTGACGCACTGCTATCACAGGATGACAGACTTCCCATGGAAGGGGAGCTTGGAAGGGTTATAAAGAGAGACGAGACAGATTCAGCTCTCAGACACTACATTACAAGGACTGAGGCAGGTAGCTAGTGAGGCACCCAATTTTTAAGGGAAGGAGGAATGTGTATACTGAGACAAAGGGTTACTGTACAGAGAGTGGACCCGAGGGAGGGCTAGAAGGTGAGAGAATACAGCAGTTGGTAGTGCCTAGAGCCTACTGTCTGGTGCTTCTAGTCATAGCCATGATATTCCCTTTGCAAGTCATATGGACATAAAATGTACAAAGAGACGTAAAACTTTTATTGACCTGGAATTTCCAGAGATGTAACAGGGTACTGCAGGACCTGTGAGCAGTGCCAAAAGGTAGACAAGGTGAGACCTCCTTTAATGCCTTTGCCTGTGATTGAGGAGCCATTTCAGGGGGTATTGTGGGGCCTCTGAGTACCCAAAGTTCCACAGGGAAAAAGTATATCCTAGTGGTAGTACACTAAGCTACAAGATACCCTGAGGCAGTGGCTTTGTCCTCCATTGAGGCAGAAATGGTGGCAAATGCTGTTAGAGATTTTCAGCAGGGTAGGTTTCCCAAAAGAAATACTGACTGACAGAGGTGCCAATTTCATATCAGACCTGATGGCTTGTCTGGGGAAGTACTGTGGGGTGAAGCACCTAAAGACTACCCTCTATCATCCCCAGACTAATGGTCTTCTTGAGAGGCTAAACTCTATAATCAAGTCCATGCTACAGGCATTTGCAGACCAGTTTGAGAGGGAATCGGACAAATATTTGCCCCACCCGTTTGCTTACAGAGAGGTTCCCGATGAATCTACAGGTTTTTCAGCCTTTGAGCTTCTGTTTGGGCATAGGGTGAGGGGGCTTCTAGATTTAATTTGAGACTGGTCGGAAGGTGAGTGGGAATCTCACAAGGAGTCTGTTGTGGCATATGTCTTAAACCTCAGGACAAGGCTCAGGGAATTCATGGGCTTGGCCCAGGAGTACCTGACAGAAGCACAACAGAAAAACGTCTGGTATGACAGGAATGCTCTAGCTAGAGAGTATGCTGTAGGGCAGCAGGTAATGGTTCTCATTCCTGTCAAACACAACAAGCTGCAGGCACTGTATGAAAGTTTATTTAGAACAGTATTGCTATTCGAGTTAGATAAGAATTTAGTCAGATTTAGTCTAGCTGTTTTCTATATTAATGTCAGACTATCCTACAGTATTGTTTTAAAGTTCCTCTGTCTGAACACTTGACTAGCACTGTGCTGAATTGAGGAGATCTGTCTTGTGTTTTTATTATTCATAGGTGTGTACTAGGTTAATGGCCCTGGAGCCTTCACAAGCCTAGCCCATAGGATTACCCTGGCATTGTGCCACCCGACCTTAGTTCCCAGTGCCTCTGTGGAGTAGAGCAACAGGAGTGATCTCCGAGGTGAATTTTCTATTTCTCATCCACTCATCAAGATTTCTCTTGAACAGGGCCAGTAAGATGCTCTGCTTGACATGTATGGGAAGTCTATTCCAGAGCATAGGCAGTCTCTGGGTTATGAACCTGTCCCTCCAGCATGTTTTGTTGATTGTCGTAATGAGGCTGAAGTCTCTGGAGCGTGTGGTGCGGAGGGACTTGTGTTTCTTCACATGTAGCATTTCTAACAGAGCTGGGTCAGACATTGCTTTGTTAAGTCAGGCAGAGATTGCCTGTAAGTAGGCGATATGAGACAGAGAATACCTGGAGTTTTTTGAGTTTGTCCATATAGGACAAGTGTTTAAGGCCCAGGATCCTCTTTGTGAGGTACTTTTGTGGCCTCTCCTGTTGTTGCAGGTGTCTAGTGAGGTACATGCCAAATGAGGCATTGTACTCTATGACTGGCCTAATGAGGGAAGAGTAGAGGGAGACAATGACCTCTTTTTTCCTGGATGCAAAACCCTTAGTAATGAGACATGCCACATAAAAGGACTTTCTATCCACAGTGGCAATGTGGTGGTCAAAAAGAGGTTGCTGTTAATTAGAAGTTATGTACTCACCATAACGTTCCATCTGAGTAGGTGTATTCATTTGTCTGCAACCTGTGGGTTATGGATCCGATATCGGATCCGAACCGGCATGGTTTTCCAGCTATGGATCCAAGCTCTCAGCTCCTCCCCTCACCCATAATGCCCTGCTCTACCCTCATGACCTCAGATCGAGTTTGCCAAAGCAACAATACCCTCAAAAGGGTAACAAGGAATATGCAGGAAACTGAAAGGCCAGGGGGATAGGAGGGCGGGATGGTTGCAGACAAATGAATACACCTACTCAGATGGAACGTTATGGTGAGTACATAACTTCTAAATCTGAAGTAGGATATTCATTTGTCTGCAACCTGTGGGACAGAGTCCCCAGCTACCTGAATCTTGGGCGGCCATCATGGAAGGATATTCCGAGCACCGGAGCCAAAGGATGCTCTACCCTAGATGCAAGATCCAACTTATAGTGGGAAATAAATGTATGAGATGAAGCCCACGTGGCTGCTGCACAAATATCATCTAGAGGAATCCTAGCCTTGAAGGCTGCCGAGGTAGATACTGACCGGGTTGAATGGGCATGAACACTCCCCGGTGCGGGCCTTCCTGACGCTTGATAAGCCAATAAAATGCACTGTGAAATCCAGCGGGACAGAGAAACTTTAGAAATTGGCTTGCCCAAATTGAATTTTGCAAAGGAAATAAACAGCTGGTCGGATTGCCTATGACCAGCTGTCCTGTTGAGGTAAAATCTAAGTTGCCTGTGAACATCTAGTGAGTGTAGCTTATATTCACCTTTGTTTTCATACTTAGGGAAGAAAACAGGGAGGTTAATGGATTGATTGATGTTTGCTTCAGAAGCGATTTTAGGAAGGAAGGACGGGTTGGTCCTGAGGGAGACACGGTCCGGATGAAATACCAAGTAAGGAGGTTTAGCTGATAAAGCTTGAAGTTCAGAAACTCTCTTGGCTGATGTAATGGCTACCAAAAAGGCTGTCTTGTAGGACAAGAATTTGAGATCCACCGTAGCCGCGGGCTCGAAAGGGGGAGCGGTCAAGGCCTGTAGGACCAAAGAAAGGTCCCAAGGAGGAACTGCTTGCTTTATAGGGGGCCTGAGAAGGAAAGTACCTTTAAGAAATGTTTTGCACAATTTGGCTGACATAAGAGGATTAGACTCTTGACCAATGTGATAGTGAGAAATTGCCGCCAATTGAACTTTGACTGTGGAACTGCTGGCACCATCATTAAAGAGAGAGGTTAGAAAATCAAGCACTACAGGGAGAGGAACCGTGAAGGGATTTAGGCCTTGCCGCTCTGCCCACACAGAGAAACGTTTCCATTTGCTTCGGTAAACCTTTCTAGTGGATGGTTTATGAGCCGCCACCAAAATAGCCTTTACCGGTGAAGAAATACCGGGAGTCCTTATCAGGAGTGGAACTGGAGCAGCCAAGCGGTCAGCTTCAGGTTGTCCAGGTTCGGAGGAGGAATGCAGGATGGATGGGATATCAGATCCGGAATGGGATCTAGAATCCAAGGAGGATTCACCGAGTGAGACCTTAGGAAGGGGAACCAGATCTGTCGAGGCCAGAATGGAGCAATGAGAATCATTCTGCAACCCACCCGAGAGGCTTTCTGAAGAACTTGCAGCATCAGAGGCAAGGGTGGATAGGCATACAGAAGACCGGGTGGCCAAGCATGCACCAGAGCGTCTCTTGGGGTACCTCCGGGAGGAGGTATTAGAGCGAAAAAACTGTCGCACTTGGTGTTTGAGGGAGAAGCAAAAAGATCGCATGAAGGGGTTCCCCACCGTGCGAATATGCGTTCGCTACTTGACAATTGAGAGACCACTCGTAAGGGGTCAGAATGGTGCGACTGAGCTTGTCCGCTAGGATGTTGGACCGACCGGAATGTGCGTTGCTATGAGAAAGCGATTGGTGGAGATTGCCCATTCCCAAACTCTCATGGCCTCTCGACAAAGAGGGTAAGACCTTGTTCCCCCTTGCTTGTTGATGTACCAGACAACAGACATATTGTCCGATTGAATCGCAATTGTTCCCAAGGGAAGAAAGTCCTGAAGTGCTAGCAACGCTAAGAGCACTGCTCTCATCTCTAGAACATTGATATGCAGTAAGGTCTCTGAATCGTTCCACGTGCCTTGGACTGTCCGGCCCGCAAAGTGCCCCCCCACCCGAGGCGGGAGGCGTCCGTGGTCACCGTGGCGAGAGGGGGAGAAGCACAAAATGGGCGACCCTCGTGGAGATCCGGGGAGTGGAGCCACCACAAGAGGGACCGCTTGCAAGCCTTGCTGATCGCTATGGGATGATGCATGGGGAGAGCAAGGTATGACCACTGTACTAATAGCGTCCACTGTAGAATGCGCATGTTGAGCCTGGCAAGAGGAAGAAGTGCTATCGACGAAGCCATGGACCCTAGAGCCCTCAGGACCAACTCCGCTGGAACAGAACATGAATGGAGAATGGCCCGCACCTGGAGCTGCAGATTTTGAACTCTGTCCGCAGTGAGGAAGGCTCGTAAACTCCTTGTGTCTAGTCTGGCCCCTATGAAATCTAAGAGCTGAGTGGGTGCCAGGTTGGACTTGTTTGTATTTATAGTGATGCCCAGAAATGGAGCAAGATGGAGAAAGGAGTCTCGCGCCGAGAGAAGTAGATGCCTTGTTGGGGCGGTAAGGAGCCAGTCGTCCAGGTAGGGAAAGACCTGCACGCCCTGAAGCCACAGGTGGGCCGCTACCACTGCTAGTACTTTGGTAAATACCCTAGGGGCTGTGGTGAGACCAAAGGTAAGGACCCGAACTGGTAGTGACTGGCTCCCAGCCGAAGCGGAGAAACCTCCTGGAGCGCCTGTCCATTAGGATGTGGTAGTACGCGTCCTTGAGATCTATCGAGCACATCCAGTGGCCTTCTCCCAGAAGGGGGAGAATAGATTGTAGAGTGACCATTCGGAATTTTTCTTTGGGGACTGCCAGATTCAAGAGAGAGAGGTCTAGGATTGGTCTTAGTTCCCCCGTCTTTTTTGGCACTAAAAGAATCTGGAGTAGAACCCTGATCCGATCTGGTCTGGGGAACGGGCTGGATGGCTCTTTTCTCTAGCAGATGGCCAATTTCTGCCAAAGCGGCCTCCCTTTGACCGGGTGGTACGTCTGGGAGGGACTTCATCTTTGGAAGGTGAAGGAAAGGAATGCGATATCCCTGGATATGATTTGGAGAACCCAGCGGTCCGATGTTATGGACTCCCATGCCGCTAGGTGCCCGAACGTCCCCGACTGCCTCCAGAGTAGAGCAGTCGGGCAACCCTCAGGGTTGCTGCGCGGGCCGTTCAGAGAAAGGTTCCCTGGACCCGAAGTTTCTGGGAGCCCCTCTGCCTCTAGGGCGGCGTCCTCCCTGTCCTCCTCTGCCACGGAAGGACTGGTTGTCCGGAGCAGGCTGGGACTGCTGCGACTTCCGGCACCACATCTTCTTCTGACCCTTTTGGTTCCTAGAATAGGGCCTCTGGGGTGCAGCGAAGCGGATTCCGACGGCAGACAGCGTCTTCCGTCCTTCTCGCTCCGGGTCCACGTCTCGAACGGTCTTGCCAAACAGAGCAGAACCATCAAAGGGGGCGTTCGCAAACGACGCCTTGAAGGGCTCAGAAAAATCGCAGTGGCAGAGCCAGGCCTGACGTCTAGTGACCAGTCCTGTCCCCGCAGCTCTAGCGGCGCCCTCCGTAGCATGGGAGAGTAGCCGCATAGAAGTATTTGTGACTGACCTAAGAGTGGCCATTTTGGTGGAGTGCAGAACTCTGTCCTCCTCCGAAATGGACTCAGGGGGGGATGCAGCGTACTCCTTGATAAGGTCTCGCTGCATCCGAATAACATGTGCCAAATAGTTCAGCGCCCTTACCGAGAAGGTCGCCGAACTGAACATCCGCTTCCCCAAGCGGTCCATCATCCGAGACTCCTTGCTCGGTGGGTGGACTGAGGGACTCTCCTGAGCCAGTTCCCTCTTTGTGGCCGCCGCCATCAACATGGCATCTACAGGAGGCCCCTTACTCCAATGGGTCCTGTCGGAGGGCGGGCTAAGGATCCTATCAGGTCTTTTGGGAATTGGCTCCACGGTGTCCGGTTCCTTCCACGCCCTGGTGGTAATAAGGTCCACCAGGGGGTCGGCAGGGGGGGACACCCAAGAGGTAGACGGGCCCGTTTCGAATGCCTCCAAGAACACGGACTCGTCCGAGGAAGACTTGGGGGCAGACCACCCCCCCCTAATACGGAGCATTTCCATGATGTCTCCGAAGGAGACATCCTCGGGGGGTGACCGTGGGGAGCCTTCCCCTTCCTCCAAGTCCGTGTCTTCAGTGAGAGACTCGGGGGAGTCAATGTGCCTCCTTTTGCACGTATGCTTGCGAGGGGCCTCCTCTGGGGGGCTGTCAGAGGAGTCCTCGCAAGCAGCAATTTGCTCCATGGGAGCAACTTGGGGCACAGAAACGGGCTGTCCCAGGGGCCGGATGGTGGAAGCCTGGCCCAGTGCAGAGGGAGCGGACGGAGCGAAGCAAGTGCCGGGGTCCGGAGACCCTCAACAGAGCCCTCTCCACTACATCAAAAGCCGAGGGAGCCGACCTCGATCAAAGGATCCGACAATCGGCTCCCCTCGGATCCGAAGAGTGGATCGAGCCGGCGCCAAGCACTCGGATCCGGGACAGTGCGCTCCGACACAGACGGCGCCGAAGGAGCACTGATCCCCCCGGATCCGAAGCTCGGATCCAGGCTCCGAGAGATCGGATCCGACGCACTCGAGGGCAGGGTCGGATCCGAAGTACCAAGTACTATCGGATCCGACCTTCCCGCCCGGCTGCTCGGCTCCAGTTGCTCGAACCCGGATAGCGGGTCGGAGAAGGTGCAATACGCTTAAAAGGGTGTTGAGCTCCCCGAGGGGAGGCAAGAGCACTCCCATCTGCATCTGGGCCTGGATGAACCTTCTCATCATCCGGTCCAGATCAGCATCCGAAAGGCTATGGGTAGATCTCGACGAGGCTACCGAGGTAGGCCTGGAATGCCTCCTCGATAGCCTCGACGGAGATCGGGCCTCCTCCTCCTCAGGACCCGGTGAGAAGCACACAGGGGACCGGAGCCGAGAAGGAGGAGACCGAACCGACAAGGAAGCCGGGGGAGAAGCCCGCTTGGCTGGCGGGGCCGAAACAGAGGTCTCGGCCCGCCGCTTGTGGTGCTTCTCCCTCCGGTCCTTTTTAGATGCATCCCTCTCCTCTCCTGAAGCGGGAGTTTGAGTCCCAGGAGCAGGAGGGTGCCACAGAGGGAACAACTGCAGCCGCAGGAGTCCCCGAAGGAGCGGAGGTCGGAGCCGAGTCCGGCGGTAAAAGACCCGCCAAGACCAGCTTGGACCTCCGCTCCCTCAGTGCCCTGGGGTTGAACCCTGCACAAATGGAACAACCAGATGTGAGGTGTTCAACCCCAAGACACTTAACACACCGAGTGTGGCCATCAGCCGGTGAGAGCTTATGGCCACACTCGGAGCATTTTGAAAATATAGACTTAGGCTGTTCAGCCATAGTCTATAAACTAACCTAAAGTTACGGAAAAGTAACTTAAACAATAAAAGAAGCACACAGGCCTCACACACACTCTACGTACCAGCGAGGGGAGGGAATAAAAATTACTACTGAAAATTAAATTAAACTAAAAACAGTCAATATTAACGGGAAACCTACAACTTTCACACAAAGATTGTTAAAGAAACAAAAAATTCTCTGATTTTACACAAGAAAATAGTCTACTTAGCTGAGAGCTACGTATCCACATCTAGTTACCAGCGCGGCAAACAAGATCTGAGGTCATGAGGGTAGAGCAGGGCATTATGGGTGAGGGGAGGAGCTGAGAGCTTGGATCCATAGCTGGAAAACCATGCCGGTTCGGATCCGATATCGGATCCATAACCCACAGGTTGCAGACAAATGAATATCCTACTTCAGATCCCGTGTTCCTAGATCTCTTATAATGCCTTCTGTGTTCAGTGGACTACCATTGTTGTGGTAATACAAGGGAACTGGGTATTTCCCAAAGGAGAAGACAACATTTTTTGGCATTGAGTTTAAGGCCATGGTTCTGACGGTTTACTTTTATAAAACCAAATCACAGTGGTACGAATGCTCATATGAGTGACTCGTAACCATGAAAGTGAAAATGGTGATAGTCCTTAATGTTCAAAAAGCAGCAAATCGAAAAGCAGATTCGCTGGTTTTTCGAACATTAATGTCGAACGAAAAAAAAACTGTAAAAGCCCCCCATGTGGGGGGCTGAACCCCCCTTCCTACTTTAATATTCCAACTCCGAGATCGCACTACAATGGGGAAAGGGACCATTTTCCGAATCCCACTATAGTGCAATCCGCCCCACAATGTTGAATGTGCAATGAGCGAATGTCACTGTGCATGCGCTCATTGAACATCCAAACCTTTTTTTCGTTCGGCGTTTGCAAACTTTGCAAACAGCCTTTCGAACAATTGCTGTTCGCACAAGTGTGAATCGCCTTTCTAAAGGTAAACCGGTTCTTACACCAGTCGTTGGTCTTAGTGAGGCCTTTTTGTAGGATGTCAACATCACTTGGGGAGTTAATAATAGCTTGCAACTTGCAATCATCTGCTAACTTTGTCAGCCAGTGTCCCTTCATGTTGGCCTGGACTTCAGAAAAGTAGATACCAAACAGGAGGGGACCCAGGACCGAACCCTGTGGGGCTCCATTCGTGACTGGTCTCCAGTCCGACTTGGTGTCAGCTACTTTCACACTATGGGTTCTGTGAGCCAGTTTGCAACCCACCTAGTGATATAGGGGCTGATGCCTAGCTTACTGAGATTTTCTATGATTCCTGAGTGGGGAATAGCATCAAAGGCCTTGGCCAGATCAAGGTAGGCTGTATGAACCACCTTGCCTTCATCCACAGCTCTGGTGACTGACTCAGAGAAGTCGACCAAGTTGAGCAGGCATGATCTACCCTTCACAAAACCAAACTGTGCAGGATCCAGAGTTTGGAGATTCCTATGTCCTTGTTTATTAGGTCCATGATGATGCATTCCCTACCTTTGCATATCAGACTCATCAGGCTAATGGGGCAATAGTTCCCAGGGTCTGTAGTCACTTCTTCTTTGTGGAGTGTGAAGACTGTAGCAGTGCATCATTCGATAGGGACAAAGCCTGAGGTGAGGCTGTGACTGAACAGGGCACACAGGTGAGGTGCCAGTTCGCTCTGTAGTTCATGTAGAACACAGGGAGGGATATTGTCAGGTCCCATAAAAGCTGTATTCTTGGCCTTGGGAAGTGCTGTTTTAACCTGTGCAGCAGTAATACGGGGTGCCTGGCAATCTACTGATATTGTGACTGGTCATTTACGAGGGGGAAGAGAGAGGTAAAGTTGGCATTGAATCTGTCGGCTAGTATACTGGCAATATCTGTTGGCTCGGTATAGGAGGTACCAATTATGCAGTAGCTCAGAGCAAATCTGGGTATTGCCGTGGAGATTCCTTACATAACTACAGAATACCTTGTGGTTGTCTTTACTATCTGCTGCAATTCTGTTTACATAGCTAACTTTAGAGGATTTGATGAGGGATCCCAACATTTTGTGGAGGCTGATAAGGGAGTTTTTTCAGTCTTGGGATTTTACCTTATTCCGCATCAGTTTCCTCCTTCTGTTGTAGAGTTTGTTGTAGAGTATTAAATATTTTTAAACCTTTCAACTGTGGCTGTTTTGTGTAGAGATAATTTAAGCTCTAGAGTACTTGCATGCATTTAGAGATACTTTACTAAGTCACTCCAATAGCATTAAAAGTTCTGGTCACACTTACTAATTGGATAACAGTAGTATTGCTCAGCGAAATTGGTCACCCTTTGGGAAGCGCCTTACAGTAGCTGATAAGTAGGGGTTCTGGTGGCAGTGGATTACCTTATAGTCTGGGCAGAAGGGTACCTAGTGAACCTGTGCCAGCCTTCCCCAGGAGTGTCTGTGTGATTGTATGCAAGTCATATCTCAAAGTGTGTCAGCTACTTGGGCAGGGACACAAAGCACTGGTCGGACAGAGTGAGTGCTGGGAGGACTTGGCTTGGTACCCTGGCTAAGGACTCCACTCCATAGCTGTGCCAGTGAGGAGTCTTACTGGGAATCTTGACAGAAAGGGAGAAACCAGCCCTAGACCAACTGTAATCTTTGTCTGCTCTTAAGGACAATTGCACTTTACTGTGTGTGTGTACTTGTTATCCTCCCAATGATCACGGGTGTCATAGCTATTCAAAATACAACAAAGAAAATAAACTTAGCTCAAGAGCAATTTGGCAATGTGTCTATCACAGGAAGTGGCAAAAGAGATCTGAGGTAACTTGGAGGAGCATTTTGGGTAGGACTTAAGCTCGAGAGGTTTTGGTTCAAGCAGGCTGCAATAATGGCCAAGTCGGTTCTGATGCTTGGAAACAAACTCATATGTTAAGGAATAAATGCAGATTCCACCAAAAACTAAGAACAAAAACAAACCAAAGAAAGAAAAAAGGACAGCACTACTGAAAACGATACTGAGAATAAAATGTACCACAAGTAAATGAGTCAAAACTTTTTAATGAAGTCACACAATCCACAATATACCAAAAGATATAAAAAACTGTAAAAACATAACACAAGTGCCTTTGATCAAAATATACTGAATTTTATCAGACTTGAACCAAAAAATCAAGCAGTTTAAATAGCAGCACAATCCATCTGATTGGTCCCCAGACTACCCACCCCCTTTCTTTGTCACACAATGAAATTCCTTCCATAAAATCATATAAGTAATCACATATATTCAAACCTATGATTATTTAGCATGTTTTACTCAATAATTTAATCAATGTTAATACTAAAAATATATTATACTTATTAAAAAAACATATAGTATGAATATCAATCATAAAATACAAAACACCATGAAGAAACATGAAAAATATATTCCTTTTCATAACTTCTTTATTTCTAATACTTTTAATTTTAATATATATGAGACTGAACAGTGCTCATTGTGACGCCCGTACACTGGCCCAGCAATCAAGGAGCCTCAATCCTCACCACCACCAGTGACGGGTGTCCATATAGGGAAAGGATAATAAATACATACACAGTAAAGCACAATTTCCCTTAAGAGCACACAGAGATCACAGTCAGCCTGGGGCTGGCCCCTCCTTTTCTCTCCAGTCCCCAACAAGACTCCCCACTGGCACAGCTACAGGGTCCAGATCTCAGCCTAGGGGGCAAGCCAAAAAGTACAGTTTTGTACCTACCATAAATGTAGATGTTCGAGGATCCACATTGCTGCAGTCATAACCTGTGGGTAGTCCGCTGTCCTCGGTCGGCCCGAATACCAAAGTGTTAGGCTGGCGCCGGTCATAGTCGCTCAGATCTGACGTCAGTATGCAGTGGTACTAAAGCGCATGACCGACGCCATATCCTCAGTCTTTCTTGCCCCAGATGTCAGAAGGCCTAAAAAGGAAAGGCCATAGCCAAACATAGAAAATACCCAACTACCAATTACAGAAAAAATAATCACCCCAAAAGCAACACAGCAACCCTAACCTACAGAGGGGAAGGAGGGAGGGTAAATTGGACTGCAGCAATGTGGATCCTCGAACATCTACATTTATGGTAGGTACAAAACTGTACTATGTTCTTCGTCTCACATTGCTGCAGTCATAACCTGTGGGTAGAATCCCAAAGCAAAGGTAAGGGAGGTTGGCCAAATCAAAAGCACTAGGAGCTGCTAACATGCCCTGTAAAACTGCAGTGGCAAACCCAGCCCTAGATTTGGAATAAAGAGGAGATGGTAATGTTTAGTAAAAGTGTGCACTGAACTCCAAGTAGCTGCCTCCAAAATATCCTTAGTAGCTACTCCTTAAAAAGCAGTAGAAGTGGCAGTAGCCCTAGTGGAATGAGGTCTAATCCCAGCCGGAACCTCCTTTCCATGATGAGAATAACAAAAAGCAATACAATGGCTAATCCACTTAGAAATAGTTTGCTTTGAAACAGGTTTTCCTTGTGAACCCAAGGCAAAAGAAATAAATAACTGTTGAGACTGCCTGAACCCTTTAGTTCTGCTCAAATAATAACGTAACTGCCTGTGAATATCCAAAGTGTGCAAAATTTTTTCCCCTTTATTTTGGGGATCAGCATAAAAAGTAGGCAAATGAATAGATTGGTTGAAGGCCACATCAGAAACAACTTTAGGCATAAAAGTAGGGTTAGTACGTAAGGATACCCTATCCTTATGAAATATTAGGAAGGGTTCAACTGCCATTAGAGCCTGTAATTCAGATACCCTCCTAGCAGACGTAATGGCCAACAAAAAAGCAGTCTTCCAAGACAAAAACTTCAACTCAGCTGTAGCAGCAGGTTCAAAAGGAGGTAAAGTCAGCTTTTCCAACACAAAATTGAGATCCCAGGAAGGAGTAGGAGCTCTACGTGGGGGTCTTATATTCTTTGCCCCTCTAAGAAATTGCTTAAACAAAGGGTGAGAAAATAATGGTGGGTCACAGTCATAGTGAGCAGAAATGGCTGCAGCATGAACTTTCACGGAGGAGAAAGACAAACCCTTGTCTAATAATTCTGTAAGGTACCGTAGTGTAACACTCAAATTAGGCCGTGAAACATCAAAGCTCCTTGCTGTGCTCCAAAGAAAAAATCTCCTCCATTTATCAGCATAAACTTTTCTTGTACTAGGCCGCCTGGCTTCCAAAATGACATTTAAAACTTGCTGAGGAAGCTGCGACCCCCCAGGGTCTAAAACAGAATATGCCAGGCTGTCAGATGCAGGGACTGTATCCTGACATTGAGGAAATGATTGCTTGCCTGAGACAAAAGGTGTGGAATTGGTGGCAAAAGCCAAGGAGGCTCCCGAACTAAACTCCTCAGCAAAGGGTACCAGTGCTGACGTGGCCAATCTGGAGCTATAAGGATCATGCAAGGCTTGTCCTGTCTGACCTTCAAGAGCACCTTGGGAAGGAGAGGCAGAGGAGGAAAGGCATAGACGTGAAGGTTGTTCCAACTGAAAGATAGAGCATCCACTTTCCAAGCTTCTGGGTGAAACATCTTTGTGCAAAATTTTGGCAGTTGGAAATTTTGTGGGGATGCAAACAGATCTATGTCTGGAGTTCCCCAAGCCACTGTCAACTGTTGAAATACATGGGGATCCAATTTCCACTCGTGGGGATCCACTAGTTGTCTGCTCAAAACATCTGCTAAGGAGTTCTGTGCTCCTGGCAGAAACCTTGCTTGAAGAGTGAGGTGCAAACTCAGAGCAGTCTCCCACAAAACCATAGCTTGTCTGCAAAGAGGGTACGAATGGGTTCCCCCCTGCTTGTTGATGTACCACATGACTGTTGTGTTGTCTGTTTGAATCAACACCTGTCCCGGTTGAAGTAGATCCTTGAAAGCCATCAGAGCAAATTGTACTGCTAACATTTCCTTCATGTTGATATGCAAATGCTGTAGTCTGGGAGGCCACGTGTCTTGAACCCATCTCCCATTGAAATGTGCTCCCCAAGCCATGTCCGAGGCATCTGTCGTTAGGATCTGACTCGCCTCTGGTCGGGTCACAGAGAGTCCCTTGTTTAGGTGACATTCCTGAGCCCACCACAAAAATTCCCTTTGGATGCAAGGTATTATCTGAATGACAGTGTCCAAATCGTGGCAGTGTTGAGTCCATACACTTTTGAGATACCATTGTAGCTTCCTCATATGGAGTTTGGCATTGGGAAGTACCAGAATACAAGATGCCATGAACCCCAAGGCTTGAAGGACTGTCCTTGCAGTCAGCCTGGACAGTAGGGATAATCTCTGAAAGTATAGGGGAAGATTTCTTTGTTTGTCTGGGGTCAGAAAAGCCATCTGAGAGGCTGTATTCAGTCTCACACCCAGAAAGCACATGTCCTGAGAGGGTACTAGACTGGACTTTGTTTCGTTCACAGAATACCCTAGGCACCTTAACACTGCCATTACATACTGTAGATGCTGAAGTAACGTGACTTTGTCTTGAGCAAGAATCAGGCAATCGTCCAAATAAGGATAAATTTGTATTCCTCTTAGTCTTAAGAAGGCTATCACAGGAGCCAGGACCTTTGTGAACACCCTGGGCGCAGTAGATAAGCCAAAGGGCAATGCAGAGAACTGATAATGAAAAGTACCAGCCAGCAGGGACCCTCCTGCAGCTGGGCCTGATAGGAATGTGAAGATAAGCCTCTTTGAGATCCAGAGTTACCATCCAGTGATCTTTGCCTAGCAGAGGCAGAAGTTGCTGTAAAGTTAGCATCTTGAATTTTGGGATGTTTCTAGTATGTGTTGAGAATAGACAAATCCAGAACTGGCCTCCAAGTGTTCCCCTTCTTTGGCACAAGGAACAGGTGAGAATAAAATCCTAGGCCTACTTCTGACGGAGGTACCACCTGAATAGCCCCCATTTTTAAAAGTAAAGAAATCTGTTTGTGAGCCTCCAGCTTTTGCTGAGGAGGTACATCCGGCATGCCTTTGAAAGGAGGCAAGGTGTGAAAATAAAACTTGTAGCCTCGATCTATAATGTCCAACACCCATTTGTCCTGGGTGACCAAAAGCCAATTTTGCTTGAAGAGTGCCAACTTTTCTCCTAGAGGAGCTGCCAGACAGGAGGAATCTGGCAGCTGGAGATACAGGTCATTGGGTCTGTTTACGAAAAGGCTGACCCCTGCCCTCACCAGAAGATTGTGCAGGAGAACTCCACGTCCTAGGTCTGAAAGAACCCTGAGCATGAGCTCTGCCCCTACCACGTCTAGATCTGCCCTTAGACTGGTAATCAGAAGAAGGATATGCCCATCCTTTTGCAGGCCAATTTCTGCTAAACTTAGGGGGCTGCACTTGTAAAAATTCCTTAACTGTCTGCATGGACTAAGCTTTGTCTTCCATTTTCTTAAAAACTGACCCCACAGGAGAACCAAAAAGAACTTCAGATTGGAGGGGAGCATCCAAAATTCGAGCTTTAACATGCTCTGACAAATTCTGATCCTTAAGCCAGGCGTGCCTACGAATAACTGAACCAGCGGCCGCCACCATGGAAGAAGCCTGAAGAGCATCAAAGCCACACTGCAAGGAATGCTTACCTACCTGATCAGAGGCATGAACTAAATCCTGCAATTCCTTACACTCTATACCCTCAGCTAAAGCATCTACCTTAGATTTCAACTGACTTAACAGAAAATTCTGGTACTTCAGCATATGAAACTGGCAATTCAAAGCCCTCATAGCTAGTGTGGAGGAGGTATACACTTTTTTACCCCACCTATCCAAAGCTCTAGAATCTTTATCCAGAGGAACTGGATTCTTTACTACAGAAGCCCTGACACCCTTAGGTCCCTGGCTAATAGTTTCTGGGTCAGCTCTAGGACTCTTATATAAATATTTATGAGCCTCTGGAACTCTGTAGTATCTGCCTGGCTTGACAGGGGCCGGAGGTAAAGAATCAGGATTAAGGGAAGCCTCAGAAAAAACATCCTGAACAACATCCAAAACAGGGGGAATGGCCAAGGGCCTATGTTGTGGTAAAAACAAAAATTCCCTAAGCCTCTTACGAGAATCGGAGAAATCCTGACCTTCCCACTTAAAATGCTCCCTCATGGAATGCAGGGTTTCAGAAAAAGAAAAATCCTCTGGAGGAGAAGCAGAAGGACAGGAGTCCTCTGCATCCGAATCAGAATAGGGAGGAAAATCCTGAATGTCCTCAGCTGAAGACTCAGAGTAATCTGAGGAATGCTCCAAACCCTCCACCTCTGTCTCCACCCTAGGTCTCTTATCTGGAGGGGGCATAGAACCTCTGATTAAAGTAATCAAATCCTCTGCCATTTTTAGCATATGTTTTCTAGGAACAGAACCTGCAGAACTAGGGCTGACGCCTGTGCCAGAAAGATCAGGCCTAGCTTTAGAAGGCGCTTTAGTGACAGAAATAGAAGGCCTAACAACCTTATGTAAAGAAGGAACTACAGAAACTAGAGAGGCCCCCTCGGCCTGACCTGACTCCTGAGAGGCCAATTCCTGTAATATTAAAGGCTCCCCCTGAGACTCAGCTGAAACCTCGGCTGGATCCACTGATTCCACCGTAGTTTCCAAAGAACCGGCGTCCGCAACGGACGACTCATCCTGCTTAGACTTTAACGATTTATCTTTTCGCTTCTTAGCGGTAGCGGGCGTCGGAGGATCCGACGGCATGTTGTAGTTGCACCGCTTACCAAAAACAAGTCTAGCACAATCTAACCTGCGTTTAATGGTGCGCTTATTAAATCTAGCGCAAAAGCGACACCCGACTACGTCGTGCTCAGGCCCCAAGCAAGGAATACAGAGAGAGTGGTAGTCCCTATGAGGTATCTGTTTCCCACAAGAAATACAATTATTAACTTTTTCTGACATCCGGATTTAACTGAGGCAAGAAAAGACAAAAATATTCCCCAACGGGGTACTTAGCCCAACTTGGTCTTCGGTCTGAAACTCAGAATACGAAAATTTCAGGACGCCGAACGGCACTTGCAAACGCTGCTTCTGCTTCGGACCATGCGGCAAGAAAGACTGGGGATATGGCGTCGGTCATGCGCTTTAGTACCACTGCGTACTGACGTCAGATCTGAGCGACTATGACCGGCGCCAGCCTAACACTTTGGTATTCGGGCCGACCGAGGACAGCGGACTACCCACAGGTTATGACTGCAGCAATGTGAGACGAAGAACATCCTCCAGCACCCTTTCTGTCTAACCAGTGCCCGTGTCCCTGCCCAAGTAGCCGACACACACACACTTTGAGATGAGTTTATACAACCCCACAGATACTAGTGGGGAAGGCTGGCACAGGTTCTCCAGCTGCACCCCTTTCATCCACACTATACAGGAGAAATCACTGCCACCACCCAGCTAATATTTATCAGCTGCTCAATGGCCCTTATGAAAGGGTATCCAATTATACTGTGCAATATCATTATCCAAATTGTAAGTGCAACCCTAACAGTCAAGACTTATTTGGAGTGACTTGGTACAGTATCACTATACACATGCAATGTACTCTTATAGCTTAAATTATCTCTACACAAAACAGCCACAGCTGAAACGTTTAAAGATATTTAATAATAAATAATAAAAATACAAGACAATATTTCTTACTACACAGTGCTACTCAAAAGTTCAGAGATCACAAAGAAATTTTAAAATAAAACAGTAGAATAGTTCTGCCATCACAGAAAAACACAGTTCTAAAATCTTACTTACATATAGACACAGGCATTGCTGGTGATGCTGGATGTGCACAAGACAAATGCTCTCATTCTTTCTGTCCTTAAATTGATAACACAGTACACCACTGATTCATTTCAGATTACATCATTTCTTTCTGGTTCCCAGGCAAACAGACTCTCAGAGGTTAATGGCCCCTTTGATCTTGCAGCTGGTCAGGAACCAGAGCAATAAAATAAATTATACATACAAATTCTAGCTATTAACTCTGCCCTCAAAACAATAGGCAGAATTCCTTCAACCAGACATATCGGTCCAGAGTTTAGACATCAAAGAATTGATTTGTCAGCTTTGTTACAGCAGAGTGCACTGTTGTTACATTTTTGCAGTTCCACATTTAACACCATTTTCTCCCATTTAAGAGAACAAACCTGTGGCTTATATTAATATTTACAAATGACAGAATTATCTACAAAATTCTATCTGGCTAGGCTGGCAGCCTTCACCTATCTTCACACATCTCCCCACTTGGAGAACTCAAGCTAGTTTTTCAAGTGACCCTTGAGAAATGTTGCTTGAGAGGGTTAGGTCTATCCGAGTATACCTTATCCCAAGTCCTTGTCTTGACAGCCCGTCTGCATTGACATCGCTAATCCGACTGCAGTGCTGCACTGACAAATCATATGCTTGCATCCCTAGGCTCCATCTTAGCAACTTGGCATTTTGCTGGCTGGCTCTGTGTAATCATGTTAGTGGGTTGTGATCTGTCACTACAGTGAATTTTCTTCTATACAGATAAGACTGAAGTTTTCTGCAGTGGCCACACTATGGCTAGCCATTCCTTTTCTACAGCTGCATAGCATTCCTCCCTGGGCTGGAGCCTACGACTGAGATAAGCCACTGGGTGCTCTTCTCTCTCTCTGAAGAAATCTGGCTAAGTACAGCCCCCACACCATGGTTTGAAGCACCCAACTGCACAATAAATTATTTGCTGTAATCTGGACTGGCTAACATAGGGGGTCCTCCCAAAGCTTACTTAAGCTCCTGGAATGCCTGCTCACAGGCTGTGGTCCACACTACCTTATCTGGCCTGATCTTCCTTGTCAGGTCTGTGATGGGAGCGGCTATAGTACTATAACTGTGGACAAACTTTCTGTAGTACGCTGCTGTCCCTAAGAAAACCCTCACTTGCTTTTTGGTAACAGGTGCAGGTCATGCCTGAATGGCTTCTTCTTTGACAGGTTCTGGCCTGATCTTACCACACCCCACTCTATGTCCCAGGGAGGAGACCTCTGCCATACCCACCTGACATTTGCTCAGCTTAATGGTCAGCCCTGCCCCTCTGTAGTCTACCCAGCACCTCCCTGACATGCTGAAGGTGCTCTTGTCAGGGATGGCTGTAGATGGCAATATCATCTAGGTAAGCAAGGGCAAACTCTCCTGCTAGGATATGATCTACCAGCCTCTGGAAAGTCACTGGGGCATTTTTCATCCCAAAGGGCATCTTTGTGAACTCATACAAGCCAAAAGGAGTCACAAAGGCTGACTTCTCTTTAGCACTGACAGTCAAAGGCACTTACCAGTAACCCTTGGTAAGATCAATGGTTGTAAGATACTTAGCCCCACCCAGCCGCTCTAGGGCTTCATCTGTCCTAGGCATGGGGTAAGCATCTGACTCTGTGCGACTATTTCATTTCCTCTAGTCCACACAGAACCTGGTGTTGCCATTCTTATTTGGCACCAGCACCACTGGGGAGGCCCAGGGACTGTTGGACTCTTGAATCACCCCTAGTTCCAACATCTCCTGTATTGACTCCCTCAGAGTCTGTTTGACTCTCTCAGGCACCGTATAATGGGCCTGCCTAATAGGCCTTTGGGGTCCTGTATCCACCTGGTGCTGCACCCAGGTGGGTGTACCCTGGTTTCCCGGTGAACATGCCCCCAAACTCCTATAACACTGCTCGGATTTCTCAGACTTGGGTACCTCTTCCACTGAGGTGTCAGTCCGAGCCTCACTGAGGAGATCAGTCATCAGATCTCTCTCAGACTCCTCCTGCAAGCCACTGCAAATTCTCAGCACAAGGGCCTCCCTATCATGGTAGGGTTTCATCATGTTAACATGGTACAATTTCTGCCCCCTGCCTAGTAGTTCCACCATGTAGTTAACATAGCTTATCTTTCTTACTACCTTGTAGGGTCCCCTCCCAAGCTGCTTGCAGCTTGTTGTGTCTGACAAAAATTAGAACCATTACTTGCTGCCACACAGCATACTCTCTAGCTCGAGCATTCCTATCATACCACATCTTTTTCTGTTATTGGGTTTCTGCCAGTTTCTCCTGGACCAAGCCCATGAATTCCATGAGCCTTGTCCTGAGGTTTACAACATATGCCACAACAGACTCCTTGTGAGGTTCACACTCACCTTCCCACTCATCTCGAATTAAATCTAAAGGTCCTCTCACCCTATGCCTATACAGCAACTCAAAGGGTGAAAAACCTGTGGATTCCTGGGGGACCTCTCTGTAAGCAAACAGATGGGGCAAATATTTGTCCCACTCCCTCAAAGTGGTCTGCAAATGCCCATAGCATCGACTTGATTGTAGAGTTTAACCTCTCAACCAGACCATTAGTCTGGGGATGGTAGGGGGTGGTCTTCATGTGTTTCACCCCACAGTACTTCCACAGACAAGCAAGCAGGTCCGACATGAAATTGCCACCTCTGTCAGTCAGTATTTCTTTTGGGAAACCTACCAGTTACCCTTCTGTTTGAGGAATTCAAGGACATCTTCAAAGTTGATGTCATTGGGTGGCGATCTAGGGATCCTTCTCTCTCATCACAATCAGTGTCTTCTGTGAGAGTCTCCATGGGACAGTCTAGGTATCTCCTCTTACACATCCTCTTTGGAGGAAACTCCTCTGTGGGGAGTTCGGGAAAGGTATCAGAAGAGGGGGGAAATTCCGCTAGAGGAACTAACTGCCCCCATGGAATAGGTCTGATGAGCTCAGAAAGGACAGTTCCCTGTGAAGAGGAAAAGCCCTGTCTGCCACCTTGAATGCCAAAGGATGAGGGAAAACCTCCCCTCCCTAGAACCAAAGCATCTGAGGGAGATAGGTTGGGGCCACCCCTGGATCCGAGCCTCAAGGAAAGCATCAGATCAGAGATGTCCAAGGCCGAGGCTCTGCGAGGAAGAGATGGATCCGACAAATTCAGAGCCAAACCCAACCCCTCGGACCCAGTGCCTAACTCTCAGATTCGAGACCCACTCTGATCTGAGGGTATCAGAGCAGAACCAGACAGGGACACTGTAGGAATCTAAGAAGGTACTTTACTTAAATCCGAAGGCAAACCTTTCAGGGATCTTGTATCCTCGGAGTCCAAAATCATTGGTCAGAGAAGATGAGAGAATGACCTTAGGTGCACTCATGGATCCAGGAGGGGACAGAGCTGGCAGAACTCCATCAGGATCTGAGCCTTATGAAATTTCCACATCATCCCATCCACATCTGCCTCTGACAAACTATAGGATAATCTGGAAGATGCTGTGGACAAGGGTCAAGAGTGTTTTTTCGGAGTCTGAAAAAGTTGAGTGGGCAGAGAAGGTGACAGGTTTCAGTGTGTACTCTAGTGTACTACTTCTGCGGCTTGAAGTAGATCTCAGATCCAAGGACTTAAGATCAGAGAATGAAGAAGACGGCAAGGGTGAAACAATAATAGGAGCCGAAACTTTTGGATCTGATGACGGCCCAAGAGGTTTCAGATCTGAAATTTTTCTAATCTTGTCCAGTGACTCCAAAGAAGCTCTTTGGGACTTTTGAAGAGATCACTTCCTGTCCAAAGAAACTAATTTGGGTGTTTTTGAGGGGGTTTGAGCCCAGATGCAGCAGGAAGCAATCCTTTTAAAATCAATTTATTGCATTTGTTTGATAATGCCCCGGGATTAAAGGTGCACAAATGGGACAAGCTGTGTTAGCATGCTCAAGTCCTATGCGATACATGCACTTCTTTTGGGCATCTGAGTTTGGGATCTTATACCCACAAAAAGTGCACGTTTTGAAGCCAGTTGGTTTCTCCGACATGGTCAAAGAGAAAAAAAAATTCAGAGTAAACAAGAAAACCACAAACAAGAAATTAAATAAGTTTGTTTTTAAACAACAAACAAGTTTAAAGGAAAAAAGGAGGTATCAACGATGGTATTAAGACTATTCAAGTTGAGTATAACTTAAGAGTAAAGACAGAAGAAATACTAACACCAGCAAAATGCTCTAGAGAGAGGAATTAGACAGAAAAAAATATAAGTTTTAGGGGGGAAAAAGTTTAAGAATAACCGTAAAAAAATAAGAAAACAGTTGCTTACTATGCTTGAGAGCAGAGCTGACATTTAACCACAATGGCGGGAAAAAAGAACTGGAAGTGTTCGGGATGGAATAGAGCATTATGGGTACAGGGAGAAGCTCGAAAACTGGATCCGAAGTCTATGGTATGCAGCAGAGTCAGATCAGAGGAACGGATTTGAACCCATTGGTGAGGAAGAATGAAAAGGACATCAGATCAGATTTTTACACAGACTTCTCATACAAGCACAATACAAGTCAAAATTCTTTAAATCAGCTGGACATCCCAAATATAAAACATTTCATAGCATAAAATAAAAAAGTGTCAAAGAAAAAGTTTCCACAGACAAATAATGCAGAGGAAGGTTTTCCCAAAGAAAGGAGCTTATCTACCCAGCCATGAATGAATCTCTAGTCAGCTGTCTGCTCCATGAAGCCTGCAGATGCAGAGCACTTCACTGGCAAGAAAGCTCTGAAGCTTTTGGAGCCCAAATTGCAGAATCAATCACAAGAGGTTAGAAAAACCTGGGAAGTGCGAATGGAAAAGCAATATACAAAGGAACAGTGGGAGGACATTTGTATGGCACCTAAGTGTGCAACACAGGCTAGAAGGTTTAGGATTTTTGAACAGAAGTTTTTGCAATAAATATTTCAGAATTATTCCTCAAGAAGACAGCTGGCAAAGACAGGATAAACTGGGAAAACGTTTCTGGTAATGTAATAAAATGGAAGATTTTTAAAAATTCCTTACGGGGTACTTTGTGAGAAGTTTGGGGAAGCAAATTGTCGTAATTAAGGAAATTATTCTTTTAAGCTGGGGTACAGAAATGGAATTGCCTAGACATAGTAAAGGCTTTATTAAGTGTAATGCTTTTGATTGCCAAAAAAAAAAAACTATTAGAAAATGGAAATCAAAATTTATAAATTTTATACAAACCATAACTGAAGTACTGAATGATGTAAGGAGTTAAAGAGTTGAGATCTTTAGAAAAGGGAAGAAGCAAATTGGGAGCAGTACATGCAGAATAATGTTTAGGAGGAGGAGGAGGAGGAGTGAAATTTCACGGAAGGCAGGTCTTGAGCAATATATGTAATGCTAGAGTGAATGAGGATTGTTTAAAAGAAAACATATACGTAATAATACATGAAAATGAAAAACATAATATTTGTTTTCTATTAATCTGTGTGTACCCAAGTTGTTACTAAATATAAATTAATTTAATAAAAGTGTTTAAAAATCATATTTACTACTCACAAAATGCTTTTGTCCTGTTTCAGAAGCTTAAATGAGAATTCGCTGAGGATCTCCAGAAAAGGTAGGTTTAGTGGTGGGTATCTAGGTCCTCGAGGGTGTGGTTTCTTGAATGCAAACTTTATTCCATCTCTAGACAGAAGGGAAACAAACAAAACTTACTGAATTAAGTAACCATTTTTTTTTTAGATTTTTGTCTGAAGAAGAGAAGTGATCAGCAAAATATCTGCTGTCTTTTCCTGATAATGTCCAGACAATAAAATTCAAGTCTAGGAACTATCTTAATTATCTTACCTGACTGATATTTGGCTGTAAAAAAAATGTGTGTTCTTAACAGACCTTGAACTGCAATACATCTGTGGTCCATTATATCCACAAAAAAGTAAACAGTCAACCAAAGGGCTTTATAGGTTCATAGGTTGGTACTAGGCTATCAGCCCTAGGGCCTATACAGGCCTAGTCATAACAATTCCCTGGCTATTTCTTCCCACACTATTTACTTCCCTGGACCCCTGTCTAGCAAGGTGACTGACGTGATCCCCAGAGTGAATTTCCTTTCTCCCAGCCAATCGTCAAGGTTCCTGTTAAAGAGGGCCAAAGAGGCACTCTTCTTGACATGTATGGGCAATCTATTCCAGAGTCTGGAGAGTCTCTGGGTCAGGAACCTATCCTTCCAGCATGTTTTGTTTATTATGATGACAAGGTTTAGATCCCTGGAGCGTGTGGCTCTGAGGGATTGGGATTTCTTTAAGTGGAGCATGTCCAACAGCTCTGGGTTTACATGGCCTTGTATGTTAAGCAGAGATCACCTCTGAGTAGACAATATGCGACAGAGTACAGCTGGAGTTTTTTAAGGCGGTCAGCGTAGGGCATCTGCTTTAGGCCTGTGATTCTTTTAGTGAGGTATTTCTGCGGCCTTTCCAGTTGTTGCAGATGTCTTGAGAGGTACATACCAAACGGGGCATTGTATTCTACAATGGGTCTAATGACGGATGAGTACAGTGGGACAATGACCTCCTTTTTTCTGGATGAAAAGCCCTTAGTGATGAGGTGTGCCACATAGAAGGATTTCCTGACTGTTGTGGCGATGTAGTTATCGAAGGTGAGACCACTGTCCACCTGTGTCCCTAAGTCTCTTATCGCACTTTCGGTGTTTAGTGTACTGCCACCTATATGGTAATTCATGGGTACATGTTTTTTCCCAAAGGGTATAACTATACATTTCTTGGCAATGAGCTTGAGCCTATGGCTCTGGCACCAAGTTTCTGTAAGAACCTTTTGTAAAAGTATCCACATCATTTGGGGATTCAAAAATGGCTCCCAGTTTGCAGTCATCTGCAAACTTTGTTAGCCAGAGTCCCTTAGTGTTGGCCTGTACTTCAGAGAAGTATATGCCAAACAAGAGTGGTCCCAGGACTGAAACCTGAGGTACTCCACTTATCACTTCTCTGGAGCTGGATTTGGAGTCGGCTACTTTTACAGTGTGGGTTCTATCAGTAAGCCAGTTAGCAACCCACTGGGTGGCGTAGGGATTAATGCCCAGCTTAGTAAGTTTATCTATGATTCCAGAGTGGGGGATGGTGTCAAAGGCCTTGGCAAGGTTTAGATAGGCTGTGTGGACACATTTGCAGTGTATATTCTGTCTGGATGAGGAGCAGGACATTTTGTACTCTGAACACTGTCACGTTTAATGAAAAAGCTTTGCATTTCTAAGCCCAAAACTTGAGTACCTTTCATGAGTGCAACAAACATATGGTGTTATAAGTGGGTAGATGCCCCTACTATGTCCATAAGTTGAAGCTTTCACCAAAAAAGAATTATGTGGACTTTGAAAAATGGAAAACCCTAAAAACTCTGTGATAAAAGAACAGTAGGAAGATGCAGCGAGTCCCTTGGAGGCAATCAGTCCCACTAATGCCTAAGGGTATAACAGCCAAATGTGGCACTGGCCTATTTGTCTCCAGTCTTGCAGACTTTCTGAATCTTTCTGCATTTAACTCTTTAGGAGGAAGACAATGGGTTTCCAATCATCAACAACTAACTAGACCTCTACTGAATTAAGCAAAACTTCCCAGCTGGAGGTTTGCCAAAGGTGGTACCCAAGGCAGATGCCCAATCTTCAAGTTACTAGTCTCCACAATTTAGAAGTTATGTACCTACCATAACGTTCCATGTTAGTTGTCTTCTTCTCGCCTTCTTTCTTGCTGGATGGGTTCGGAGCCGATCCTCGGCTCCGTCTCGGCCACTCTAAAAGCTCGAGAGCTAGTTCCACCGGCTCGAGGCTCCCCTATATCCCACAATGCTAGGCGGTAACTCCTCAGATCTCGTTTGAAAGCTAAGCCCAGCAAGTAAATTCAATAAAAGGATCAAAGAAAAATCCTCTAGGTCTGTCCTGGCTAGGGGGAAGGAGGGTGGGACACAAGAAAGAAGGCGAGAAGAAGACAACTAACATGGAACGTTATGGTAGGTACATAACTTCTAAATGTTAAGTTGTCTATCTCGCCTTCATTCTTGCTGGATGGGACCACGTCCCTAGCACCTTGTCCCGGGTGGCCTATCGGAACAGACTATTGAGTACAGTGGAACCAAAGTTGGCTCGGTCTCTAGAGGCCAAGTCCAACTTATAATGAGAAATGAAAGTATGGGGAGAAGCCCAAGTAGCTGCCGAACAAATCGAATCAATAGGCAGCCAATCTTGGAAGGCTATGGAAGTGGCTAAAGCTCTAGTTGAATGAGCCCTGGGTTTGGATGGCAACTGTTGATGTCTGATTTCATACACTAGGGTAATCAACGAAGTAAGCCATCTAGAGAGAGACACTTTAGAAACTGGAAGGCCCATTCTACCTTCTGCATAAGAAACAAACAGATGGTCAGACTTCCTGAATTGTTTGGTCCTGTCTAAATAGTACCTAAGTTGGCGATGAATATCTAAACAGTGTAACTTTTGTTCTGACCTATTAGAATAATTAGGGAAGAAGACAGGAAGCTCAATGGTTTGATTCAAATTTGCCAGTGAAGCTACCTTGGGCAAAAAGGATGGGTTAGTACGTAAGGACACCCTATCCTTATAAAACACAAGATAAGGGGGTCGACTACACAGAGCATGGAGTTCAGAGACTCTTCTAGCTGAGGTGATAGCTACTAAAAAGAGTGTTTTCCAAGAAAGTAACTTTATTGAACATGAAGCCGCAGGTTCAAAGGGGGAAAGAATTAAGGACGTCAGAACCAAGTTGAGATCCCATTGAGGAGGAGGATCCCTGATGGGTGGTTTGAGGAGAAAAACTCCCTTTAAAAAGGCTTTGTAGAGTTTGTGAGACATAATGGAGGACTCTGAGATTCCAACATGAATTTTCAAAATTGCTGCCAATTGAACTCTAATGGTAGACTGAGACGAACCTGAGTGGAAAAGTTCGGCTAGAAAGTCTAGAACTGATTGAATGGAAGCAGTGAAAGGATCTATATTCTCTGACTGCGTCCAATAGGAAAAACGTTTCCACTTGTTATGATAAATCTTCAGAGTGGAAGATTTATGAAAGGCTATCAAAATATCTCTAACTGAGCAAGATATCAGAGGAAGCCTGGCTAAAGTTGGAATTGGAGGAACCATGCTGTGAGGTTCAGAGAAGGAAGGGAGTGGTGCAACTGACTTGACTGATGGGTCAAGAGGTCTGGAACTGGGTCCAGATGCTAAGGTTGCTCCAACAGATAACGATGGAGAAACGGGAACCAAACCTGTCGAGGCCAGTAAGGGGCAATAAGGATCATGGAAGCTTTCTGAGCGATGGCTTTCTGTATTAGCTGAGATATCAGTGGGAAGGGAGGAAAAGCATACAGAAGTCCCCGGGGCCAATCGTGTACTAGAGCGTCTCTGCTGGGGTGGCCTGGTTGGGGAAAGAGGGTGAAAAAATCGTCGCACTTGCTGTTTTGGGGAGTAGCGAAAAGGTCGCAGCTAGGCCGGCCCCACTTTCGAAAAACTTTCTCCAACACTGAATTCTTCAGAGACCACTCGTGAGGCATGAGAATAGCTCTGCTCAATTTGTCTGCAATCACATTGGACTTCCCGGGAATGTGCATTGCTAACAGAAACCACTGAGAAGAAATCGCCCATTGCCACAGTCTGAGTGCCTCTCGAGATAGGGGGTAAGATCTGGTTCCGCCTTGTTTGTTGATGTACCACACTACAGACATATTGTCTGTCTGAATTGCTATAGTTCCCTTGGGGAGAGAGTCTTGAAAGGCTTGCAACGCTAGAAGCACTGCTCTCATCTCTAGGACGTTTATGTGCAAGTGGCACTCGAACGGTTGCCACATGCCCTGGACTGTCCTGCCCTGATAATGCCCCCCCCCACCCGATCAGGGAGGCGTCCGTTGTCACTGTAGCAACCGGAGGGGAAGGGACGAAAGGTCTCCCTAGGATGAGCTGGGGAGATGTGATCCACCAAGAGAGATGATTCTTGCACGATTGAGTTATCCGAATAGGATGGGACATTGGAAGTCGTTGGAAAGACCATTGTGTGAAGAGCATCCATTGTAAAATTCTCATATGGAAGCGAGCTAATGGTAGAAGAGGGATGGCTGCCGCCATATTCCCTAAGACTTTCAGGATCAATCTGGCTTTGACTTTGTTGCTCTGCAAGACAAGAGAGACCTGTCTGTGTATGTCTGCTATTCTCTGCTCTGTGAGTCTGGCTGACATGTTGACTGTGTCTAGATTTGCGCCTATAAAGGTAATAACACGACAAGGTGACAAGACAGACTTTTCGTAATTTATTGAAATGCCTAGTGCCTGACGTGTGAAAGGTGTAGAGTCTCTGGCGAGAAGTAAAAGATGCTTGGTGGGGGCTGTAAGGAGCCAGTCATCTAAGTAAGGAAACACCTGGAATCCTTGTCGTCTCAGATGAGAGGCTACCACTGCCGTGCATTTGGCAAACACTCGGGGGGCTGTAGTGAGACCAAAGGGCAGGGCCCTGAATTGGAAATGACTGGTTCCCAGCCTGAAGCGGAGAAACCTCCTGGAGCGTCGACTCATTCTGATGTGATAGTATGCGTCCTGGAGATCTATCGAGCACATCCAGTTGTCCCACCCCAAAAGGGGTAGAATGGACTGCAGCGTGACCATCCGGAACTTTGTTTTCTTGCCAAACTTGTTCATGTTGCTGAGATCCAAAATGGGTCTCCAGTCCCCTGTTTTCTTTGGAACCAAAAAGAATTTGGAGTAGATTCCGGATCCTGTTTGGTCTGCTGGAACTGGCTGAATGGCTCTTTTTGCGAGCAGCTTTGAAATTTCTAATGCTGCTTGCTCCCTTTGACTGGGTGGAACGTCTGGAAGGGATCTTTTGGATTGCTTCGGAATGAAAAGGAAAGGGATTCTGTAGCCTTCGGAAATGATAGACTGTACCCACTTGTCTTGAGTTAGGGATAGCCAGGCTTCTGGGTACAGCGATAATCTTCCCCCGACTGCCTCCGAAGGTGGACAGTCGGGCAACACCTCAGGGATGCTGAAAGGGCTTGTTGGAAAAAGATTCTCGACTTTCCTGATTCTGCGGGCCCCCTCTGCCTCTAGGACGGCGTCTACCATTATTGTTCCCCCCTCTGCCTCTAGAGGGGAATCGACTCTGTGCGTCAGGCAAATCTCCTTGAGATTGTTTGCGGAACCACATCTTTCCCCCCCTTCTGGCCTTTGGGGTGAGGCCTAGAAGGAGTAGAAAAACGGACTCCGACGGCAGAGAGAGTTTTGCCATCAGTCTCGCACCTAGTCAGGGTTTCCTTCACTTGAGGACCAAAGAGGGATGATCCATCAAAGGGGGAATTAGTGAAGGATGCCTTGAAAGGGTCCGCAAAGTTACATAGCCGCATCCAGGCGTGCCTACGCAAAGCTACACCTGTACCTGCCGCTCTACTAGCTCCATCCGCCGCATATGAAAGGAGGTGCATGGAGGAGTTAGTTATAGAATTAAGGGTTGCCAGCTGAGAATTCATTCTATCCTGAAAACCCGCAGCTGTTGGGTCCTTTAACATTTCGCTCGCTTCCTTGAGCAAATCCCTCTGAAGACGAGTGAAATGACACAGGTAATTCAGCGATCTCATAGTAAAGGTCACTGACGAGAACATCCGCTTCCCGTACCTGTCCATCGACCTAGACTCCTTGTTAGGAGGATGAACAGGCACCGAAGGATCAGCTAACTCCTTCTTGGTGGCCGCAGCCACCACCATAGCATCAACAGAGACGCCTTTGGTTAAATATTCTTTGTCCTTGGGGCAGTGATGAATTTTGATGGTCTCCTGGGGGTGGGTTCCACTGAATCAGGAGCCGCCCAAGCCTTCTTTGCCACCCCTTGCAAAAGGGGGTCAAAGAGAGGGGACACCCAGGAGGTGGAAAGGCGAGAGCCAAACGCCTCAAGATACACTGATTCATCCTCTGAAGGGTTGAGGGCTGGCCAATTCCCCCTCTGTTTTAAGATTTCAAGGATGTCTGCAAAGGAGACATCTTCAGAGGGGGAACGAGGGGAACCTTCAGAATCCTCTAAATCAGTGTCAGAGGTGACAGACTCAGGGTAGTCAATGTGCTTCCTCTTGCACTGCCTCTTCCTAGGGGGCTCTCCTACAGAGTCAGGAGAGGCCTCGGAAGAGGAGGAGATCCCCACTGGGGAAACTTGAGGAGCTGGCTCTCTACGGTCGGGGATGAGAGAGTGAGTAGAAATCACCGGAGGCACCATGGAGGGAGGGGCAGAAGGAGCCGACTGTGGAGTTGAACCTGGTTCTAACACGCTCCTCATGACCTCGAAGGCACCCCTGTCAGGCAGAGCCGGAGGTCTCCGCTCCGAAAAACTGAAAACCTCCCCCGTCACCGACAGTGATGGCTCCGAGGCCGATGTCGGAGCCAAACTCACCAGCGCCGAAGCATCGAGAGGGAGAGCGGGGTCGGACAAGGGTCCGATGCCACTCGCCCCCTCGGAGCCGACGAGGGAAGTCCGGCGCCGAGATCCCTCCAAGGAAGACATTGGAGCAGACGACGGAACCGAAGACAAAGGTATCGGTTCCGACGCCACCACAGTCTCGGGTCCGAGCCGCCCCGGCTCCGAACTCAAAAGAGTCAGAGGAGGAACATTTTGAGTAATGGGAATAGTTCTCGACTTTGAAGCATCTGGGCTAGTGCCTCAGACTTAAGAAGTCGACTCACTACTCTCTGAAGGTCATGGTCCGATAGCCTGGAAGACCTAGAGGAGTGGGATCTATGGCTCCGTTCAGACAGCAAAGGTGATGCTGGAGCCGAATGAACGGAGCCGACAGATGGAGATCGGGACCTTTTTCTAGATGTCGGTTCCGACAACTTGATCGGAGCCGACTCAGTTGTGTCTTCCTCGGCTCTGGCCGGAGCCGAGGAAACAGTAGGGGCATGTGTTCGAGATTCATCGGCTCCGGCTGGAGCCGATGTTCGAATAGCCTTATGACCCCCAGAAGACGGCTCAGAGACTGGAGCCGAAGGTCTGGAAGGCTTAGAGGGTTTCCCCGAGGACTGAGTCGAGGGACCCTCAGGCTTCAATAAGCCCCTTAATATAAGTTTATTTTTTTGCTCCTGCAGGACTCTAGGGCTGAAGCCATGGCAAACAGCACATGAGTCCTGCAGGTGCAAAGGTCCCAGGCAGTATACACAAGAAGTGTGACCGTCTGTCAGAGACATCTTCTGACAGCACGAGTCACACTTCTTGAAGCCTGAGACCTTCGATTCTTTGGACATGTCCAAGAAAGTTCAAGTGTAACCACAAACACGCACACACACACACACACCGATTACACTTGTAAAATTAAGATTTTAAATTAAATTTTAATAATTAAGTTAGAAAAATATATCCCTACAAAACACAGTCACTCCAACTACCAAGGAAGGGAGGGACTGGGCCTAACGCCCAAGGGAATAAAAATAGGAAATTTAGGAGAAAAACTGGGGAAACTCGACTAAAAAGGGTGTAAACTATATAACTTTTAAAACTATGAGGAAAAAACTAACTGAAAGGGGTCTATCTAGTTATACAACTAAATATTTCAACTAACCTGACGAGCTGGTTGAAAAAGCACCTCGATCGCTGTAGCGGCAAACGAGATCTGAGGAGTTACTGCCTAGCATTGTGGGATATAGGGGAGCCTCGAGCCGGTGGAACTAGCTCTTGAGCTTTTAGAGTGGCCGAGTCGGAGCCGAGGATCGGCTCCGAACCCATCCAGCAAGAATGAAGGCGAGATAGACAACTTAACATCATATGGTTTGGCCCCGAAATGACATCTGTCATACTGGTGTAAGAAATTCCACAGGTCCCTTTTTAATTCTCAGATATGAAAGTAGACACCTCCTTACCACAGAGATGAAGAATCATTCTCCCGGTCTTCAGGTCCAATATCCCCATCTCTGTTGAATATGGCAATAAGAATTTTGGTGAAAAGAACGTGGTTGTACAAAGGTACACTACAGTTCACCACTACAACTTCTAGTGTGGCTCCCTCAGCCAAAATAATAAAGGGATCCTCTACATCTGACTGAGATATAGACAATGGTGATTAAGGTTTCACTACGCAGATTATTCATAGCTACACTTAGTATACTATGATAATCGTGATGAGGATCATCATATCCTTCAGGTGATACCCCCTTCAAAGAGATAATTTAATGATGGAACACCAAGTGGGGATCCAAGGATATTACTGAACCTCAGAACAGGCATTCAGACATCCCATAAACAAAAAAGCCTAAAATTAAATCTACCCTCATTTACCAGTTCTTTAGGGACAAGATTAAGGTAATCTTCAGCAGCCTCACACCTGCTGTCCCCAAGAAGCTTGAGCTAGTTTTACAGAGTTCCAAACATCTGGAAATACCGGTTTAAAAACTTTACGCTTGACCTACTTGCAGCACTGCTGGATGCAGGCAGGGGATTGAAGCTACAGTCAGTCCAAACACTCCACTTAAGGAATCACGTGTTGTAAAAGAAAAGAGGATGTACTGATTTCTATTGTTTTGATGTTTTTTTTTTTTTTTAACTGCCAGACCCTTGCAGCAAAATATCCTCCATTCCATCATCTCAGACAAGTGAAACATGCATGACTAAATAGTTTATCAAATGTGGTGAGCAACAGACAGCATACTCGCAGAAGAAAAAGGGTTCTATAATAGGCTTTTCCTAGCATCAACAAAAGGAGTCCCTGGAAACCCCATATTAGATCTATAAAGGCTACACAAATCCTGAAGGTGATCAAATTCAAGATGATGATCTACAAAAGGCTTTTCATCTAATCCTTCTCCAAGAATTTGCTCAGAGGTGAAATTAGCCTGGATTTCAGGGATTCATATAGTTATACCCTAACAAGTTGTACAGGCAATTTCTAAAATTCAGGCATAACTTAATAAATATTACCAATCAGCAAGACTCTGCATTCTTCTGAACATGTGCGTCATTTCAAATCTTATAAACTGCTTAATTACATAGATGCAGTTCCTTAAAGTATCCCTGATTCAGGACCTTTGTCTTGGATTATTTCTGGCTCTGATTCCTGTGCTTTGGCACTCCATGTGGTTAAGCTACAAGCTATAAGAAACTGCTGCAGACCAGAAAGTGTATAACAGCAGTGCCAAATCCCTATCACATAACAAGAAACAATGCATTTTCTATGTTCACCAACAACTGAAAACAAACACAGCTATTAAATACAGACAAACTAGAATGAAAAAGGATACAAATCATGAAAGAATAACATGAAACCTGCTACTAAATTAGTGGAGCTAATTAGCTTTATTCAATAAAGTTAAATCTTAAATCAGCCATCCCCTTAAGCCCACATGGAAAATACACACATTATACCTGCAGCCCTAGATCACGGATTACTTAAATACACCACTAGATCACTGATTACACTCCAATACATCTCTAGATCACTGATTACTCTAATACACCACTAGATCACTGATTACTCTAATACCACTCCTTTATTAAAAACCTTGCATATTTCTCCCTGTTTGAAATGATCTCCTGCACTTAGTTTTTCATTTCTTACATTTAACAGCTTGTATGAGTCATTTTTTTTTTTGGGGGGGGGGGGTAGATGCTAAATGTCTTCTGACACACATAACCTTTGATGTTATAAAATGGGGGATGAAACATTAGGGCAACAGCAAACCAGCAGTCTCAATTCTCACCAACCAAAGTAATCCTTCACTTTCACCCCTAAAAAATGTCCAAATCGACTTAAAAATAGGCTGAGTAAACCACAACAATAGCATTGCTATACACACTTGTTACAGTATGACAAGACATAACACAGACCTTTTCTTTAAATATACTTACTATAACAGTACAACAGCAAGGTATTCAGTGAAGTCCCCAAGACAAAGGTGCTACAAGTTACCTGTATGGTGTGAATCTTATTCCGACACATTGCAGCTCTATGGCGTCCCAACTAAAACTGGTCAGCACCACTTACAAAATGCAACCCTGCGATGTCCAAGTACAGAGCAAGCAATATTACAGTTCTTGGCACAATACATCATGAGGATAACCAATAACGTACTTGCTGAGTAATACTACAGTTGCTGGTATTATACAAAACAACTGTAATCTGATGCAAAGTTAGCAGGCAAGTATTTCTGTCTACAGGATAACAGTTACTGTTCACACCAAGGGGGTAGTGGATGTTACTCAGTTGAAACTCCTGGAAGAAGGCACCAGACAATATGCACTTATACTCCATTTCTGCTACCTTGACAAGCACATGCAGGAGCCTAATGCTTTAAAATACAGCAAATGTTGGAAGAGAGACATAAGGAAGGGCCAGGAATCTCACAACAGCAGTTCTGCTTAGAGGTTGGAAACAAAACAAAAACCTGCTCGGGTACGCCAGCTTCAGTGGTATACAGGGATAAAGCCCTGACTATGATACAAATGACCCCAGTTTGACAAACAGTTTAGGTAACTGGCACAGCTGGTACAGGGAGGACAGGAGGAATGAAGAGGCTGATGCTTACTCACCTCTCTTTGAGGAGGGGAGTGCTGGGGAGACAGACAATTGTCTTGTGTTAAGAGACTGACCAGCGTGTTAGATTGCCCACCCGGTAGGTGTGTGGATGGAAGATCAGGAAGGGAAAGTTGTCACTGTGGAGGTGGTACAGTCCCTTTGCAGTGTACCACTGCACACCCAGATGCAGTTTGTAGAAGCAGGCCTGCTCAACCAGTAAATTAGTGATGTAATTAAAGGGAAAAAAAAATCAAACCACTCGATGCTGTTTCAGTGATAACCCCTTCCTGCCCTCCTAGATGTCCCTCGCTCCAGTGATGGGGAGCAAATACCTGGTAGGACACTGATGATCTGCAGCCAAATGGGGCATAATGATGAAAAGAATCGGTTAGGGTACATCTGACCATTCCACAAGTAGTTCCAGTTGAAAACCATTCAAACACTTTGAATGCATAGTCAATTGATGTAGCAGTCTTTCAAAGGCACCCCAAGAATTTTTTTTTACTTAGCACTCTAATAACCCAGGGCAGTTTAAAGGGGTGGTTTATACTGAAACAGTGAAACAACAATGACTATAAGGAAGCAAGAATGAAGTAAGATGCAGACCAGGGCCTCTCGTTTATGCAAGTAATATCAATACAACAGCCTAATATGCAAATTTAGCACCTTTATACAAGGTGGCATGCAACACATACCAGCAAAAGACACTTGCAGAATGAGAAATACAACCAGTTGCTCTTGATACACAGAAACAGGAAGGTAACATCACTACAGCACATTCTCTACACATTAAATGAGCCACCCAAATACTACACCTGGGCAGTTAAAAAGCAAGCGCCTGATAAACAGCTGCAAAGAAGCTCATCATTATGTCCCAAGGTTATCACACCAGAAGCAGCTTCTGGCACAATGAAGTGGTGAAGAAAATAAAAATCTCAAACTTGCTTTATAATTACACAACAAATGGAATATATACTGTGATATCCTGGGAAAAAATCTGCTAATTTTCTTGTTTTTCATCTGTGTTCCAGGTGTCCAAAAATATTCAAAGTAGTTGTAACCACATGGTCACACAATAACTGGAAGCTTGTTTGGGGTCATCATGCCAAAACAGTAGAGAAATAAAACAAAATTAGAAGTTATGTACCTACCATAACGTTCCATGTTAGTTGTCTTCTCTCGCCTTCTTTCTTGCTGGATGGGTTCGGAGCCGATCCTCGGCTCCGACTCGGCACTTGCTTTAGCTCGAGAACTCCTTTTACCAGCTCGAGGCAACCCTATATCCCATGATGCAAGGCGGAACTACCTCAGATCTCGTTTGGCAGCTAACTGACCCTGCTAAAGACTATCCTAACATAATTAGGAACCATGGTTTCTAAAAGAAGTCCTCATAACAATGCTCCAGAGGAAGCAATCTAATAGGAACTCTCCAAGATCTGTCCAGGCCAGGGGGAAGGAGGGAGGGACGCAAGAAAGAAGGCGAGAGAAGACAACTAACATGGAACGTTATGGTAGGTACATAACTTCTAAATGTTAAGTTGTCAATCTCGCCTTCATTCTTGCTGGATGGGACCGCGTCCCTAGCACCTGTATCCCGGGTGGCTCAATGGAACAGACTCTTGAGAACTGTGGAACCAAAACTGGCCCTATCTCTGGAGGCCAAATCCAACTTGTAATGAGACACAAAGGTATGAGGCGTGGCCCAAGTAGCTGCTGCACAAATAGTGTCAATGGGAAGTCTATCCTGAAAGGCTACAGAAGTGGATAGACTCCTGGTGGAATGTGCTTTTGGCTTAGAAGATAGTTGTTTGCCCCTTAGAGAGTACACATAGGAAATGGTGGAAGTCAACCATCTAGATAAGGTCACTTTAGAAACTGGAAGTCCTAACCGGTTTTCTGCATAAGAGACAAACAATTGGTCTGATTTTCTGATTTGATTAGTCCTATGCAAGTAGTACCTGAGCTGACGATGAACATCCAAAAAGTGCAGCTTCTGTTCAGCTCTGTCAGAATAGTTAGGAAAGAAAACTGGTAGATCAATAGATTGGTTAATATTGGTTTGAGATACAACCTTGGGAAGAAAGGAAGGGTTAGTTCTTAGCGAAACCCTATCCTTATGAAAAACCAGATAAGGTGAACGAATACAGAGGGCCTGAATCTCAGAAACTCTTCTTGCAGAAGTAACAGCCAGTAAAAATATAGTTTTCCACGTCAATAACTTTAATGAACACGTAGCAGACGGTTCGAAAGGAGGTAGAATTAGGGATGCCAACATTAAGTTCAGATCCCATTGCGGAGGAGGATGTTTCACAGGCGGTTTTAGGAGAAAAACTCCTCTTAAAAAGGCCTTGCATAACCTATGAGACATGATGTTATTGTCATGCAAGCCAACATGATACTTGGAAATAGCAGCCAGCTGTACTTTGACTGTAGATGACGAGGATCCTGAATGAAAAACCTCCGCCAGGAAATCCAAAACAGAATGTACAGGAGCGGTAAAAGGATCAATATTTCTGGCGTTTGCCCAAATTGAAAAACGTCGCCACTTGCTAGCATAAATAGTTCTAGTAGACGACTTTAAAGAGGACACTAAAATGTCTCTGACTGAGTCAGAAATCATTGGTAGCCTGGCTAGGGAAGGAAGTGGAGCAACCAAGCAGTGAGGTTGAGAGAATGAATGGCCCGGTGCTGCTGACCCGACTGGTGGATCAAAAGATCCGGAACTGGGTCCAGATGCCAGGGCTGCACCAGAAGATGACGATGTAGAGACGGAAACCAAATTTGTCGAGGCCAATATGGAGCAATGAGGATCAATTTTGCTCTCAAAACGGTGGCTTTCTGAATGACTTGTGGAATCAATGGAAAGGGAGGAAAAGCATAAAGAAGTCCCCGAGGCCAATCCTGGGTTAGAGAGTCTCTCAAGGGTTGGCCTGGAAGGGGAAACAGTGTGAAGTAATCTAGGCACTTGCTGTTTTGAGGGGTAGCGAAAAGATCGCAACAAGGAGTGCCCCACTTCAGAAAAATCTGATCTACTACAGATTGATTGAGAGACCACTCGTGAGGCATCAGAATAGATCTGCTTAGCCTGTCCGCCAATAGGTTGGACCTGCCGGGGATGTGCATTGCTATCAGAAACCGCTGAGAAGAGATCGCCCATTGCCAAAGTCTGACAGCTTCTCGACATAAGGGATAGGACCTGGTTCCGCCCTGTTTGTTGATGTACCAGACCACGGACATGTTGTCCGTCTGTACTGCAATAGTCCCTGTGGGAAGAAAGTCGTTGAGAGCTTGCAACGTTAAAAGCACTGCTCTCATCTCCAGGACATTTATGTGCAGATGGTATTCTATGGGTTGCCACGTCCCGTGGACCATCCTGCCCTGATAATGCCCCCCCCACCCGATCAGGGAGGCATCCGTGGTGACTGTGGCAACTGGAGGAGGGGGAACAAAGGGTCGGCCCTGATGAAGAAGAGGGGAAGATATCCACCATCGTAGATGAGCCCTGCACGACTGTGTCACCAAGATTTCGTGTCTCATAGGCAGATTGTGGTACGACCACTGCGTGAATAACATCCACTGCAGGAGACGCATGTGGAAGCGAGCCAGTGGAAGAAGAACAATGGCCGCAGCCATTAGGCCTAGAACTTTCAAGACAAACCTGGCTTTGATCTTGTTGCTTAGTAACAGAAGCTGAACAAATTTCTGGATGTCCAGAATCCTTTGATCTGTTAGCCTGGCTAACATTTTGACGGTATTTAACTCTGCGCCTATAAAAATGATAGATTGGCAAGGCAGCAGAGAGGATTTTTCGAAATTTACCGAAATTCCCAGTTTCTTGCAAAGCTGTAGGGTGTAGTCTCTGGACTGAAGAAGCTGATGCTTGGTGGTGGCGGAGAGGAGCCAGTCGTCCAAATAAGGAAACACTTGGAATCCTCGACGTCTCAGGTGAGCTGTGACGACTGCCATGCATTTGGTGAACACTCTGGGGGCTGAAGTGAGGCCAAAGGGCAGTGCTCTGAATTGGTAATGACTGGCTCCCAGCCGAAAGCGGAGAAACCTTCTGGAGCGTCTGTGAATCTTTATGTGATAGTACGCATCCTGAAGGTCTATAGAGCACATCCAGTTGTCCTTGCCCAGAAAGGGCAGAATGGATTGCAGCGTGACCATCCGGAATCTTGCCTTCTTGACAGACTTGTTTAGTCTGCTTAGGTCTAGTATCGGTCTCCAATCTCCCGTCCTTTTGGGGACCAAAAAGAATCTTGAGTAGAAGCCAGATCCTACTTGGTCTGCTGGCACTGTTTGATGGCTCTTTTTCCAGGAGTTTTGAAACTTCCTGTCTTGCCAAATCCCTTTGACCGGGTGAGATGTCTGGAAGGGATTGTAGAGGTACGGAAACCTTCAAGAGGATTTTGTAACCCTCAGATATGATCGACTGTACCCACTTCTCTTGGGATAGGGATTGCCAGGCTACTGGGTACAGTGAAATTCTTCCCCCGACTGCCTCCAAGGGTGGACAGTCGGGCAACACCTCAGGGATGCTGAAAGGGCTTCTCAGGAAGAGACTCCCTGTTGCCCTGGTTCTGAGGACCCCCGCTGCCTCTAGGGCGGCATCTATTATTGTTACCCCTCTGCCTCTGGGGGTACACTGACCACGTGTGTCCGTGTAGCTCCTTGGGCTTTTCGAACCACATCTTCCCCTTCTGACCCTTGGGGTAAGGTCTAGAAGGAGTGGAAAACTGGACTCCAACGGCAGAAAGAGTTTTACCGTCCTGCTCACATCTGGTCAAAGTATCCTTCACCTGAGGTCCGAACAAAGCCGAACCGTCAAAGGGGGTGTTGGTGAAGGACGCCTTAAAGGGGTCCGCAAAATTACACAGCCGCATCCAGGCTTGGCGCCTAAGAGCAACACCTGTGCCTGCGGCCCTGCTCGCTCCATCGGCCGCATAAGATATGAGCCGCATGGAGGAGTTAGATATGGAATTCAGGATAGCAAGCTGTGAGGCAATCTTTTCCTGAGCCCCAGCAGCAGAAGGATCCTGGACTACTTCTCCCAGTTCCTTGAGAATATCTCGTTGAAGCCTGGTGAAGTGACAAAGGTAATTCAGCTTAACGCATAGCAAAGGTCGCTGAAGAAAACATCCGCTTCCATACTTGTCCATGGTCCTAGAATCCTTATTAGGAGGATGGACAGGCACTGAAGGATCCGCCAGTTCCTTCTTAGTGGCCGCCGCCACCACCATAGCATCCACAGAGACACCTTTGGACAGGAACTGTTTATCCGAAGGGGCCGTGATGAACTTGGATGGTCTCCTGGGAACAGGTTCCACAGAATCTGGAGCCGCCCACGCCTTCCGAGCCACTACCTGCATGAGTGGGTCGAAAGGCGGAGACACCCAGGAGGTGGAGGGTCGGGATCCAAAGCCTCCAGGTATACCGACTCATCCTCGGAGGGGTCAATGGAGGCCAATTCCCCTCTGTTTGAGGAGCTCAAGGATGTCTGAAAAGGAGACATCCTCAGAGGGGACCGGGGAACCCTCCGACTCATCTAAGTCGGTATCAGATGTGGTAGACTCAGGGGAGTCTGTGTGTTTCCTCTTACACGTCCTCTTCCGAGGGGGTTCCCCTGCAGGGTCAGGAGAAACCTCGGAAGAGGTGGAAATTCCCAGTGGGGAAACCTGGGGCGATGGATCCCTGGGCCTGAGAGCAAGAGGCTGGCAAGAGGCACCTGCAGGCACTGCTGAGGGAGGAGCTAGAGGGATAGACCGTTGACCAGGCTCAGAGGCCAGGACACTCCTCATCACCTCAAAGGCTCCTCTGCCCGGGAGACCGGAACACACCCGCTCCGAAGAAACAGGAATGGTCGGCTCCAAGGAGAGAGAAGGCTCCGAGGCCGATGTCGGAGCCGAGCTTACCAAAGCCGAAGCCCCAAGAGGGAGAGCGGGGTCGGACAAGGGTCCGATGCCACTAGCCCCCTCGGAGCCGACAGTGGAAACCCGACGACCGGATCCCTCCAAGGAAGGTCTCAAGGAGGAGATCGGAGCCGAAGACGACGGAGCCGAAGGATGTATCGGCTCCGGCATCGAAACAGTCCCTGTCCCACGTAGCTCCGCCCAACTCTGGTGTGGAGTCGGAGGAGGAATCTCAAGAATCGGGCTACAGCCAAGTCTGTTGAGACGGGCTATGGAGCATTTGGGCCAGTGCCTGAGACTTCAACAGCCTGCTTACCACCCTCTCCAAATCGTAGTCAGACAGCCTGGAAGATCTCGAAGATCGGCTCCGATGGCTCCGCTCCGACAAAAGAGGAGATCCCGGAGCCGAATGGATACTCATAATAGAGGGGGACCGCGATCTCTTACGTGGCGCAGCCACCGGCGCCGAAGTCCCCAGAACTCCAGATGGAGCAGAGGATTTCTCGGCTCCGATGCTGGATACAGCGTCGGCTCCAGCCGACAAGGCCACAGTAGTCAGGGTATCGGAGCCGGCCGGCACCGAACCCACTACTCGAACAGAAGAAGTATCGACTCCAGCCGGAGCCGATATCGGCTCCGACGGAGCCGGAGCCACCGGAGGAGGCTTGGACACTGTAGCCTGAACCTTCGGTGGCTTAAGAGGTTTTCCTGACCCTGACTTAGGAGGAGAACCTTCAGGTTTAAGTAAACCTCGGAGGATTAATTTGTTCCTCCTTTCCTGCAGGACTCTCTGGCTAAAAGCATGACACAACGCACAGGAGTCCTGCAGGTGCAAAGGCCCCAGGCAATAAACACAAGAAAGTGTGACCGTCTGTCAGAGACATTTTCTGACAGCACTGGTCACACTTCTTGAAGCCTGAGACCTTGCCTTCTTTTGACATCCTAGAAGGGAAAAACACAAACAGTCCCAACAAACACACCAATTAATCCCTTACACAGACACACAGGAAGGGAATAACTTGGGGAACTAGGCCTGACTAAAAACTTTAACTGAAATTTTTTTATAAAAGTTTGAAAGGAAGGGAATAGGGTGGGCTGTAACTAAGTACAGACTAAACTAACACTAAAGGGAAAAAATAAACCCCTAACTACACTTTTTCTTATTTTACCAAGAAAAAACTTACCTCAGCTGGCAAAGGAGACCTCTTTCGCTAAGCGGCAAACGAGATCTGAGGTAGTTCCGCCTTGCATCATGGGGTATAGGGTTGCCTCGAGCTGGTAAAAGGAGTTCTCGAGCTAAAGCAAGTGCCGAGTCGGAGCCGAGGATCGGCTCCGAACCCATCCAGCAAGAATGAAGGCGAGATTGACAACTTAACATCTAAAGAATACACCCTCTTTGTCTGCCAATAACAGAAGTGCAAACCTATAAAAAATGTAACAGCAGGGGCAAAAGTACACAACAATGGAGCAGAGGAAAGAATAATGAAGTTAGCAAACCTACGTACAAAAGCAAGAAAGAAAACAAGTTACCAATTACAGAACAAGTGACAAACTTGAATGGCAAAATGGGTTTGAATGGAAAAAGTGCCAAAATATGTATAAAGTGAAGTATAAGGGATAAAGGGCAGACAGAACAACAAGTACTGAAACATCACAAAATGACTGTGTATCATACATGATTAACCAACAGGCCATTTCCTTCAAAGTGTACAAGAAAACATAAAAACTAGGAAGGAAATGAGATACTACACATCACACGAGGAATATGGTATCTAAATTAAAGCAGATACTCCTTACAGATATTTCTACTCAATCTTTAGATTAAAGGAAAGGAAGGCACTAAATAAAGCAACCTGACACAAGCAGGGGAAGAATTATCATCAAACAAAGGCAATTATCTTCTGAAGGACTTTAGATATCTGAACACTAAAGCCAAGATATGGCACTGAGCTAGCTAAGCTCTGATTTGATGATGAATGCAAAGTAAGGCATAGACACATGATCAGAACATTTAGAACAAGCAGTTGTTAACCTGACATCAGATTTTACATTTTTGTATTTCACTGCAGGATTCAGTACCAGAAGTATATGCGGATAAGGGTACCCACAGAGAAGGTATCTGAAAACATACAACACAAACATGATTTAATAACAGCAGATGTCTACTGTCTACAGCTGTGTGAAGTTAGCCACTAAGCAGCTGCCCTTCTCCTCAGAAAAAAGGCACAGCCGGAATATGAACCTAGGATCTCCTGTTTACTAGGCAGGTGGTTTAACCAACTAAGCCACATCACCACATAATAATAAAGGTTCTCTTGAACACAAAACCTGCTGAGTAAAGCAGCTCTTTTACCTCTAATAAAGTACTGTTTTTGCCAAAATGTCATCAATACAACATTAATTTCCAGCTCTTAAAAAATTCACGATCTGTGCATGCACACTCCACTCCCTTTCTTTCTGTAAATGGGTGCTCAAAACAGAAATGAGAAATAAACAGGGTCAAATATAAACAGAAACATGTTGTCACGCTCTAATGCAGAAATGCGAAGACATCTACAGTACTGACATGATCCTTGACTTTGTCTGAACTCAGAGACCTGAGAAAACCTGTAATTTCTAATTGCATTTTTTCAGATGTTCTAATCAGATTGCCTCATAAAGGTATGTACATCTGCGTGGCAGGAGATAAGGGTGCAATACTCAGTGCAAGCTAGCATTCTGTATAGTTGCAGAAGCACAGATTACTCTGCAAAATCCAGTATGCCCGTATACTGTGCATGCTTAACTGCATCTTAACAAACTTGCTCTGTCCTGCCAGACACAGTTACCTAGCCATAAGTTTAAAAGGTCTTGAAAATGTTTTCTCAACACATTTTAGGAATTTGTTTCATTTTGTTTACCAGGTAAGTCACAACAAGCCAATGGATCCTTTTAAAAGACAAGGGAAGCATAGCATTACTACATCATGAGGAGTTTTACATAAAAACAATTTATTCCATACAATGTCAAACTTCTCATTTTACAAGCAGTGGCACAGAAGACACTTCAGAAATATTAACCAAAAAATATTCCCAGGTGAAACGGACTGCGCAGGAGCCACAAAAAACAAGAGTGAAATCTTTATTTAAGCTCTAAGTGAATATAAATCAGATTTTCATCAGTAAGACTTCTTAAGAATACAACAGACTCACTGAATTAATTCATACAGATCCGAGATTTCAGCATTTCGAGATTATAAAGTGAAACCATATATATTATACATATACATATACATATATATATATATATATATATATATATATATATGTGTGTGTGTGTGTGTGTGTATGTATTATATATATATATATATATATACATACATATATATAGATAGTTTCACTTTATCTCGAAATGCTGAAATCAGCATTTTGTGACTAGAAAGCAGAATTTTAAAATGTGGAAAGCGCATAATTGCAAATTCGAATTTCTCAAATTTGCCGTTATGGCTTTACGTTACGTGCGGTGTTTATAACGGATGTAGTTTGATGTGGTGTATGGATTTGAGTGGAGTGTAAGGTAACTGACTGCTTTTTAAGGGTTTTGGGTGGCAGTCTGTGTGTTAGATTGTTTTTAAGTTGTATGTGTGGGGTAGGGTACGTAGGTTAACGTATGAGTGTGTAATTGCTGGATGTGTGTCTGTTTGTGTATGCGCGAAGGAATGTGGAAAGTCTGGGAGCGAGTGTTCTGTCTGTTACTGTTTGTGCGACCTTAGAGTTAGTATATATAAGTGAGGGGGTGCAGGGGGGCTTGCCCCCTGCTTTTGTGTAGTGTAGGTATTTACGTGTTTGGTGTTTTGTGTTTGTTTTGTGGTGTGGGTGTTGTGGTTTTTGTGTGGTGTATGTTGTGGTTTCGGGTTTGTGAAGTTTCAGTTTTGTACGGTTTCGGCATTATGGCCTTGAAATGCTGAAATTCGAGATTTCAGCATTTCGAGATTATGAAGTGAAACTATATATATATATATATATATATATATATATATATATATATATATATATATATATATACATACATACACAAACACACACACACACACGCGCATATATATGGGTCCACTTCTTCATTTCGAAAGATCAGAATTGCGAGATTCATAATATCGAACCCAGAATCTTGAGCTTCTGAAATCTTGAAAATAAAAGAAACTGCTAAACTATGTTATTGCAGGGGGGGGGGCATGCCCCCCTGCACCCCTCACACCCCTGCAGCTTAAATATCCTAACTCCGAGATCGTGCACTACAGTGAAGAGAACAGTAATATTGCCGTTCTGCACTGTATAGTACTGTACATTACTGTTGTCTTCACTGTAGAGCGAGCTCAGAGTTAGTATATTTAGGTTGCAGGGGATGTAGTAACCCATTTTCAAAAAATAGAAGTTATGTCCTTACCATAACGTTCCATGTGGAGTGTTCATCTCGCCTTTGTTCTTACACCTGGGTTCGGAGCCGATCCTCGGCTCCGTGTCGGCCGCTTGGCAAAGCTCTGCATCGAGAAGAAGCTCGAGACCAACCTAACTCCCACAATCCCCCTCTGCCTTTACCTCAGATCTAGTTTGCAAGCAAACCAGCAGAGAACAGAAGAGAGCATAACACATTCATGCCAAACAAGAATAAACCTATTTACATAGCACAACAACTGCTCAAGGCAGAAGCAGGAGAAACAAACCAGACACCTAAACTGGACGTTCTTCCTGAGGGTGGGAGGGTGGGAATGTAAGAACAAAGGCGAGATGAACACTCCACATGGAACGTTATGGTAAGGACATAACTTCTATATGAGAGAGTGTTCAATCTCGCCGTTTGTTCTTACACCTGGGTAGCGTCCCTAGCTCCATGTTCCTGAGGAACTCAGGGGAGAACGTTCCTGAGCACAGTGGAACCAAAGGTTGCCCTGTCCCTAGAAATCCTGTCTACTTTGTAATGAGAAATGAAGGTATGTGGTTTAGACCAAGTGACAGCCGCACAAATAGTGTCTAACGGCAGGCGGGCTGCATGAGCCAGGGATGTAGATACTGATCTTGTAGAGTGCCCTTTGGGCTTGACAGGTAAAGTTTGTTCAGAGGCAGTATAAACAAAAATAATACAATCAGAAAGCCATTTGGACAGGGTTCGTTTTGTAACTGCCATACCCTTCTTGCTGTCTGAGAAGGCTACAAAGAGCTGGTCTGTTTTTCTGTGATCCTTTGTTCTGTCCAAGTAAAATCTGAGTTGTCTATGAACATCTAACTTGTGTAACATATATTCCAACTTATTGGAGTAGTTTTTGAAAAAGGTGGGGAGTTCAATGGACTGATTAATATTATTAACGTTGCAAACTTTGGGAAGAAAGGATGGATTAGTGCGAGGAGATACTCTGTCAGGGTGAAAAATCAAATAAGGATGTTTAACTGAAAGAGCTTGAAGCTCCGATACCCGCCTGGCCGATGTGATAGCCACCAGAAAAAGGGTCTTCCATGACAAAAACTTCAAAGGACAGGAAGAGGCTGGTTCAAAAGGTGGTAGCATCAGCTGTGACAAAAGAAGGTTCAAGTTCCAAGGTGAAGTAGGACTTCTAACTGGTGGTCTAATATGGAAAGATCCTTTTAGAAAGGCTTTACAAAGTCTGTGAGCCATAATAGGAGCCCCACTTTCTCCCACATGAAAATTTGATATGGCAGCTAATTGCACTCTCAAAGTGGCAGGAGAAGCCCCTTGGTGGAACAATTCGGTTAAAAACGCCAAGACCTTATTCAGAGGAGCTATTACGGGATCCAATTGTTGTGTAGTTGCCCAGTGCACAAAACGCTTCCATTTACTAGTGTAAATCTTTGTAGTGGAAGCTTTATGAGAAGCCACCAGGATATTTTGAACTGCAGGGGATAGAAGATCAGACCTGGCTAAGAAGGGAAGCGGAGCAGCCAAGCTGCTAGTCTGAGGGAGAGAAGCGACGGGTGGAGAGCCCCTGACGAGTGGGTCAGTAGATCCGGCTCTGGGTCCAGGATCCAGGGTTCCCACATTTGGTGTGCCAGAAGAAAGGGAAACCATATTTGACGAGGCCAGAATGGGGCAATGAGGATAATTGTCCTTTGCAGGTTGCTGGCTTTCTGTAGAAATTTTGAAATCAGGGAAACAGGAGGAAAAGCGTACAGGAGACCCGGGGGCCAATCGTGAACCAGGGCATCCCTGGGGACTTCCCCTGGAGGGGGTAATAGGGCAAAATAGCTTCTGCATTTGGCGTTCATTGGAGACGCAAACAGATCGCAGGAAGGCTGGCCCCACTTGCGAAATATTTCCTTCGCAACTGACTGTTTGAGGGACCACTCGTGAGGTAACAGGATGGCTCTGCTCAACCTGTCCGCTATGACGTTGGATAACCCCGGGATGTGCGTTGCTATCAGAAAGCGACCCGTGGACTCCGCCCATTGCCAGATTCTCATGGCCTCTCTGCATAGTTGGTAAGACTTGGTTCCCCCTTGTTTGTTTATGTACCAGACTACAGACATGTTTGTCAGTCTGGACTGCAATTGTCCCTAGAGGAAGAAGGGGAGCAAAGTGTTGCAACGCTAGAAACACTGCCCTCAACTCTAGAACATTGATGTGCAGATTGCATTCCAAATTGGTCCATTCGCCTTGGACTGTCTGTCCCTGAAAGATGCCCCCCCACCCTATCAGGGAAGCGTCCGTGGTCACCGTTGCTGTCGGGGTGGGCAGCACAAATTGTCTCCCGCTGGAGAGATTGCAAGTCTGGAGCCACCAAGCCAGGTGTGATTTGCATATGTTTGCGATGTGGATTTCGTGTGTCAGGGGTAACTTTTGGAACGACCATTGTGCAAACAGTAGCCATTGAAGAACTCTCATGTGCAGTCTTCCCAAGGGTATCGCAATGAGAGAAGCTGCCACGAGACCCAAAACCTTCAGAACCAGTTTCGCTGGGGATTTTCTGGATGACAGAAGAAGAGATATATGGTTTTGTAGGGAGGCTATCCTTTCTGGAGGAAGCCTTAGAATTAAGCAACACGTATCCAATTCTGCTCCTATGAATGAGATATGCTGTGATGGCTGTAGTAAAGATTTTTCGAAATTTACGGAAATTCCGAGATGAACACAAAGTTGTAGTGTGTAATCCCTGGCCTGAATCAGTCGACGCTCGGTGGTGGCAGAAAGGAGCCAGTCGTCCAGATACGGAAACACCTGGAATCCCAGGCATCTCAAGTGAGATGCTACCACTGCCATACATTTAGTGAAAACCCTGGGGGCTGAGGTCAGACCAAAGGGCAGGGCTCGAAACTGAAAGTGACTGGCTCCCAGCCGGAAGCGCAAATGATCCCTGGACGCCCTGGCCATTTTGATGTGGTAGTATGCGTCCTTTAGATCTATTGAGCACATCCAGTCGTCCTTCTGTAAGAATGGAAGGATCGATTGAAGCGTGACCATCCGGAACTTTTCTTTCTTGATGAAGGTATTGAGTTTGCTTAGGTCTAGAATTGGCCTCCAGTCCCCTGTCTTTTTTGGAACTAAAAAGAACCTTGAGTAAGTTCCGAATCCTCTTTGGTCCGCTGGGACTGGTTGGATGACTCTTTTTTTCTAGCAGCTTTGAAATTTCTATAGCTGCAGGGCCTCGCAGATGGGGCGGCACATCTGGGATTCTTTTCTGTGGAATTGGGGGCAATAGGAAGGGAATTTTGTAGCCTCTGGTAACAACGCTTTTTACCCAATTGTCTGATGTAAGATTTTGCCAGGCCTGAGGGTAAAAGCTAGCGACCCCGACTGCCTCCAGAGCAGGACAGTCGGGCCTCCTCTCAGGAGTGCTGGAAAGGTTTCCCGGGGAGTGTATCCCTGTCACCTTGGTTTTGCGGACCCCCTCTGCCGCCAGGGCGACGTCTTCCACCTCTGCCCCTCCTCTGCCTCTGGAGGGGTATCACCCTGTGCGCCTGGGAAAGAACCCTGGGGTTTTGAAACCACATTTTTCCACCACGTTGCCCTTTGGGGTACGGTCTGGATGGGGTGGAAAACGGACTCCGACAGCAGACATAGTCTTTCCTCTTGCTCACACCGGGTAAGGGTCTCCTTTACTTTGGGGCCAAAGAGAGTGGCACCATCAAATGGGGCGTTAGTAAAGGAAGACTTGAAGGCTTCCGCAAATGAACATAAGCGCATCCAGGATTGTCTACGAAGAGCAATCGCTGAAGCTGCTGCCCTACTCGATCCTTCGGCTGCGTATGAGATCAGCCTCATGGACGAGTTTACAATAGATGTAAGGGTATTGAGATGTGCTGTAACCTTCTCTGAGACAGCAGCATCTGTAGTACCCTGGAGGGTATCTCCCAACTCTTTGATTAGATCCCTCTGTAGCCATGTGAAATGGGTCAAATAGTTCAGGGATCGCATAGAAAAAGCCGCTGAACTAAAAATGCGCTTCCCATACTTGTCCATAGTCCTAGAATCTCTGTTAGGCGGATGGACAGATGAGGAAGATTCAGACATCTCCTTTTTCGTGGCCGCTGCCACCACCATAGCGTCCACTGGCACTCCCTTTGTCAGATAAGCCTTATCTTGGGGGGCAGTAATATATTTGTTAGGCTTTCTAGGGACTGGCTCCACCGTGTCAGGTGTCTCCCACGCCCTTCGAGCAATCAGTTCCATCAACTCATCGAAGGGCGGAGTGACCCAGAAGGAGGAAGGGCGAGCACCGAATGCCTTCAGCAAGACTGACTCATCCTCAGAAGGGGGGAGGGATTGCCAATCACCTCTCTGTTTTAGGATCTCCAGGATGTCAGAAAAGGAGACATCCTCTGAGGGTGACTTTGGGGACCCTTCTGACTCATCTAAGTCAGTGTCCGATGTCAATGATTCTTGTGGAAAATCTAAGTGTCTCCTCTTACACAATCTTTTCCTCGGAACTTCCTCGGGGCATCCAAGAAGCCTCCGAGCAAGAGGGGGCACCCTCTAGGGGTGGCTGAGACACTGGTGCTCGACGCTTAGATGTAGCCGTGGGTGCAGAGGAGGATAACGGCCCTTTATGGGAAGGAGAAGCTGTTTTTGCTGAAGTGGTTGTCTGAACAGACAACACCTTCCTCATGAGTTCGAAGGCCCCCGGGTCCCGAGTCGAGGTATCCCCCGGTTCCGAAGAAGTCGGAGGAATTCCCGAGACAGGCACCGAAGGCATCGACCCCGAGGACGGAGCCGAGTCGATCTGAGCCGAGGCCCTGAGAGGGAGTGTCGGAACCGAAACATCGGTTCGACTCTCAGTCCCAGATCCAAGGATGGATCTTCGGCTCCGAGACTCCGGTACTGGATCCGACGGAGTCGAGGTGAACGGTACCGATCGAGAAAAAGACGGTTCCGGCACCGAGGGCTCCACAGTCACCAGGTCAGCCTCTCCCGGCTCCGAAGACTAGATAGGCCTCGGAGGAGGAATAGGTGGAGATAAGGGAAGGCCTTCGAGTCTCGACACCAACTGGGAGGAGACAGAGATGATGGACAAGGCTGTATTCTCCATCAATTTCTGCACCACGCGGTCTACATCAGTGTCGGAGAGGGGCCTGGAAGAACGCGTCGAAGGAATCAAAGACGGAGCCAACCTCAAAAGTGCAGGAGGAGGAAGCTCCGTCACCGGTTCCAAGACTCGAGGCTCGGTAACTGACAACAGTTCAACACTCGGCCCCGAAGTCTGTGGAACCGGTGATCGAACTTTGAATGAAGAGCTCGGAGCCGATGACTTGGGCTCTGACGTCTTCGATTCCTTCGAGGATTTAGATGCCTGGTCTGATGCATCCAGAGCCTCTTGGAATGCAGGCTTCAAAAGGCCCCTATCCATAAGTTTCCTGCGCCTATCTGTCATGACCCTTCCACTGAAAGAATGACAGATGGAGCAGTCTTCTTGCAGATGGAGAGGGCCAAGACAGTAGACGCAGGAACTGTGATTGTCTGTGACAGACATCTTCTGTTCACATTGGTACCTTTTGAAGCCTGATTTAGCTTTTTCTGACATGTTTACAAATTCCAATCCAGAAAACAGTGAAATAGCCAGTACTAAATGTCTAATCCAGTAAAGAAAGTCAAAGCCAGTAATATTTGTCAAATCCTGTTAATAAAGTCACATCCAATAGTCAATTCCAGAAAAGTTAAGGGTGGGGTAGGCCCAGAGGGAATAACTCAAAGAAGTATATAAAAATTATATACGGAACCGAGAAACCCTCGATACACTACTCACACACACACACAGTCAATCTTTAGAGAAGTTTGAATACAAAAAATAATACAAGAAATATAAGAAATAATCAATCTTAGCTTTGAGGTGGTCCGAGCTCATCAAAATGATGCGAACGTTGCAGCGGCAAACTAGATCTGGGATAAAGGCAGAGGGGGATTGTGGGAGTTAGGTTGGTCTCGAGCTTCTTCTCGATGCAGAGCTTTGCCAAGCGGCCGACACGGAGCCGAGGATCGGCTCCGAACCCAGGTGTAAGAACAAACGGCGAGATTGAACACTCTCACATCATAGTTTTAGCAGTTGTCATGTTTTTTTTTATTTCTTAATTTCTAGATTTCACAACATCGAGATTCTGGGTTCGTTATCAACTAATGGTCTTAATCAAGTTTAATTGTGACAAAATGAAAACACCTGAAGTAAAGTTTAAAAAACACCACTAAAACAGTTTTTCTCTGACATGAATTCTTACTGATGAAAAGCTTATTTGTATTCACTTAAAGCTTAAATGAACACTTCACCCTTGATTTGTGGCTCCTAAGCAGTCAGTTTCACCTGGGAATATTTTTTGGTTATTAGTTCTGTTCTTTCCTGGTTCTGCGTTTGACTTGGGATTTTGACTACAGAAATATTCACTACAAATGAGATAATTACAACCTTTTTGCAACTTAAAAAAGATATACAATGTCTTAAGAGTTTGAGAGGCTGTCCAAAAGTGTAAGGTTTACTTGCAAATTTTTCTGTTGTTACGCAAGGTAAAGCTTTTAGTCGGCGTGTATATTTGTGTGTGTGTGTGTGTGTGTGTGTGTGTGTGTATATATACATATATATATATATATATATGTAAATATATATATATATATATATATATATATATATTTTTTTTTAAAATTCAAGCACTAATGTATTATTTTATTTTAGATGCCGGGTGTGGGAATGGGAAGGGGTGTTGATTTCTTCCATAAGCAGACAAGGATCATACTAAAGAGTTGAACATATTTGGTTGTGGGCACATGAAAGACAGATTTTTGGATCACACATTACTGTACAGAAAATGATTCGTGATGTACAATATTTGCAACTGAAAATACATCAATATGGTTTGTTTTCATTTATATAAATGTACTGACTGCCTATGTCATAAGTCATAATGCAATAAAGATGTTTCTTGTTTAAAAATAAACACTGAAGAACGCACAAAATTACTATACCAAATTAGTATCTGCATTTCAGTTTGTGCACTCATTTTTGGATAGCATGTAAATATCCAAAAGACTAGTATTGCTGCAAGAGTCGTAAAGCAAATGGTATGGAGAAGAAAGTGTAATGACATGATGTATGAATTTAGCAACGTAAGGTGATAGTAACAAAGTATACTTGTGCAATATAGTAGTACTGCCCCAGAGAAGTTTCTTGTGCTGGTCTTTAATGGAAAAAAGTCCAAATGTGTTGTGCGTTTTCTTACAAATCTCAACATAGGACCTGAGAAGTACACATCTTCCTCTAGATGCAAATGAGATTATCTGTCCCAAAGAAAACAATCACCTTAAACTGCCAAATTATGTCATATGAGTTAATGTGGACCGAAAAGGGATGGGATATACAGGTATTATAGTCTAATCTCGCCACACTTGCTCAAGTGTAAAAGTGGCCAAGTTTTATACTTGTTGATATCGGTTTCCCTTTTTCCAATTGGAAAAACACTACTGATGTGCCTTCTATTGTGTGTGCTGGCAGTAATTTGGTGTGTTAGAGAGCGAGTTTTTCATTTTTTCTCTGTGGCTGACTGAACATGCTGTCAGTATATAAAACAATGTGGTGTGAACTCACTATAATGGTGGTCAGGAAGCCTTCTGAGGGGGGGGGGGAGTAGTTGAAGCTTCAAGTTTGTACATCAACTTCAACTGCTGTAGTGTCAATGAAATGTAGCACAATACCTATAGTCTGCATTCAACTTCCTCAGTGACAAAATTATACAGCATATATTACAGAATGGATCCCCAGTCAGAAAAGGGGTCCTGTCTCTTAGAGGCTGAACAAACCTCTTTATCCTAAGGAACTAATAGATTATAAACAATTACAACAGAAAAGGTCAGTTAATTTAAGCACAGGGTACAAGCAAAACACATTTAACCCTATCTTCTTAGCTTAACTACAGTCAAAGCTACTGGTCTGATAAAGAGAAAATTACATAGTGACTTACTTGTGCAACATTACAATGGGCTCTCTATGCTTGAGTGGATCCAGTCCAAATGTTAGGGCAAACCTTCGTGCCAAATCTCTTATGTCGGTGAATGCAGGAGTGGACTGAGCTTCAAAGGGATCCATGTCCACAATCAATTCTGTAAACAGCTACAAAAAAGATGAAAATAGAAAATTAACTTCTTCTCCCATCCAAATCCATGGAAACACATCTTATTCTCACATCTGACTATTCTGTACACTGCATTCTATTACATTTAGATTATATCGTAAACCTGCTCAAACCTTTAAAGAGGCAGCACTCCACCTCAAATGTAGTTAAACCAATCCCACTGTTATCTTTATCCCCATTATCATCTAGGTGAGTTTAGTACGCACGCACACAAACACACACACACTATTTCCAATTTCACAGATGAAGAACTCATCTAGATTTCAATTCAAATATGTTTCTGAAAGGAGCTTGCCTCAGCTTGTATGGCATACAAATAATTACACACTTTAATTTTCAAATAAACCACTGCCTACAAGTCTACCTATTGAAAATGTGTCTTGTTAAAGTCAGAACACTACAAAGCAAATATTAAATATTCAGCTACAGTTAAATTCTTTATTAAAGAGATTCCTGTAGGAGAAATATTTAAAAAGTAGGAAATTACCCTCCTGCAACATTACATAAACTGGTGAATCCTCTCATTTGTGGCCACTGAAATACTACTGTTATCCAGACTGTACAAGTATAAAAAAATATCAAGTTTCCAAGCTAAATTTCTCTAAGTTCAGCTCCCAAGTCTGTTACCCAACCTTTCACATTTAACTTTGTTTCTGCTTTGTTTACAAGCCTTGCCTTGCAAATTTTCTGTATGTTAAAGACAGAATGTTCCCACAATGCATGTACTGTATTACAATAGTCTTACTATAACAGCACAGCTGTGTAAAAGCAGATTTTTGAGGACAGATCCATGTAAGTGTAAACTGTAAAATTCCAACATATATCGAGTTTTTCTTCGCCAGCCAGAATCTGCAAAAGCAATGGCATTTCCTCTATCAGGAATTACTGCAGGTCTCAGACTTGCTAAGTACTAAAGCAGGATGGCATAATGCTCCCTTACTTAGTTGTGGTGTTCCAGAATCTCTTTGGCAGTCCAAGACAGAAATATTTACTTTGATGAAAGGCAGAGAGTTGTGCATAAGCAGTCTAAAAGATGTAGACATATGGAATAGGTGCATAGGGTGGTACTAGGCTATCAGCCCTAAGGCCTATGCAAGCCTAGCCATAACAATTCCCTGGATATTTCTTCCCACAATATTTACTTCTCTGGGCCCCTGTCTAGCTGGGCGACTGACATGATTCCCTGGAGTGAATTTCCTATCTCCCATCCAATCATCAAGGTTCCTTTTGAAGAGGCCCAATGAGGCGCTCTGCTCGACATGTATGGGCAGTCTATTCCAGAGTATGGAGAGTCTCTGGGTCAGGAACCTATCCCTCCAGCATGTTTTGTTCATTGTGATGATAAGGTTTAGATCCCTGGAGCGTGTGGCTCTGAGGGATTGGAATTTCTTTAAGTAGAGCATGTCCAACAGCTCAGGGTTTGACATGGCCTTGTAAGTTAAGCAGAGATCGCCTCTGAGTAGACAATACGCCACAGAGTATAGCTGGAGTTTTTTTTAGACGGTCAGCATATGGAATCTGCTTTAGGCCTGTGATTCTTTTAGTGAGGTATTTCTGTGGCCATTCCAGCTGTTGCAGATGTCTTGTGAGGTACATACCAAACGGGGCATTATACTCTATACTGGGTCTAATGAGGGATGAGTACAGTGGGACAATGACCTCCTTTTTTCTGGATGAAAAGCCCTTAGTGATGAGGTGTGCCACATAGAAGGATTTCCTGACTGTTGTGGCGATGTGGTTATCGAAAGTGAGACCACTGTCCACCTGTGTCCCTAAGTCTCTCATCACACTTTCGATGTTTAGTGTCCTGCCACCTATGTGGTAATTCATGGGTACATTTTTTTTCCAAAGGGTTAACTATACATTTCTTGGCATTAAGCTTGAGCCCATGGCTCTGGCACCAGGCATCTGTTTCTTTAAGACCCTTTTGTAGAATATCCACATCATTTGGGGATTCAATAATGGCTTTCAGTTTGCAGTCATCTGCAAACTTTGTTTGCCAGAGTCCCTTAATCTTGGCCTGTACTTCAGAGAAGTAGATACCAAACAAGAGTGGTCCCAGGACTGAACCCTGAGGTACTCCACTTGTCTGGAGCTGGATGTTTCTCCCCGGGCCTCCACTGAAAACTGGCTTTGTTCCAAGTCGGACTTTCCTGGTAAACAATGTTAAATAAAAGAAAATGTATGTATATATTCTCAGAGAACAGCATTGACATGTGAGTGTGTTTGCCTAACTATCTTACCCTTTCCAAAAAACAAATATAGCATGAATATATAATAAAAGGAATACTTTGATGTAAAACTTAAGACTGTTTATATAATGCAGTTCTCTATCCAATACTCTACTCTTCCCTCATTAGGCCAATCATCGAGTACAATGCCTCATTTGGCATGTACCTCACTAGACACCTGCGACAACTGGAGATGCCGCAAAAGTATCTCACAAAGAGGATCCTAGGCCTTAAACACTTGTCCTATATGGACAGACTAAAAAAACTCCAACTATTTTCTGTCTCATAATCGCCTACTTAGAGGCAATCTCTGCTTGATTTACAAAGCCATGTCTGACCCAGCTCTGTTAGAAATGCTACATGTAAAGAAATCCCAATCCCTCCGTACCACATGCTCTGCAGACCTCAACCTCATTATCACAATCAACAGAACATGTTGGAGGGACAGGTTCATAACACAGAGACTGCCCATGCTATGGAATAGACTTCCCATACATGTCAAGCAGAGCACCTCACAGGCCCTCTTCAAGAGAAATCTTGATGAGTGTTTGGGAAATAGAAAATTGACCACAGGGATCACTCCAGTGGTTCCACTCGGCAGAGGCACTGAGAACTAAGGTCGTGTGGCATGATGCCATGGTAATCTTATGGGCTAGGCTTGTAAAGGCTCCAGGGCCATTAGCCTAGTACACACCAATGAAGATAAAGTATATTGCTGAAAAGACAGTAGTCAGACAACTAAGTTATGATGCAAGAAAGCTTTCTTTGCATATGAAGTAGAATATTCTAAAAAAAAAAAAAGAATAGTTTACACTTTGCTGCAAAACAGAATACACAAAAATGTCAAAATAGAAAAAAAAAATGAAATCTCAAAATACAAAAACTACCATCACCATGCAATGAAAACCAACAGTCTTTTTTTTCTACGATTATAAAAAGCAAACTATTAAACACTTTATAACTACATAGTAGCCAACACCAAGTTGTACAACATTAATCATAAAGCCTCATTAATAAGGATAATTAAATCCAGTAAACAAAACAGCTCTGAGGCATTATCAACACTACTTTGCTTTCCTATTAACAACTGAATAAACTTGGAGAAAAAAGAAACAATAAGAATAAGACTCTCAGTCAGCTATATAGTACTGTGGTTAAACTGCCAATAACAAAAATGTGCCATTAATAAAGTATTCTGGTAAACATCCTGACTGTAGCTATTAAAGAGTAAAAAGCATCTGCAAAAAGTGACAAAATTCTGGTAGATAAAATGAGACGGCAGATTGAAGCTTATTATAGTGATGTATTCTACTAAATCTACTACTGATGTAAATGCATACAGCCAAACTGGAAGCAAAGCTCTCTTCACCCAAGACTGGACTAGACAGTCATGAGGAGAAGGTAAACACTTGCACCACACCATACTCATCACATAGTCCCACAAAACATATACCACCAAAACACACACACAGAAACACAAAACACACACCTACATTCACGGAGACTCTCAATAAAAATCTGCCCAATTAACACAGCCCTCCAAAGCAGAAACGCACGCAACACAACCCAAATGAGACATAACCCACAAACTCAGTGTGCCACTCAACCACAGCCCATAAGGCATAACAACGTACCCAACACTCTAGTCATAGGTGACTCTCTAGTCAGGCACACTGATGTTCCACTCACCAGGCTAAACAGGAGAAAGTTACTGTCAGCTGCCTGTCAGGTGCCAAGATCCACCACTTAACTTAAGCTATAATTCATACCACACCTTTCGGCCACCTAACCTGGACTGAAACACTAAAGGTGGAGGCGTGTCCATATTTATTAAGGATACCCACACCAACAGGCTAGTTGCTCAGCATAATGCATCTGAGATTATCCAATTGCAACTAACTCTGGGCAAGATCGCAATCCAAATTGTAGCTTGCTACAGATCCTCCACCATGACCCAGGATTCCCACTCCTCATTTCTAGATACACTTGAAAATATTAGGGTACAACCCAACACCCTAATAATGGGTGATTTCAACTACCCCACCATTGACTGGTAAAACTACTCATGTACCAACTCTTTTGTTCAACGTTTTCTGGAATTCATAAATTCCAGTTTCTTGGATCAACTTATCCACACCCCCACCAGGGGCAGCAATAACCTAGACCTGGTCATTGCCAACATGGGTTCCACACCAAAGGTCAATTCCTCATTGGTCATATCCGACCACAAGCTAATCACCCTAGACATCTACATCCTGTCCCCACCCCCCATTAGGGAAACTACCGTAAAAAATTTCTTCAAAGCCAACTTCACGCTTCTTAAGACAGAAGTGGCAAACTTCACGACACCCATGGAGACTGACAATAGAGGTACGACTGCTGAATCCTACACAATTGCACTTTATAAGCACTTACACGAGTGCATAGATCATGCTATCCCTAACAGAACCAAGATGCTATCCTCCAAAAAAATGAAGCCAATCTGGTGGTCTCCTGCCATAAACTCTACAACAGAAGAAAGAAACTGTTGCAAAAAAGAGTAAAATCCCATGACTGGAGAAACAGATTGAGATCAGCCTCAGTAAGAAGCAGAGATCTCTCATAAAATCTTCCAACGCTAGTTACGAAAACAAAATTGCCACTGATTCTAAAGACAACCACAAAGCATTCTATAGCTATGTCAGGAATCTCAATGGCAACACTCAGATCTGCTCTGAGTTACAGCACAATGGCACTACATATACAGAACCAACTGATATTGCCAACATCCTGGCAGATAGGTTCAGTGCTAACTTTACCCCCCCCCCCCCAAAGGGCCCATCTCTACACCAGAAGAATGCAAAATTCCTGTAATCACGGCTGCACAGGTAAAAAAAAAACACTCTCCAAAGCCAAGAACACAGCATCCATGGGACCTGACAACATCCCAGGCTGCGTTCTACACAAATTACAGAGCGGATTGGCACCCCACCTAAGTACCATGTTCATATAGCCTCACCTCAGGCTTTGTGCCCACTGAATGGCGCACAGCGACGGTTATCCCACTCCACAAAGGGGGAGCCACCACAGACCCATGGAACTACCGCCCCATTTGCCTGACGAGTCTGGTCTGCAAGGCCATGGAACGAATCATAATGGAACTTATAAACAAAGACATTGGTAATCTGCAAACTCTGGACCCCACCCAGTTCGGGTTTGTAAAAGGCAGATCATGTCTCCTAAACCTGATAAACTTCTTTGAAGCAGTCACCAAAGCTGTAGACGAGGGTAAGGTGGTTCACACAGCCTATCTAGATCTTGCCAAGGCTTTCAACACCATCCCCCACTCTGGAATTTTAGATAAACTCACTAAACTAGGTATAAATCCCTATGTCACAAGATGGGTTGCCAACTGGCTCACTGACAGAACCCACACTGTGAAAGTAGCAGACTCCAAATCCAACTTCAGACCGGTGACAAGTGGACTACCACAGGGTTCAGTCCTGGGTCCTCTCCTGTTTAATATCTACTTCTCTGAAGTATAGGCTAACACAGAAGGTATTTGGCTAATGAAGTTTGCAGATGACTGCAAACTAGGAGCAATAATCGAAACTCCTAATGATATAGACATCCTACAAAAGGGCCTCACAGACAGATGCCTGGTGTCAAAGCCATGGCCTCACGCTCAATGCCAAAAAGTGCATTGTCATCCCCTTTGGTAAAAACTCTGCACCCATGAACTACCACATATGTGGTAGTAAACTTAACACCAAAAGTGTGATACGAGACCTTGGGACACAGGTAGGCAGCAGTCTCTCCTTTGATAATCACACTGCCACAGTAGTCAGGAAATCCTTCTACATGGCACACCTCACCACAAAAGGTTTCTCATCCAGGAAAAAAAAGAGGTCATTGCTCCCCTCTACTCGTCACTCATTAGACCCATTATAGAGTACAATGCCCCTTTAGGTATGTACCTCACAAGACATCTACAACAACTGGAAAGACCACAGAAATACCTCACAAAGAGGATTACCAGCCTCAAACAGATGCCCTATGCAGACCGTCTCAAAAATCTCCAGCTTTACTCCGTCGCATATCGCCTACTCAGAGGCAATCTCTGCCTAACATACAAAGCTATGTCAAACCCAGAGCTGCTGGACATGCTCCACTTAAACAAATCCCAATCCCTCCGAGCTACACGGTCTAGGGACCTAAGCCTTGTCACCACAATAAACAGAACATGCTGGAGGGATAGATTCCTGTCCCAGAGACTTCCTGTACTCTGGAACAAGCTACCTATCTATATCAAAAAAAGCTCCTCATTAGCACTCTTCAAGAAAAATCTTGATGACTGGATGGGAAATAGGAAATTCACCCTGGGGATCACTTCTGTGGCTCTGCTCGACAGTGGCACAGGAAAATAATTTTCTTGGATGGCGAAAGCCAGGGTACCTACTTGGCTAGGCTTATATAGGCCCTAGGGCCAATAGCCTAGTACCCTCCCTATGAACCTATGTATTCAAACACAATTGTATTATATTTGCAAAGGGTCAGTGACAGTTTGACTAGATTCCCAAGAAGACATCTATTCAGCCAATGTAAATTTTGTGGAAAAATTACAAGTCGAATATTAGAGTTGTGTAGTAGTGTAACTGAATTGGTACTGGAAAGTATCATATCACTTTTATTTTTGCAGCAACAAATCTATGCAAAAGATATTTAATAAGAAAACAAGCAATAATACATAAACTAAGCCATATTAACTGTTTACAAAAGCACAAGGTCAAAACCATAGATAAGGCAGTTAAGCAGTACTTAATGTAGACTGACAATACAGCAACCCTGAAGTTCCTACAGAATACATACTGCTGAAAGCATTAATTATAAAAGTATCAGAATCACAATCTGCTTAAGACTGTTAGCACACCAACCTCCAAAAACATCCTAAGGGATAAGCAAGCTCATTCTTGTGAGATACTGCACTATTAGAAAGCAAATAAACATAATACAATTAGTCCAACACTGCAGAAAGATGAAACTGGTAAAATCCCTTCTGGCTGAATACCTCTCGCCCATTTGCTAAGAATGCCTTGGTGCACCAGGTGTCTTTCCTTTTCTCATAACCATCCGCACATAACAGAAAAGTTCCAATTCTTGGGGTTTTTACCAGTATGTAGCAGTACATATTCTAGCTATGGCTGCAGGTTACATCACCCAAAGTCGTAGCACAGTACTAAAAAAATTAAATTCCTGACTTGAAGTTAGTAAAAACAACAATCTGGACCACTGGATATTTGAATGCAGCCATTTAGACAATGTCTTTGCTAGTTTCACACAAAGTCTTGTATTGGACTGCAGTTTCAATACTTAAGCAGAGCAGCTGGATTACTAGCTCCAAATCCAGAGCAGATTGTATTCCAGAAACCCTTTCTGACAATAATTCCAGGGGCTCAGACCAAACAGATATAAACAGAATAACTTTCTCTAAAACAATGGATATCCTTGGAGTTTTTTTCACTAGATTCTTCATCTCAAATGTCTTCATAGAGTCATTGTGTCCCAGCATGAAAAAAGTTTGACTATGTGCATGGTCACTGGCATCCTTCTTGTGCTAAAACACCCGATATATCTGGGAAGCTCTGAATAGTTTAACCCTGTCTTTTTTCACACCAATCATGAAATAGTTACCTCTGTGAAAAAATGCAGTTCCCTGACCCAAGAAAAAAAGTCATATACCAAAACTGGAGACAGGTCCATAAAGCTGACTTTATAGTCAGCCAAGACTCTCCTGCCCTTGATACTCCATCTTTCCATATTACATCTCTGAGCCCTTGCCATCTACACAGACATGGGGGCTCCTGACAGAAGCAGCACTGAATCCCAAAGTTTCACAACTGGAATAATTTTGTACAACATGCTTAAGGCAAAGTATGTATAACATTTTGTATGCTAGGGCTTCAAGTGAAGAGTATTGGGAGAGATTTAAAATACCAACATATTGCCCACCTTCCTCCTTCAACCAGAGAAATGGGTTCAGAGGACAAGCTAGTAAATGATGCAGTATAAAGGCTCTGGCAAGTCTAGTAACACATTGGTAGATCCAATCACAGTAGAGGTATTGGAGGTCCAGGATAGAATGGCCATGGGGAAGTCAACAGGCATAGATGGACTGCCATTAGAGTTTTGGTATATTTATAAGATGCACATAGGAAAAAATGGACCAAATTACTTAATGGACTATTAGTAGGGGATCCAATACCGACATTTTGGAAAGTGGTCCTAAGTGTAGTCATCTATAAGGAAGGCAAAGACCAAAATACTATGGTGTCATACAGACCAATATCTATATTAAATCATGATTAAAAATGTTTCATGCAGATTCAAGCAAACAGATTAGGTAAAATAATGCCCAAAATGATACAATTAGAACAAACAGGCTTGGTGATGGGATGAAGAACTACAGATAACTTGATTAGACCCCTGTTATTAACAGAGGAAGGGGGAGAAGGGAATTGATACTAGTATTTAGTATTGTTAGATGCTGAAAAAGCATTTTGACAGTGCAAAATAGGAGTTTGCTTATGTTAATAAAGAAATGGAATTTCCCAGAAAGATAGATTAGGATTCTATGGAATATTTATTGGCAGACTACAGTGAAAGTGAAAACAAGGGTGGAATTGTCAGAAGACATTACAATGCAAAAGGGGACAGCTTAGGGATGGCCCCTCTCACCCTTATTGTCTGGAATACATCTGGAACCCCTAGCAGAAAGTATAAGAATGGACAGGGTAAAATGATACAGATGAGTGATGCAACAGAAAATAGAAGTTATGTCCTTACCATAACGTTCCATGTGGAGTGTTCATCTCGCCTTTGTTCTTACACATGGGTTCGGAGCCGATCCTCGGCTCCGTGCCGGCCTCTTGCAAGCTCTGCATCGAGAAGAAGCTCGAGACAATCTAATACCCACAATCCCCCTCTGCCTTTACCTCAGATCTAGTTTGCAAGCAAACCAATCTCCAGAGATAGCACATTCATGCTTACATCACATATGCACAGAAATAAGAATCTATACATAACTATATATATATAAAGACAAATAGACATATATATATATATATATATATATATATATATATATATATATATATATGCCAACTATGTACACAATATTTGCAGCAGCAGCAGGATGTTCCTGGCCAGGCATCAAAAGAACGTTCTTCTTAAGGGCGGGAGGGTGGGAATGTAAGAACAAAGGCGAGATGAACACTCCACATGGAACGTTATGGTAAGGACATAACTTCTATATGTGATAGTGTTCAATCTCGCCGTTTGTTCTTACACATGGGTAGCGTCCCTAGCTCCTTGTTCCTGAGGAACTCACGGAAGGACGTTCTTGAGCACAGTGGAACCAAAGGTTGCCCTGTCCCTAGAAGCCTTGTCTACCTTATAATGAGAAATGAATGTATGTGGCTTAGACCAAGTAGCAGCCGCACAAATAGCGTCCAGTGGTAGGCGGGCTGCATGAGCCAAAGATGTAGACACTGACCTTGTGGAATGTCCTTTGGGTTTGTGCAAAAGAGTTTGATTTGAAGAATCGTAGACATAGATTATACAATCCGTTAACCACTTAGAAAGAGTTCTTTTGGTAACTGCTAGTAATTTCCTGCTATCAGCAAAAGCCACAAAGAGTTGATCAGTTTTTCTGTGATCTTTTGTTCTATCCAAGTAAAATCTTAGTTGTCTGTGAACATCTAATTTGTGCAACATATACTCCATTTTGTTGGAGTGATTTTTGAAGAAAGTGGGTAATTCAATGGACTGATTAATATTGTTAATAGAACACACTTTAGGGAGGAAGGATGAATTGGTTCGAAGAGAAACTCTGTCAGAGTGAAAGATCAAATAAGGGTGCTTGATGGAGAGAGCCTGAAGTTCAGATACTCGCCTAGCGGAAGTAATGGCTACCAAAAAGAGAGTCTTCCAGGACAAAAATTTTAATGGGCAAGAAGAGGCAGGTTCAAAGGGGGGCAACATTAATTTAGATAACAACAAGTTTAGACTCCAAGGTGACGTAGGAGATCTGACTGGTGGTCTAATGTGAAAAACCCCTTTTAAAAAGGCTTTGCAAAGTCTGTGGGCCGTAACAGGAGCCCCACATTCTTCCACATGGAAATTTGAAATGGCAGCCAATTGAACCCTTAGTGTAGCAGGAGAAGCACCCTGATGGAATAAGTCCGTTAAAAACTCTAATATTTTATTCAAAGGAGCTATAAAAGGATCCACTTGCTGTGTATTCACCCAGAATACAAATCGCTTCCATTTACTAGAATATGTTTTAGTAGTGGAAGCTTTATGAGAAGCCACCAATATATTCCGAACTGCTGGCGAAAGAAGATCAGACCTGGCTAAGTTGGGAACTGGAGCAGCCAAGCTGCTAGATGGAGGGACCGGAGCGCGGGATGGGGAACCCCTGACGAGTGAGTCAACAGATCTGGCTCTGGGTCCAGAATCCAGGGTTCCCGAATGCAGTGTGTCTTCAGGAAGGGAAAACAAATTTGACGAGGCCAGAATGGGGCAATGAGGATTATTGTCCTGTGAAGGTTTCTGGCTTTCTGGAGAAACTTTGATATCAGAGGAAATGCGTAAAGGAGTCCCGGGGGCCAATCGTGAATCAGTGCGTCCCTGGGGACTTCCCCTGGAGGGGGTAATAGGGCAAAGTAGCTCCTGCATTTTGCGTTCATTGGAGACGCAAACAGATCGCAAGAAGGCTGGCCCCACATGCGAAAAATCCTTTTCGCCACTGACTGTTTCAGGGACCACTCGTGCGGTAACAGAATTGCTCTGCTCAGCCTGTCGGCTATGACGTTGGATGACCCCGGGATGTGCGTTGCTATTAGAAAGCGACCCGTGGACTCCGCCCACTGCCAGATTCTCATGGCCTCTCTGCATAGCTGATAGGACTTGGTTCCCCCTTGCTTGTTTATGTACCAGACTACCGACATGTTGTCCGTCTGAACTGCAATAGCTCCTAGAGGAAGAAGGGGAGCAAAGTGTTGCAACGCTAGAAACACTGCCCTCAACTCTAGAACATTGATGTGCAGATTGTACTCCAAATTGGTCCATTCGCCTTGGACTGTCTGTCCCTGAAAGATGCCCCCCCACCCTATCAGGGAAGCGTCCGTGGTCACCGTAACTGTAGGCGTGGGTAGCACAAATGGTCTCCCCTTGGAAAGGTTGCACGTTTGAAGCCACCAGTTTAGATGTGTCTTGCATGTTTTCGTTATAAGAATCTCGTGTGTTAGAGGTAGTTGTTGAAACGACCATTGTGCAAACAGTAGCCATTGAAGGACTCTCATGTGCAGCCTTCCCAAGGGTATTGCAATAAGGGAGGCTGACATGAGTCCCAAAACCTTCAGTACCAGTTTTGCTGGAGATTTCCTTGACAAAAGTAGAAGACGATGTGAGTCTGAAGTGATAGTATCCTTTCCGGGGGAAGTCTTAGAATTAACTGACGTGTGTTTAATTCTGCTCCTATGAACAAAATATTTTGTGATGGCTGAAGCAAGGATTTTCCGAAGTTCACGGAAATTCCTAGGTGAACACACAGTTGAAGAGTAAAGTCTCTGGCCTGTAATAGTTGACGCTGGGTGGTGGCAGAAAGGAGCCAGTCGTCCAGATACGGAAACACCTGGAATCCTTGGCGTCTCAAGTGAGACGCTACCACTGCCATGCATTTGGTGAAGACCCTGGGGGCTGAGGTCAGACCAAAGGGCAGGGCTCGAAATTGAAAGTGACTGGCCCCCAGCCGGAAGCGCAAATGATCTCTGGATGCCCTGGCCATTTTGATGTGGTATGCATCCTCTAGATCTATTGAGCACATCCAGTCGTCCTCCTGTAAGAATGGAAGGATCGATTGAAGCGTGACCATTCGGAACTTTTCTTTCCTGACAAAGGTATTGAGGTAGCTTAGGTCCAGGATGGGCCTCCAGTCCCCTGTTTTCTTTGGAACTAAAAAGAACCTTGAGTAAGTCCCGAATCCTTGCTGGTCCGCTGGGACTGGTTGGATGACTTTTTTCTAGCAGCTTTGAAATCTCTATAGCTGCTGGCTCTCGCAGATGGGGCGGTACATCTGGGAGTCTTTTCTTTGGAATGGGATGGGATAGAAAGGGAATGTTGTAACCTCTGGTAACCACGCTTTTTACCCACTTGTCTGTAGTTACATTTTGCCAGGCCTGAGGGTATAAAGCTAAGCGACCCCCGACTGCCTCCAGAGCAGGACAGTCGGGCCTCCTCTCAGGAGTGCTGGAAAGGTTTACCAGGGAGTGTATCCCTGTCACCTTGATGTTGCGGACCCCCTCTGCCGCCTGGGCGGCGTCTTCCACCTCTGCCCCCTCCTCTGCCTCTAGAGGGGGCATCTCCCTGTGTGCCTGAGAAAGCTCCTTGGGGTTTTCGAAACCACATTTTTCCACCACGTTGCCCTTTGGGGTACGGTCTGGTTGGGGTGGAAAAACGGACTCCGACAGAAGACAGAGTCTTTCCCTCCTGTTCACACCGGGTAAGGGTCTCCTTTACTTTGGGGCCAAAGAGAGTGGCACCATCAAATGGGGCGTTAGTAAACCGCAAAGGAACATAAGCGCATCCAGGATTGTCTGCGAAGAGCAATCGCTGAAGCTGCTGCCCTACTCGAACCTTCGGCTGCGTAGGAAATCAGCCTCATGGACGAGTTCACAATGGATGTAAGGGTATTAAGTTGTGCTGTCACTTTTTCCGAGACAGCAGCATCTGTAGTACCCTGGAGGGTATCTCCCAACTCTTTGACTAGATCCCTCTGTAGACGTGTAAAATGGGTCAAATAGTTCAGGGATCGCATGGAAAAAGCTGCTGAACTAAAAATGCGCTTCCCGTACCTATCCATCGTCCTAGAATCTTTATTAGGGGGATGGACAGATGAGGAAGACTCTGACATCTCCTTTTCGTGGCCGCTGCCACCACCATAGCGTCCACTGGAACTCCTTTTGTCAGGTAGGACTTGTCCTGAGGTGCCGTGATGTATTTATTGGGTTTCCTTGGGACTGGTTCCACTGTGTCAGGAGCCTCCACGCCTTCGAGCAATTAGTTCCATTAATTCATCAAGGGCGGAGTGACCCAGGAGGAGGAAGGGCGAGCACCAAATGCCTTCAGCAAAACTGACTCATCCTCAGAAAGGGAAGGGACTGCCAGTCACCTCTCTGTTTCAGGATCTCCAATATGTCCGAAAAGAGACATCTTCTGAAGGTGACTTAGGGGACCCTTCTGACTCATCTAAGTCAGTATCAGATGTCAAGGATTCTTGTGGAGAATCCAAGTGTCTCCTCTTACACAATCTTTTCCTAGGGACTTCTTCGTGGGAGCATCCAAGAAGCCTCCGAGGAAGAGGGGGCACCCTCCAGGGGTGGCTGAGACACTGGTGCCCGACGCTTGGATGTGGCCGTGGGTGCAGAGGAGGATAACGGCCCTTTATGGGGAGGAGAGGTTGCTTTGACTGATGTGGTTGTCTGGGTAGACAACACCTTCCTCATTAGGTCGAACGCCCGGTCCCGTGATCGAAGAATCTCCTGGTTCCGAGGAAATGGGAAGAATCCCCGACACAGGCACCGAAGGCATCGACCCCGAGGACGGAGCCGAATCGATCCGTGCCGAGGCCCCGAGGGGGAGAGTCGGAACCGAAACGTCGGTTCGACTCTCGGCCCTGGAACCAAGGACAGACCGTCGGCTCCGAGACTCCGGTATCGGGTCCGACGGAGTCGAGGTGAGAGGAACAGACCGAGAAAAAGACGGTTCTGGACCCGAGGGCTCCACAATCAGTAGATCAGCCTCTTCCGGCTCCGAAGACTGAACAGGTCTCGGAGGAGGAATGGATGGAGACACCGGGAGGCCTTCATGTTTCGACACCAACTGGGTGGAAACCGAAATAAGTTTGGACAGGGCCGAATGCTCCAATAACTTCTGCACCACACGATCCACATCGATATCAGAGAGTTTGGAAGAAGAACGGGTCGAAGGAACCGAAAACGGAGCCGACCTCAATAAGGTCGAAGGAGGGAGCTCCATCACCGGTTCCAAGACTCGAGGCTCAGGAACCGATACCAGTTGAACACTCGGCCCCGAAGTCTGTGGAACCGGTGATCTAACCTTTGCTGAAGAGCTCGGAGCCGATGACTTGGGCTCCGACGTCTTCGATTCCTTAGAGGATTTTGATGCCTGGTCAGAAGCATCTAGAGCCTCCTGAAAAGAAGGTTTTAATAAATCTCTGTCCATTAGTTTCCTGCGCCTATCTGTCATGACCCTCCCACTAAAAGAGTGACAGATGGAACAGTCCTCTTGCAAGTGGAGAGGGCCAAGGCAGTAGACGCAGGAACTATGGTTGTCAGTCACTGACATTTTCTGGCCACACTGACAACGCTTAAATCCTGATTTTACCTTATCAGACATTATAGAAGTAAAAGACAAGTCCAGTAATGTAGTCAAATCCGAGAAAAATTGTCAAATCCGTATAAAAGTCAAATCCTATTAAATTTAAGAAGGGTTGTAGGCCCCGAAAAATTCTAACCGATAAAAAAGCTTAACGGTACCGAGAATTTAACCAGTCAACAACACAATCACACAGTATATCACTGAAATATCAAATAGAATAAGAAAATCCAATAAAATATAACAAATAAAGTTATATCTTAGCTTTAGACGCTCGAGCTAGCTCCCAGCGATGCGAACGCAGCAGCGGCAAACTAGATCTGAGGTAAAGGCAGAGGGGGATTGTGGGTATTAGATTGTCTCGAACTTCTTCTCGATGCAGAGCTTGCAAGAGGCCGGCACGGAGCCGAGGATCGGCTCCGAACCCATGTGTAAGAACAAACGGCGAGATTGAACACTATCACATCAGTTAATGTCATATGCCAACAATGTTTTACTGATGCTGGTTAACTAAGCGGTAGATCAGGATAGGATTTGGCAGTTACTGCAGGAGTTCTGCAAGGTTATCAAGAAAAAAATGAAAGTAGTACAGAGGAGGTCAGAAGAACAACAAGTGTGACAAAGCATAGACAACAGAAGGAATAAGATATCTGGATAGGCCCCAATGGTAAAATATTCATTAAGGATTGCATATAGCAAGATAGCAGAAAAAGTTAAACAGCAGCTAGTTAAGTGGAAAGGATTTCAAGCAGATTTAGACCAAAGAGTCTCGTTGTTTATTATGCCACAGTTTACTTATGCAATACAAGCTTTTGGGGAATTACCAGAAGGCAATTTGTTTAAAAAAAAACAGTTATTTAGGGAGTTTGAGATGGTGGTAGAACAAGAGTGGATTGGGAAACTATGATGGGAAGAAAGGAACAAAGGGGATAGGAAGTACCAGAAATGAAAACAAATTTACAGGCAAGGATCACAGAGATAGTCATGAGAGTGACTGATAAAGATTATTTGGCAGACTAAAAAGACATGATTTTGGTAAAAGAAAAGGAAGAAACTGTACACAGATGACACTATTTAAAAAAATCTTTATACAATATAATCAATCTAAAATTACATAAATTGCTCAATTTCTGCCTTCTCTTAAACCTTATTCCGCCTCCAAAACATTTTTCTGCATGTACTATCCCTGCAATTTCCATTTTTTCTACGTGATTTACTCCTACCCTTTTCTAAAGATACCACCTCATGTTTTTTTATCTCTGTTACAATATTCACAATTTCAGGTATAGTTGGCTTAGCTTTTGATTTCCATTTTATATTAATTGCTTTTTTGGCTGCCACCAGAATTAAACTTAGCAAGGTTTTACAATGTCTAGGCAATTCAGACCATGTACCCAGCTCAAGAAATCATTGCTTTAGTTAAATTAATTTGTTCACCCAGTATTCCTGACAGAATACTCTGCAGAGAATTTTTAAAGTCTGCCAACTCATTACACTCCCAGAACATATGCTCCCAGTTGCCTATTTCTTCCCTATTACACCTCCAACATTTGCCATCTACCTGAGGAAAAATTCTTTGGAGTCTGCTTGGGGTATAAAAGTACCCATGCAAACACATCCAGGCAAAAATTCTAAATCTTCTATAGATTTTGTTGCATATTTTGGGAGTCCTATATATGCCATCCCATTGTTTCTTTGTGAATGGCTTATCTAAACTCTTTTCTGACCATCTCTGATTGATTCCTATAGATATTTTGCAATATTTTATATGCCCTTCTAATTATACTTTAACAGCAGCTTCTGTTCTGAAATCAACTAAAAATTCAACCAGTACAGTTCTTTCATTTAGAATTCCCCAATCCCTTTCCCCTTTGTCTATATCAATTCTTGATATGGAAGACAACCTCCAGTCATTCGGTCCAAATGTCTTCTTGGGTTTTTTCCATTTTATTTTCTTTTCCCCTCTAATTATATGTTCTCAATAACTTAGTTTCTGTGTCAGCTTTCTCTTGTAAACTCCAACCCCCTCTCTTACCTGTTATCTGTATCCCTATAGGTAGAATTGCCTTTCTCCATTCCTGTATGGGCTTAGTTCTTAGTATACCTTCTGCCATTTTATGAATATAATATTCTGTATGACTGCTACTATCCCTAAGGATCTGTAGTCAAAATCTCAGAAAATAACCCCCTGCTTCATCATCATCACTTTCCACTTTGAATTGCAGCATTCTGTATGAGTCCTGTGTAGCTCTAAAATATCCTCTCAAATCAGGTAATCCTCCTCGTTCTACTGAAAGTCTCAACATATCCCACTTAACTCTAGCCCTCTTCCCTTGCCAGATAAAGTCCTTCAACTCTATTAGTATCCACAACCTTTCCTCTGATTGAAAAAAACGAATATGCATGACCTGTGTTTAGAACTTCTTCTTCTTCTTTCGGCTTTTCCCAGTTAGGGGTCACCACAGCGGATCACCTGTTTCCATTTGTTCCTGTCCTCTGCATCTTGCTCTGTCACACCAACCACCTGCATGTCCTCTCTAACCACATCCATAAACCTTATCTTAGGTCTTCCTCTTTTCCTGTTACCTGGCAGCTTCATCCTTAGCATCTTTTTCCCAATATACCCAGCATCCCTCTCCTCAGCACATGTCCAAACCAATGCAATCTCGCCTCTCTGGCTTTGTCTCCAAACTGTCCAACCTGGGCTGACCCTCTAATATACGTATTCCTAATCCTGTCTAACTCGTCACACCCAGTGCAAATCTTAACATCTTTAACTCTGCCACATCCAGCTCTGACTCCTGCCTTTTTGTCAATGCCACTGTCTCCAACCCATATAACATAGCTGGTCTCACTACCCTTTTGTAGACCATCCCTTTCACTCTTACTGGTACTCGTCTGTCACAAATCACTCCTGACACTCTTCTCCACCCTGCCTGTACTCTCTTCTTCACCTCTTTTCCACACCCGCCATTACTCTGAACTGTTGATCCCAAGTATTTAAACTCATCCACCTTCGCCATCTCAACTCCCTGCATCCTCACCATTCCTCTATCCTCCCTTTCATTCGCACACATATATTCCGTCTTAGTCCGGCTGACCTTCATTCCTCTCCTCTCTAGAGCATATCTGCACCTCTCCAGGGTCTCCTCAACCTGTTCCCTACTCTCACTATATATCACAATGTCATCTGCAAACATCATAGTCCACAGGGACTCCTGTCTGATCTCGTCTGTCAACCTCTCCATCACCAGTGCAAATAAGAAAGGGCTCAGAGCTGATCCTTGATGTAATCCCACCTCCACCTTAAACGCATCTGTCACTCCCACTGCAGATCTCACCACTGTCACACTACCCTTGTACATAGCCTGTACCACTCTTACATACTTCTCCGACGCTCCCAACTTCCTCATACAATACCACAACTCCTCTCTAGGCACCCTATCATATGCTTTCTCTAAGTCCACAAAGACACAATGCAACTCCTTCTGACCTTCTCTGTACTTCTCCATCAACACTCTCAGAGCAAACATCGCATCTGTAGTGCTCTTTCCTGGCATCAAACCATACTGCTGATAACTAATCATCACCTCCCTTCTTAACCTAGATTCCACCACCCTTTCCATGATCTGTGTTTAAAACTAAAGGGAGGGAAAAAAAACATTTTTACTGCTTGTATCTTGTAATTCATATCCACAGGCAAGAGCTTCCAGTTTCTCAGTTTTTGTATTATCTTGTGTTTATTCTCTTCCCATATATCCTTGCTTGCCATAACAGAATCCTTATTAACACACCCTCCTAAATACTTCATTTTATCATGTCCCCATAAATATAGCTACAGCTGACCGATTCATGTGAGGGTATATACTCTACAGCTATAGCCTTTGTTTTATTAATTTTATATCCTGAAAAGTCCTGGAACCACATCAGAATGTTCCACAACACTGAGACGTCCTATTCTGGATCTATCAGGTACAAAGTAATATCAGCTGCAAATAAAGCCAACGTTTCTTGAATACCATACCAACCAAATCCTTGAATTTCTGAGTCTCTTGTTTTGTTTGCAAATGGGGAAAGAGGACACCCCTGCCTGGTTCCTCTGCTCAAACAACTTGGAGAAGAACTCTCCCACTTTGATTTCTACCCTAGTCCTTCATAGGTCATCCTAATTAACCTTATGATTGTATAAGGAAATGCAAATGCTTCCACTGCCCTACTCTTAAAACCCAGCTTACTCTGTCAAATGTTTTCTCTGCATTAAGACATATCAACAGCAGCTGTATTTTCTTACATCCTGCTTCCATCTGGATCATCACTGGTCTATTAACGATATCAACTGTTTGCCTCCCTTCCACAAAACCTCACTGATCCATATCTATCAATTTTAGCAACACATCAGCCTTTCTTTTATCCGTTATAGACAAATACTTTATAATCGTGATTTAAAACTGAAATGGGCCCATATGAAATGATCTGATGGGTCTTTACCGCCTTTAGCTATTACAGCCACCACAGCTTATTTCAAGATGTTGGTACCCTTCCCCCTTTAAAATATGGTTAAATACAACTTCCAGATCTTTATCACTTTCTTCCCAACCTAGCTTCCAAACTTCCACAGGAATACCAACTGTTCCTGGAGAATTTCCTGCAAATTGGTTATACATCACCATCTTTATTTCATCTAATCCTATCTTAACCATTAACTGTTGAGTTTCATCTGTCTCTAACCGTGGCATACTTAAGTCTTCCATAAATATTTCCATCTGTGCTTTTTTTTTTTAATTTCCCCACTTCTTTGCTTTATACAAATTTTCATAAAATTTCTGAAATATCTGTAATACTCTATAGGATCTCTAATTATTTTTCTTGTTATAGACTACTGAAATGAGAACTTCCACTCAAAAGACAAATTTTTCTTTACAAAAAATATTTTTCCTTCTCTGTAATCCATGACTGAACACTTCACATACAAAAAAAAAAAAAAAAAAAAATTAATAATTATGTTCGTCTTTCTTTCCTGCATCTGTCTCATCTGTTACATCACTAACAGTGGCCTAATAATTAAATTAGGCCACTTATCCCAACAGAGTCATTAAGAAAACAAGGACATTTAAATGTGCCTTATCAGTTGCAAACTGCCAGCATCACACCTCAGATAAAGAGTGTAGCCTTGAGTTTGAACAAAGCAAGGGCTTTCAGGCTTTGTTTTCAGATGCAAATGTCTTTCCCTATAATAAAACTCAGTGCCAGAAAGAAAGAAAACACATATGTTAATCTAACTTTTTGCATTCTGTCTTGATATGATTTATCTGTATATGATTCTGCATTTTTTCTATACTGTAATTTCCACAAACGTGCATGTTTCTTCTGGAGTTGGGGGAAGAAGATTAACATCAAAAACTTTAATTCTAGCTACAACATTTAAAACTGTGAATCAGGGCCGGCCTTAGCTGAAACGGTGCCCTAGGCGAAGTAGTGCTTCGGTGCCCCTTAAGCCCCACCTATACCATAGTCAAGAAACACCCCCATTTGAGCCACGCCCACAGTTATAAATGAGCATATTAATGACAAACACACTGCTAAAAAGGTAAGTTGTCGTCAATTTAAAAATTGAGAAATTCAGAGATAAAAATTACTTGGGAGGGAAAAGATACCCATTTTAGGATTAGAAGAAGGGTGGTAAGGAATTAATTATGGGAGAGAGTTTTTGTATAGTATAGCAGAGGCAGGAAAAAGTAGCAATTTAGGACTATTTCTTTTAGTTGTTGTGTCTTACGGCTTATCCCGGTTAGGGGTCGCCACAGCGGAACTCCGGTCCGCTAATGTTTGGTAGTGGATTTTTACGTGCAGAGTTATCAGCCCTGACACACAACCTTCAATGAAGGCGCACCCATTCACGCATGCCTCCACACAGAAGACGCTCTAGCTGAGAATCGAACGCGACAATGCTACCGCAGCACCAATACCGCGGGTCGGACTATTTCTTTTAGTGAGATACTAAAAGGAGGAGTCACTGGGATAAAGAGTGGGTAGACAGGAGAAATTTAATTTTCAGACATACTAACATTAAGATCTGTTGGAGAATAAAAGTATGCAAGGAAATAGATGACAGTACAAACAAGTTGGTTAAAGCTAGCCTAGTAGACAACAGTGATCAGGACAGAGAAATGGTAGCTGAAGGTAAAAGAAACCCATCACCAACGTACGGTATGCGCAATTTTCTATTTTTTAACAGTGTTCTAGCCGCAGCTCCAAAGGACTTGTACTCTGTACAAACTTGCTCCAGTTTTTAACACCTATTTATAAAAAGAAGTTATGTACTCACCACAATGTTCCATGTTGGTAGTCCATCTCACCCATCATTTTTACGTATGGGTTCGGAGCCGATCCTCGGCTCCGACTCGGCCGATTTATAAGCTTGAAGACTTCTGGTTGGCTCATGGCTAAGCAGGTATCCCATAGTGCACCAGTACAAACCCCAGATCATGTTTGCTGCTCTTTTGAAGAAATAACCATAACAGACAAACCAATACTAAAGGTTCTCCAACCAAAGATAACAAAAAAATGAGTACCTCCAGATTCTTCCAGGATGGGGGCAGGAGGGCAGGTTGGTAAAAATGAAGGGAGAGATGGACTACCAACATGGAACGTAATGGTGAGTACATAACATCTTTATGTTGTGTAGTCCAATCTCACCTTCATTTTTACATATGGGACAGCGTCCCTAGCGCCTTATTCTTGGGTGGCTCAGTGGAAAATACTCCTGAGCACCGTGGAGCCAAAGGATGCTCTAGCCCTGGAAGCTAAATCCAATTTGTAATGTGAAATAAAGGTGTGAGGTGTAGCCCACGTAGCTGCTGCACAAATATTATTAAGTGGGACCCTGGCTTGAAAGGCTGCAGAGGTAGACGGAGACCTGGTAGAATGAGCCTTGATCTTGAAGGGTAAAGGTCTGCCCTCCGAACTGTAGACAAAGGCTATGCAACTGGAAATCCAATTAGATAGTGGCACTTTAGAAACTGGTTAGCCCAATCGGGATTCAGAAAAAGAAATGAATAATTGATCTGATTTCCTAAACTCCTTGGTCCGATGCAAATAAAAACGTAGCTGTCTATGAACGTCTAGCTGATAAAACCGATATTCAACTGCATTACAATGATTAGGGAAGAAACTGGGAGTTCTATGGATTGATTTAAAGTGGCGTGAGAACAAACTTTGGGGACAAAGGAGGGGTTAGTATGCAGTGAGACCCTGTCTTTATGAAAGATCAAATAAGGTGGCTTAACAGATAAGGCTTGTAACTCCAATACCAGTCTAGCTGATGTGATAACCACCAAAAAAAAAGTCTTCCAAGACAAAACTTTTAATGAGGATGATTGAGAAGATTCAAATGGGGAAGGTGACAGTTTGGACAGCACAAAATTTAAATCCCAAGAAGTCGCAGGTTCTTGGAGAGGTGGCCTCAACAGAGTGGCTCCTTTCAAAAAGGTCTTGCATAGCTTATGAGACATTAAATTAGTGTCTGGAAATCCTACATGAAAATGAGAAATAGCTGACATTTGAACTCTGATAGTGGCAGTGGCAGATCCTTGCTGAAAAAGCTCGGAGAGAAATTCCAAAATTACAGGGATAGAAGCAGTGTAGGGATCTACATTCATTTTGTGTGCCCAAATAGAAACTCTTTTCCATTTACTGCCATATAGTCTCCTAGCTGAAGGTTTATGGGAGGACATAAGGATATGTGACACTAAAGAAGATGCATCGTGAAGCCTGACTAGGGATGGAACTGGAGCAGCCACGCTGTCAATTTGAGGGTGTGGATTGAGGGATGTAGCGAACCTGACATGTGAGTCAACAGATCTGGAGCTGGGTCCAGAATCCAAGGATCGTCCAGGAGAAAAGGCTCAAGGAAGGGGAACCAAACCTGACAAGGCCAGTAAGGAGCAATGAGGATTAACCTGAATCCCAGCCGTCTGGCTTTCTGAATCACTTTGGAAATGGATGAAAAGCATACAGAAGACCCAGGGGCCAATCGTGAGCTACAGCGTCTCTGGGTGTCTCCCCCAGATAGTGAATGAGGGAAAAATAGCTGCTGCATTTGGCACTGACTGGACTGGCAAAAAGGTTGCAGCAAGGCTGTCCCCATTTGCGGAAAATCTGTTCCGTGTTTCAGAGACAACTCGTGAGGCAGTAGGATCGCCCGGCTGAGCTTGTCGGCTATCACGTTGGTCGTCCCTGGAATGTGCATTGCTACCAGAAAGTGCTGGGAAGAAATCACCCATTCCCAAACTCGCATGGCCTCTCGACAGAGTGGGCAAGATCTGGTACCGCCCTGTTGTTGATATACCAAACTACCGACATGTTGTCTGTATCGCAATAGTCCCTAGAGGAAGAAGGTCTTGAAGTGCTTGCAACGCATGGAGCACTGCCCTCATCTCCAGAACATTGATATGTAGGTGAGCCTCGTGTTCTTGCCATGTGTCTTGGACAGTCCTGATGAGTAATGCCCCCCCACCCGATCTGTAAGGCATCTGTGGTCACAGTGGCAACGGGTTGGGCTGGAACAAAGGGGGCACCTGTCGTCAACTGGTTGGGTGCTATCCACCAAAGGAGGTCCTCCTTGCATGATTCCGTTAGCAGAATAGGGTGATTCAGCAGAAGATATTGGAAGGACCACTGGGAAAACAAAAGCCACTGGAGAACTCTCATGTGCAACCTGGCTAATGGTACCAATAGGATGGTGGATGCCATAGTACCGAGGAGCTGAAGAACCCACTTTGCTTTGACCTTCCGCAACAGGAGAAAGCGTTGAATTTGAATGATTAAATTTTGTGCCCTTTCGGCGGGGAGACGAGCTGTCATGTTCACTGTGTCGACCTCTGCGCCTATAAAAATCACAGATTGAGAGGGCAATAATGCAGATTTTTCCCAATTTATGGAGATCCCTAATTGAGCACAAAGTTGAATAGTAGCGTCACTGTTTTGAAAAAATAGATGCCTGTTGGGGACGGTCAGGAGGCAGTCGTCCAAGTACAGAAACACCTGGAATCCCTGATGTCTCAGGTGAGCTGTCACTACTGCCATGCATTTGGTGAACACCCTGGGCGCTGTGGTGAGACCAAAGGGCAGAGCACGAAACTGATAGTGACTGGCACCCAGCCAGAAGCGTAGATGGCTCCTGGACACCTTGTCCATTTTTATATGGTAGTAGGCATCCTGGAGATCTATTGAGCACATCCAATAGTCTTTCCCTAACAAAGGGAGTATCGACTGCAGTGTTACCATCCGAAACTTGTCCTTCCTCGTGGATTTGTTTAATCTGCTGAGGTCCAATACTGGCCTCCAGTCTCCTGTTCGTTTTGGGACTAAAAAGAACCTGGAGTAAGTTCCGGGATCCTATCTGGTCTGCTGGGACGGATTGGATGACTCTTTTTAAGAGCAACTTGTTGATCTCCACAGCTGCCTGATCCCTGAGATTGGGTGGTACATCTTAGATCTTCTTGGGAACAAACGGTGGAAGGGAAAAGGGTATGATATAGCCTCTGGTAACAAATATTTGTACCCACTTGTCTTGGGTTATACTTAGCCAGGCTTCTGGATACAAAGAAATGCGAACCCCGACGGGCCCCAGAGAAATGCAGTTGGGCCCCATATCAGGAACACTGATAAGGTTGTCCCCCGAAAGGAATCACGACCTTGTTGATATTGCGGACAGCCCCTGCCACTAGGGCGATGTCTCCCATTTCCTCCTCCTCTTCTGCCCCTGAAGGAGGGTCCACCCTGTGTGTCCAGAAAGACCCTCTGGGACTTCTTGAACCATATTTTACCGCCCCTTTGACCTTTAGGGCATGGTCTAGAGGGAACAGTAAAACGTACTCCCATGGCAGAGAGCGTCTTTCCTTCTTGCTCACACCGAGTGAGTGTGTCCTTCACCTTAGATCCAAACAATGAGGAACCATCAAAAGGGGCATTGGTGAAAGTGGATTTGAACGGTTCCGCAAAATTACACAAGCGCATCCAGGAGTGACACCTTAGGGCAACTCCTGAATCCGCTGCTCTACTCGCTCCATCAACCATATAAGAAATAAGCCGCATGGAAGAGTTAACTATAGAATTTAGGGTGGACAACTGAGCAGAATTCTTGTCAGGGACTCCCTCAGTACATGTACTCTGTATAGAATCTCCCAACTCCTTAAGGAGACCTCTCTGCAATCTCGTGAAGTGAGTGAGATAGTTCAACGATCGAAGAGTAAAAGCCGCTGAACTGAAGACACGCTTCCCATACCTATCCATCTGTCGAGACTCCTTATTCGGTGGATGAACAGAAAAAGCAGTCTCAGCAAGCTCCTTCTTAGTGGCCACCGCCACCACCATGGCATCTACGGGGACACCTTTGGACAAAAATTCCTTATCTGGAGGGGCAGAAAGAAACTTGTTGGGTCTCCTAGGGGCTGGCTCCATGGCATCGGGAGTATCCCACACCTTTCAACTAACTAAATCCATCAGTTCATCAAAAGGTGGAGGACACCCAAGAGGCAGAAGGTTGAGACCCGAAAGTCTTCAGGTACAGAGACTCCTCATCAGAAGGGTTAACAGTAGGCCAGCCACACCTCTGCTTAAGGATCTCCAGGATGTCCACGAAGGAGACATCATCAGAGGACGACTTGGGGGACCCTTCTGACTCCTCGAGGTCAGTGTCAGATGTCAAAGACTCATCCTGGGAGTCAACATGCTTCCTCTTGCATATTTTCTTCCTGGGGAGCTCCTCAGAAGGGCATTCTGGGGAGGTCAAGGAAGAGTGGGGGCCACCAGCCGGTGGCTCCTGAGGCTGAGGGTCTCTGCTGTCTCCGGAGAGAGTAGGGGCTGAGACCAAAGTGGGTGCCCTAGGGGGAGAGTGCTGGCACCTTTGGTGACAACTGGTGACTTGGACAGTACTCTCATCATCTGGAATGCTGATCTCTCTGGCTCCAAGGACCACTCCCGCTCCGAAGAGACTGAGGATGCCATCGGCGCCAGAGATATCGGCTCTGAGATAGACGCAGGGTCCAAACTCACCCTAGCTGAAGCGCCGAGAGGGTGACTCGGAACTGAAGAAGACCTATTCCAACCATCCCTATCAGCACCGACCGGAGGGCTTCGGCCCCTGGACACAACAGACGATACCAAAAGTGTCAGAGCAGAGCTTGGCTCAGAAGCAACCACAAGTGGAGCTGGAGCAGAGGGTTCCACCAATGGCACCAAGCCCTCCGGACTCCAACAAACCAGCTTGGCTCGGAGGAGGAATTACAATTGAGGGTAAAACAGGTTTCATAGGCTCCAGAACCAACTGGGTCAGAGCCGGCAACAATTTAGATAGAGCAGACGACTTCAACAGTCTCAGTGCTACCCTCTCCACATCTTCATCCGAAAGGCTCCTGGAAGACCTGGAGGACATAGTCGGGGATCTTGATCTTGGAGGAATAACAGGTTCCATAAATTCAGTGGTTGGCTCTGACAAACTAGGATCCGACCCTGTTACCACAATGTTGCTCTCAGTTGGCTCCGAAGGCAGTAGAGCCAATGAGGCCGATTTTGTCACTTTAGGAGGTGGCTCCAAGACACCAGCCGGTGCCGGAGAAGGTCTTTTTGAAGACTTAGACTTAGCAGATTTAGCGGACTTGGAAGAAGAGGAAGAGCTAGACAAGGCTTACTCAAAGGAAGGCTTTAAAAGACCCTTTAGAATTAGCTTGTTCCTTTTCTCCTGTAACACTCTAGGGGAGAAGGCATGACAAAACAAGCAAGTCTCTTGCAAATGGATGGCCCTTAAGCAATAGAAACATAGACCATGAACATCCGTCAATGACATTTTTTGGGAGCACTTCATGCATTTCTTGAAGCCCGAAGGCTTGTGCTCCTTAACCTCTTTAGACATTCACACAGATGAAAGGAGAAGAAAAGGGAAGTAAAAGGGGAGGACCAGGTCCTCTAACTTAAACGGGCATAGCCCTGAAGGAGGAAGAACACCATGAGGACTAGGTCCTTTAACTAAAACGGCCTAGTCCAGAAAAAAAAAAGTGACAGCTAGGTCTTCTAACTTAAACAGACTAGCGAAAATACACACACACACACACACACAGAAAAACCCTTTCACACACAAAACCCTGAATCTAAAAAATTAACAGAGGAAGCTGAAATTGGAGTTTCGAACAATGAACTCCACCACTGTAATAATCAACACCAGCGGATAACTGCCAAAAACCAAACTGCTCTACAAAACTGTAGACTGGAAAAAAACACTAGCATTATCAGCTATCCGCATCAATAATAAGTATGAAACTGGTACACAGGATACCACAAAGCACAATAACAGGCCCAAGGCCAACGCTTGCACCAAAGGTTGCAAAGGAGCTAATTATCTACGAATTAGAAACCTACACTAACAAATGCCAATGCAACAACAATTGTACTACACTAATATATAAACTTTGAACAAGATTTTAAACAATGTAAGCAAGTAAAAGTTAACACTTAGCCAGAGCCAAGAGAAGCACAACCGAACTCATCGACGCGGCAAACGAGATCTGGGGTTAGTACTGGTGCACTATGGGATACCTGCTTAGCCATGAGCCAACCAGAAGTCTTCGAGCTTATAAATCGGCCGAGTTGGAGCTGAGGATCGGCTCCGAACCCATACGTAAAAATGAAGGTGAGATTGGACTACACAACATATCAGGTTTACACCATAATAAATCACTTAAACCAGGAGCAAGTCTTTTAGAATCTGGACTACTGTATACGCAAACATGCAACATTACAGATGCAATTATAAGAAATTTTCACAAAACTGGACATAGTGGTAAATGGACCAATGTTAAAAGCACTACAATCAAAATGACAACTAAATTACATGCTCCTCAGCAACGAAAAATGATGCTTAGTCCATCAACCCTGACTGAAAGGAAAGCAGTTATGACAAAAAGAAAATTGAGCATTCCTGCACAGAGAGAAAAGGAAAATGCAAATTTCGAGTGAAGTAAGTATATGCCCTCAACTAGAAACACAAACAGTTGTAAAATTCTGAAACTGGCCCCAGCAAGGAGAGAGAAATGTCAGTTTGCATTAGGGACAATATGAGGACAGGGAAGGAATACAGAGGAATGTTTGAATCTAGTGGGCACGACCTCTGTGTAGGCTGTCACAGATGCAGCTACTGGAGAGGTTCCCATTCCTACAGATGAGACCAGTACAAAAATTTAACAAGTCTGATGCAAAGTTGGAGAAATGCCCATATGTGCCTTCCACAGGATCAGGCACAGCAGAATGACATGAAACAAAGAGGCAAACCCAGTACACATTGGCGAAATTATGCTTCTCATTATGGGAAAGAGTAGTGGAAGCTAGGTTAAGAAGGGAGGTGATTATTAGTACTCAGCAGTATGGTTTCATGCCAGGAAAGAGCACTACAGATTCAATGTTTGCTCTGAGAGTGTTGATGGAGTACAGAGAAGGTCAGAAGGAGTTGCACTGTGTCTTTGTGGACTTAGAGAAAGCATATGACACGGTGCCTAGACAGGAGTTGTGGTATTGTATGAGGAAGTTGGGAGAGAAGCATGTCAGAGTGGTACAGGATATGTACGAGGGTAGTGCGACAGCGGTGAGGTCTGCGGTGGGAGTGACAGATTTGTTTAAGGTGGAGGTGGGATTACATCAAGGATCGGCTCTGAGCCCTTTCTTATTTGCAATGGTGATGGACAGGTTGACCGACGAGATCAGACAGGAGTCACCATGGACTATGATGCTTGCAGATGACATTGTGATCTGTAGTGAGAGTAGGGAAAAGGTGGAGGAGACCCTTGAGAGGTGTATATATGCCCTAGAGAGAAGAGGAATGAAGGTCAGCAGGACTAAGACAGAATATATGTGTGTGAATGAGAGGAGGATAGAGGAATGGTGATGATGCAGGGAGTAGAGGTGGCGAAGGTGGACGAGTTTAAATACCTGGGATCAACAGTTCAGAGTAATGGTGATTGTGGAAGAGAGGTGAGGAAGAGAGTACAGGCAGGATGGAGTGGGTGGAGAAGAGTGTCCGGAGTGATTTGTGACAGAAGAGTACCAGTAAGAGTGAAAGGGAAAGTCTACAAGAGGGTAGGGAGACCAGCTATGTTATATGGGTTGGAGACAGTGGCACTGACAAAAAGGCAGGAGTCATAGCTGGACATGGCAGAGATAAAGATGTTAAGATATGCACTGGGTGTGAGGAGGTGGACAGGATTAGGAATAAGTATATTAGAGGGTCAGCCCAGGTTGGAAGGTTTGCAGACAAAGCCAGAGAAGCAAGATTACGTTGGTTTGGACATATGCTGAGAAGGGATGCAGAGTATATTGGGAAAAAGATGCTAAGGATGAAGCTGCTAGGTAACAGGAAAAGAGGAAGGCCTAAGATAAGGTTTATGGATGTGGTGAGAGAGAACATGCAGGTAGTTGGTGTTGCAGAGCAAGATGCAGAGGACAGGAAGAAATGGAAACAGATGATCCACTGTGGTGACCCCTAATGGGAGCAGCCGAAAGATGATGATCTTGCCTGGAAACACCCGAGGATTCCAGAGAAAGACCTGGACACTCTTTCTAAGAACAAGGAAATTAGGCGTACTTTGACAGCTGGCTACCAACAGGACAAGGAGTTTATGACAAGTGTGTGTGTTTTCCCAAGGAATATCTGACAGTAAAAACATCCTTGGCCATCAAACAAGTAATGAAAGCCAATAGATGCGCCCGCCTCTATCTCATTAATGAAGAAAGGAATGAGAGGCGGGCGTGATCTGAGCTATATATTCTCGATTGCAGCAGTAGCATCAGTAGTATGAAGGCATCACAAGAGTACCCACTGAGCCTGTCACTCATCACACAGATGCAGCGGGGGGGATGGAAGAACACAGTAGGGGGCCATGCTATGTGCTGTGGAATCGTGCTCTGGACAATGGAAATGGGGAGGGCGCAAATGCTACAATACGGGCGTGGGTGGTGAAACTAAAAAGTGAAGAATTAAAGAAACTAAGTAAGTTAAGTCACTCAATCTGCACCCTTTATGAAGCCAGAATGTTGCCTAGTTTGCCTATGCCTAAGGCTGGCATGCTGTGAATTAACACAAATCATTTCAGCACAAGTAACACTTATTAATCAGTGGGGTCAAATTTCTCAAACTTGAACACTGAACTACAGTTGTTACTTTGAAAAGAACAATTAACTCAGCTACATTTTCAAGCCTGTCATTCAAACATTGCTTAAAATGCTGCAATGCAGATGGTCATTAATAAAAATTAATGAAAATCAAAGGAAGTAAAGTAATTAAAATTGCGGACTGATGCTGGCAGTCACAGAAATGTTGTCAACTGATAAGACAGAAGACTACAGTAAATGTTCCCCTCCATTTAAACAGAAAGTCCCAGGGATTTTTTTTGTTTCGATTCTGCCTTTGTTTACATTTCAGGTTTGCCTTTCTGAGCATGCTCACCTTTGTCTGAGGGGGATGGGGGAAGAGTGCATGCAGGAAGTTTCAAAGGGGTGAGCCAAATTAATCTCAAATTGCAGATGGTCTTCAAGAATGCAACTGCAGTCATAACATATGGGTTGTCCTGCCTCAGGCAGCCCTCGGTTGACCGAATTCCAAAGTCTGGGTCCGGCGTCGGCTGGTGTCGCCTCCTCTCCGACGTCACCACGGCTGGAGTATAAAGGCATCAGCCGACACCATCTTCTTCAGTCTTTCTTGCCGCGCGGTGCCCGAAGCAGAAGCAGTTCGCAAGTGCCGGTCGGTCAGCTCCTGTGTTTTCAGTTCTGAAGTCATCTAAAAGCTAAGTACCCCACTGGGGAAAATTTATTCTTGCCTCAGCCGATGTCGGAACAAATTGAGAAAGTTAATAATTGTTTGTCTTGTGGTAAACAAATACCTCATAAGGACTTCCATTCTCTCTGCCTACCCTGCCTGGGCCCAGACCACAACGTCTCTGCCTGTGCTTGCTTTAATAAGCGCACTCTCAGGCGCTGCGCAGAATTCGCCAAGGACTTTTTCGGTGAATCTTTTGCGTATATCATGCCGTCGGATCAACCAACCCAATCTGCTAAAAAACGCAAGGACCGGGACCGACATCCTCTGCCCGCGTCCACTACCGATGCTACTCCCAAACCCTCTGCTAGTGCTCCGGTCGCTTTGGAAGTGGTAAATCTACCGCTCCAGGCCGACGACACAGCGTTAACACGACCTTCGGTCTCGGAGATCTCTCCGGTGCCGGTTGTAGATTTTCCTCCGGAAACTGAACTTCTGGATCTACCCGACACCATTTCTGTGGACAAGGTTACGCCTGCACGTGGGGCTGCTAGGCCTCCTGTATCCATGTCCATCAAGGCCTTTGCACGTGCTAAGGCCGCCAGTCAGGCCAAGGCCCATCCTAAATCTACTGCCCAGGCCCCTTCCTCTGATAAGCAGATCATGTCTCTAGCTGCTGATCTTATTTCCCTTATCAGGGGGTCTCAGCCTCATCCGGACAGGGGTTCTCAGCCACCTGCAGAGAAAAGGCCTAGAACTGAGCAGGCGGACGACCTCTCTTTGGATGAAGCCTCTGGGGATTCTGAACATTCCGATAAAGAAGAATCCTTCCAGGCCTACGAGGACTCTGATGCTGAGGAATCAATTCCCTCTGCCTCCCCTCCAGAGGATTTCTCATTTGGTGAAGTCCTGCATTCCATGAGGAAACATTTTCAATGGCAGGGTCAGGAATTCTCTGACTCCAGGAAAAGGCTTCATACCTTCCTCAAGCTTCCCCAGCACAGACCTTTGGCTATTCCACCTGTTATGGATATTTTGGATGATGTCTTCTCTGACTCCAGTGCTAACCCTGATTCTCTCCCTCCGGCTCCTGTCAAGCCGGACAGATATTATAGGGTCCCTGACACTCATAAGCACCTTTTTAAGGCCCACTCTGTGGATCTAGAAACTATTTCACAGGGCCCCAAGGGAGTGACTACCTCCTCTGCCAAAAACCCACTACCGGCGGACAGAGAAGCTAGGTCCCTAGAGAGATGGGGTAAAAAAGTATATACCTCTACTACCCTAGCCATGAGGTCACTAAACTGCCTTTTCCACATGTTTCAGTACCAGGATTTTCTCCTGGATGATTTACAGAAAAAATTAGCCTCTCCTGAGCCTATTGATAAAAAGGCATTGCAGGAACATATACATAACACTCAGCAGGTTAATAACCATTTTCTTCAGTGTGGTTATGATGCACTGGAAGCTTCATGTAGGGCAGCTATGACTGGGGCTGTGATACGTAGACATGCTTGGTTAAAGGATCAGTCTTTGCCTGACCATGTTAAAATGAAGTTACTTGACGCACCTTTGGAAAAACAGAAGCTTTTTGGTGCTAATGCACAAGATGTATTGAAATCCATAGAGGAAAAAGCAAAGTCAGTACAGACAGTCAAGGATTTCCTTCAGGTTCAGCCACCCAGATTCAGCAGAAACTGGCCCTCAAAGAATTGGTCCTTCCCCGGCTCAGACAAGTTTCAAAGGGGAAAAAGCAGACGTGGCCGAGGTAGAGGGCAATACAGAGGATCTTACAGGGGCTGCCAATGGCAACCTCCAAATCAAAGAAGTGGCACAGACAGTTCAGCTGCTCCACAAGGACAATCACAATGACTTGACTTTCATTCCGCCTACAGAGGTTCAAAGAAAAGCACCTTTGGGCGGAAAATTATCCTTATTCTCACAAAACTGGCATATCTTAACCAAGGACAACTGGATTCTGGATTTGATAGACAAAGGTTAAAGATTCCACTTCCACACATTACCAATAAGACAAGGCATGCCAAATCTGCCACATCATCAAAGGGCAGAGGCACTCTCTCAAGTTTCCAAGCTGTTAAGTATAAAAGCAATAGAAAGGGTTCCTCCTCAGGAGCAAGGCCAGGGATTTTATTCAAGGCTGTTCCTTGTTCCAAGTTCATAGTGCCAAAGTTCAAAATGCTGACGTTGCAGCAACTCCTTCCCATGCTGGGCAAGGGGTCTTGGCTGGTCACTCTGGACCTCAAGGAGGCATACCTGCATGTCCCAATCAGACAAAGCTGCAGAAGATACCTCAGATTTCTTGCAGGGACAGAGCATTATCAATTCTCAGCATTGCCGTTTGGCTTATCTACTGCGCCCAGAGTGTTCACGAAATGCCTGGCATCAGTAGTGGCACACTGCAAACTGCAGGGGATTCAAATTTACCCCTATTTGGACGACTGCCTCATACAAGCAGACAACAAACAAACCTTAAAAGAAAATTTGGACTATGTCATGCATCTACTACAGGCCTTGGGATACACAGTCAACATCCAAAAGTCAAAACTACTGCCATCCCAACAGATTATATTCTTAGGAGCCAAACTGGACACAGAAAACCAAATGGCCTACCTCACAGAGGAATAACAGCAGCATTTACCAGAGTACTTCAAAGGCCTAGCAAAACTCCCCCAGCTGACTGCAAGGAAAATCCTGCAGGCCCTGGGGTTCATGGCATCTTGCATCCTTCTGATGCCTTTGGCAAGACTTCATATGAGAAAGCTGCAATGGTATTTAAAAAACTTATGGTTTCAACACAGCCAAAGCCTAGAAGACATAATCCCACTTATTCCATTGTCTGCAAAAAGAATTTTTATGGTGGGCTCAAGCCAGTCAGCTAAACAAGGGCATGTCTTTCAACAGACCTCAAGCAGGCCAAATGATTACAACAGACGCCTCAGACCATGGATGGGGGGCGCACATGGAGGGCAGATGCATTCAAGGGCAATGGACCCCAAAGGAAAGACATCTGCACATAAACCAAAAGGAGATGTTGGCAGTGATACATGCCATCGAGACTTTCGAAGAATCACTACAACAAGCAACACCACTGTCATGTGGTACATAAACAAGCAGGGAGTCACTCATTCTTATCCCCTCTGTAGACTGACAATGCTTCTCTGGGAAAAATCCCTGAGCCTGAAGATACATCTACAATCCCAGTTTGTACCAGGCAAGGACAATGTACTGGCGGACAACGTGAGCAGAAATTTCAGGGATCCACACGAATGGATGCTGCACCCTCACATTTTCTCTCAACTGACAAAGACATGGGGAAGACCGGATGTAGATCTTTTCGCTTCCCACTTAAATCATCACCTGGAAAAGTTCTGCACAAGGACTCACCATCCTCTAGCCTGGAATACGGATGCTCTCTCCTTCAGCTGGAATTCTCTGAAAATGTATGCATTCCCTCCTCTGCCTCTGCTGACCAAGGTGATACTGAAGATCAAAGCAGAGCAACCAACAGGTATCTTGATAGCTCCAGACTGGCCAAGGCAACACTGGTACCCATTGCTACTAACACAACACAATTACAGGACTGTACATCAAGACCTGAAATCATTGCATCTGGCAGCCTGGAGGCTAACATGACTCCTCCGCCTAACTCTCTTTCAAAATCAGTTCAAGAAATCTTGATGGAAGCACGCAGACCTTCCACCAGAAAAACATATTCAACCAAGTGGAAGAGATTCAGCATCTGGAATGCCAGCAGGGGTCAGGACACAGCATTGCCAAGTATACCTCAGATTTTAGAATACTTGGCAGAACTACTGCATACTGGACTATCATACTCTTCAATAAAGGTTCATGCCTCAGCAATCTCAGCAAAATACAATTGTGACCCTCCAGTGTTTTCTCATCCTTTGCGAAGACAGTTTCTAAGAGGAATAAAGAATATCAAACCTCCCAGGAAACAACCATTACCTGCGTGGGACCTCAATTATGTGTTGGAAAAATTAACTCTTCCTCCATTTGAGCCAGCAGCAAGTTCAGAAATGCAATTTCTGTCATGGAAGACGGCATTCCTATTGGCAGTCACATCTGCAAGAAGAGTTTTGGAGATACAGGCACTCATGGCAGTGCCTCCCTTCCTCATTTTTCATCAGGACAGAGTCTCTCTAAGAACCAATCCTACATTCATGCCCAAAGTTATTTCCAGGGTGTCTCTAAATCAAGCTATTCACCTGCCTACATTCTTCCCCAATCCTCAAAATAGGGGGGGAAAGCTACTGCATACTTTGGACATACACAGACAACTACGTTACTACTTGGACAGAACTAAGGCCACCAGAAAGTCTGACCAACTCTTTGTAGCCTATGCTGCTGGTGTACAAGGAAAAGCAATCTCCAAACAAACAATTTCAAAATGGATTGGACATTGCATCAGATTCTGCTATTCTTTCCATGGAAAAGGTGTGCCAGCCAATATTAGGCCACATTCCACCAGAGCTATAGCCACTTCCACAGCTTTCCTAAGAGGAGTGGCAACAAAGGACATTTTAGAGGCTGCTACATGGAGCTCCGTGCATACATTTACCAAGCACTACAACCTGCCATTATATTCCAGATCCCGAGCAGGCTTTACTTCGGCAGTCCTGCAGGGGATTTTAGCTACACCATCCTTATCATAGTTCCATCCACCCCCAGCTTGGCTATGGTATTCAACCCATATGTTATGACTGCAGTTGCATTCTTGAAGGACATAGTACAGTTTTGTACCTACCATAAATGTAGATGTCCAATAGATATGCAACTGCAGTCGGATTTTCCCTCCCTCCTACCCCTCTGTATCCTTATTTTTGGGTCCCTACCCCTTTTCCCATTAGCTGGGGGTATTCCTATGGTGTATCTGTTTATTACTGTTGTGCATGTTTGGGTATATTTTTATCCATTTACCAAATCTGGCCTTCATAGGAGGGCACCTGGCATCTGGGGCAAGAAACACTGAAGAAGATGGCGTCGGCCGATGCCTTTATACTCCAGCCGTGGTGACGTCGGAGAGGAGGCGACACCAGCCGACGCCAGACCCAGACTTTGGAATTCGGCCGACCGAGGGCTGCCTGAGGCAGGACAACCCATATGTTATGACTGCAGTTGCATATCTATCGGACATCTACATTTATGGTAGGTACAAAACTGTACTTTGTACTGACAACAGCTTTCCCTGTGAGCCATTAATTAGTGTAATCTGTGCATTTTACCTGTTGAGAAAGGCAGCTTTTCAGGCATTCTGACACCTGATAGCTGCTGCTATGCTACAAAGCACATCAGTAATGCAAGGCTTTTAAAACATTAGTAAATGAAGTTTTTTTCTTTCATATTTTATTCTGTGGTGACTGTAAATTCTGACCAACTACAAAACGTTTATGACATGGCTCCTACCTATAGAAAACATCTGAGTGAGGCAAACAGTAGTGGAAACCATATTTCTCTTTCTTTCATGTTTTACTGTGGTCTGATTTTTGAATACTAGCCTGGTGTAGTGACTTTCTGACTTGCTAATAATTCCATACAAAACAAGTGTGTGACAGAAAGTTGGAGCATTAGTGGGCACACTCTTTAATTCTTTGTTCACTTTCTAGTTTGATATGTGCTGATTTCTGAATACTACTAGACAAATGCACAATTTTATGAGTGGACTGCTTGTACATCTCTAGAAGCATGACTGATGCAAGGTTTAAAGTTTAGTATACACTCTTCTTTTCACTTCACATTTTGTTTTTTGCCGATTTCCAGCTACTAGCCAAATGCACTTCCTAGTGTACATGCTACATCTTAGTGAGTTACTGCATTGTATTATGTTTTCAACACTTCTCTTCTATTTTAACCTTATATCTGTATGAATATGTTTCTATTTCCTCAGTTATTGTATATAAACAATTAACTGAAATGATACTATACAGCTTTTGGCATCTTTCGGACAGTTTGCAGTACCTAACGAGTGTCTGATTCCTGGGTCTGCTGATGATTACTCCTACATGGTAACATTTAAACTGTTTCCATTCCAACTTACTCACATGATAGTAT